>NC_054534.1:81484094-81792043 GCF_017654505.1 Polyodon spathula | reverse complement strand
ACGAATTGTACAGAGTAACAGACATGCCACAGTTAGTCAACTGACAGTCCAGTACAACATTGGTGCCGAAAGACCCATAAAAGAATGCACAACTCGTAGTACCTTGACACGAATGGGGTATGGCAGCCAATGACCTAACAGAGTTCCACTTTTTTCAGCAAAACACAAGAAACTGTGGTTGCAATGAGCTAAGGAACAAAAACACTGGTCACTGGAGGACTGGAAAAACATTGCCTGGTCTGATGAATCCCAGTTCCTGCTGTTTCATGCTGATGGGAGGACTAGGGTAGTGAGAAATCCACATGAGTACATGCATCCATCATGCCGTGTGTCATCATTGCAGGCTGGTGGTGGTGGTGTGATGGTGTGGGGTGTGTTTTCATGACACACATTGGGCCCCTTGATAAAAGTGGAGATATGTTTAAATGTGCATCCCTTCATGGCAGCAGTGTATCCATCTGCTAATTTTTTCAGCAGGATAATGCCCCATGCCACAAGGCTAGGATTGTCCAGGAATGGTTCTATGAAAATGACAGTGAATTCAGCTCACTGCAGTGGCCTGCCCAGTCACCAGATCTCAATCCAATTGAGCATCTGTGGGATGAGATGGAACAAGCTATTCGGAGTAGAGATCCACTACCAGCCAACTTGACACAACTGTGGGAAGCATTGGAGTCAACATGGGCCAGCATCCCTGTCGAATGCTTTCGACACCTTGTAGTGTCCATGCCCCGACGAATTGAGGCTGTTCTGAGGGCAAAAGGGGGTGCAACTCAATATTAGGAAGGTGTTCCTAATGTTTTGTACACTCAGTGTATATTATAATTTTGGGTGTCACTTGGCCATAGCACACAAAGTGATTTTAACAGACAGATTAATAAACCAGTCCCTTTTCATGTTTCAGTCTCATAGAGCAATTCACCACACATACAAATTATTAACATAGATGGTAAATTAGTTCATTTAGAATCCTTGAGTTATTGTGGGATGGGTAACAGTAACAATAAACTAATGTTCACAGCAGTTTATTTTTATTGCACCATATTTTTCTAGTAGGGAGGTGAGGTGACTTGGGTCTCACATGACATTATTAACATATTATTAAAATAGAAAATTCATGATTAATAAAGTAAAAAACAACAAATGCAAAATGTTGTCTATTTCTCATCTAAAAATCAGAATGCAGGGAGGATTTGATTGGGCATACTTTTCATTCTCTGTAGGTATAAAAAATATACTTGTTGTATGCTTTTGATGTAGAGACCTAGCGGCCCCTCTGAAATACTAATGTGAACCCCATTAATGAAAAGTATGCAATCTATCTATCTATCTATCTATCTATTTATCTATCTATCTATCTATCTATCTATCTATCTATATATCTATCTATATATATATATATATATATATATATATATATATATATATATCAGATAAAGATATATCTATAGTATATATATATGGTAATAGACATGTGGTAATCAGAACCAGAGTGGTTAACATACGTATAATGAACTAATAAATCTCATGGCCACATATCACCAAATGTATAGTTACTATAAGGCAATATAATTGCAGTCCAGGCATTGGCTGGCTAGATTCAGCTGTATCTTAAGCAGTTGTTGAACAAATTTGTACCAAAGTCTAAGAAAAACTTGATCTGTATATGAAAAATAAACTAAATAATGCATGGTTGCAGTTAATCAGATTGTGTGTATTTTGTGGTTTCTTTATTTATATATTGTGGCTGGAAAATGAAATCGTTTCATTTTTCTTTTAACCACAGAAAACATGACTTTTATAGCATGGACATTTTTTATTTCTGCTTATTCCTTTTGATGCCAGGCATCAGCTTAAACAGGTGCAGATACAGTGTCTTTTTGTACTTTTAGACTCTTCTGTGAGACCCTATAGTATGTATGAAGGCAAGTGGTCAGATATTTAATCAGATGAGTTTAACACCAAGAAATGGGGGACCAATGAGAATATTACAAATAAAATACATTTTAAAGCCTTGGTTATCACTTTAAGAATAGGCAGTGAATGTGCCTATTTTTTTCCAAATAGGACAAAAGTGGGATATTAATGTGTTGTTTTTCAAAAAAGCACAGCAAATGTCAGAATGAAAAACCTTGCCGCTTGCTGAGTATAGTGTGTTAGCTTTACATGGAGCCATACAGGACGGTGACAACTGACAACGATCTGCCGACCGTCATTACCAGCAATCTGCTGAATAGAGTTAATTCTCTAAAAGCCTAATTTTGGCACAAACTCAATTAAAAAAAAAAAAAATCTACACAGTTTCGTCCTGTGGCTTTATAAATCTCCATCAGAAAGGTCAGGTTATGTATATATGGGCCCATGAATGTAATATCTTATTGCAACCTTTTATATTTAACCCATTTTTCTCCCTCTGTTAAGAATTCATATTGACATAGAAAACCAACCATGATGACTCAGCAAAGTTGACTACAAACAGCTTCTATGTGAGGGATCTTTCCAGCTAGAATCGTAAAAAAAGGTGTTTGTGTCAGAGGAGATGCTTATTTTTGTTGCATCAAACTTGAATGTGGGCAGTCCGGGGATTAGCTTTCAGTTTTTTTAATAAATTCAGATTCCTTATAAGCTATTTCTAATAAACAGAGTAGTGGAGTTTGTAAAACTGACAGCTGGTTTATGTTTAATACTGTAATTCAAATGACAAAAAGTAGACAAAGTCATGTCATAAATGTAGTATAAATAACATTATTCTTTGAATCCTGTTAATACAATGAAAACCTGGAGGTATCAAAACTCTTCCTAAATCACAAAGAGACCCCCAGTCTCAGTCTTAAGTAATTAGAAAGCAAAGTGAATCAGTGAATTAAACCACTTTGACAGTTCACAAAAGTCTTGGATATAAATGGAGCATTGACGGTAATTAGAACGCATCTACAAACTGACAGTTCATAAACAAAAGGATATTATATGAAATATTTCCTTTACTTTTTCTATATGGGACAGTTTAACTGAGTATTGAGTACTGCTGGGTCCCCGATAGCTTAACTTTCACAACATTAACATCATACAGTACAGTATGAATTTAAGTTTATTCTGTTTAATCTTTATCAGGATCCCAGATCAAGGCTAAAAGGACTAAACACTAATACGTTATTCATAATCAACACATGTTTATGTAAATTAACATGTTTGCCATTCAGAAATTAACATAACAATTACAGGTAAATAATAATTGTAAAAAAGTTGAAAAAAATCTGAACAGCTTTACAACATGTCTTTCATTTGTAGACAGGATTGTATCACTATGGGTCAATATGTGCTAATGCTATGCTACATGCCATCCCCACTGACACTGTTAAATGTTGTCTTTACCAGACATACTATTCAATATACTGTTGGTAAGAGCAATAATGATTCAATTATTGCCCTGAGAGTTATAATACTGATTGAATTTCATAGACTTACAGGCTAATAGAGGTTTATGGGCCTTTACTGTCCTTAATGTGAAATTTCTGACCAATCCCATGGCAAAACTCAAAGGCACAACCCCCCCTCATAAAACAAAACACACAAGAGCGACACAGGTTTTAAATAGCAAGTACAACATATGAAAAACAGCTGATACTAAACTCTATATAAGGGTATAATATTTCAATCTTCCTTTAGGGCTGCAGCTTCATGTCTGTAATTCTAAATGCGTTACATCTGAAAAATGTTGAAAATACCTATTGCCTTACACTAGGGTGCTGAAACAATCACGGGCTGCTGAGAATTCATGGATAAAAATAGGAACTAAATATTTACTTTCTATGTCTATTTCCTCAATACAATTATAAGTCTCTATAATTATTAATAAGAGAGAAAAGATGAAAAAACATGTTTACTCACTAAAGCTGTTAAAACCATAAAACTGCTAGTATACTTTGAACTGTGTATTGAGGGTAGCATATTGTTTTAGTTATTGATAGTCTCATAGGAAATGTATTATCTAGCCCTGTCTGGGATTGCCTTTAGTAACCACAACCACATGTAAGATTTCTCTTAAATAATTGTTTCATGGATATTTTGGCATCCCATAAGACAAAAAATCTGTACCTTGATTAAAAATGGTGTCTGATTCCGATTACTAAAGAATAGAAGGAAAGAAAAACAGACTAATGTGTTTTACAGTTCAGTAATACATATATATATAGGACTCATTACTAACAGGACACATGAAACCTTTTACATTTAGATTAGGTCCTGCATGTGTAGCAGCCTGAACATTCTCAACAGATGTAGAAAGTGCACTATGGTTTCTTAATAATTATATTTGTCAATTTTTTTTTCTTGGGTTTCATTATAGGAGTTTCTTTGCCATGATTCTATATTTAACCCTATCCAAATGCTAAACTAACTGGATAAGTTAACGCTTAATTTTAAGGAACAATTACTACTTTAATAGCTTTTGTAATGTGCACTAACATGTTAAGAAATGTTGGTCATTTTGTATAATAACCAACTTATTGGTAGCTTTGCTTTCTCTCTTGTCATGTGCTTGAGCGAAGTGTGTGAAGGGCTCTTGTTCAATACAACACATAACATGTAACATTTAATGTCAACATGGTCTAACTATAAATGAAATAAATTCTGCAATTATATAACTGTAAAATAATTAGGGAGCAGTCTACTTACAATCAAAAAACGACACATGTTTTTCTATAAGGACTGTCCTCTACCAGTATGTACACTAAAATGGATCTTTGTCCGTTTTGATCAGGCCAAGATCAAACCTGTTTAGGATCATTAAATGAAGGTTTATTACTTCATAATTAAACAGAATGTATTATTAACACAAGGGTAAAAATATATTTCAGCTCATGAACCCCAACAACTTCCTTTTTTTTGCCGTGCATTTAACATTTATTAACACCACTGCCACATACAGCACATTTCTCATTTGCATGCACAGAAAAAATAAGCCCCTTAACAAACACAGACTCACACAATCTTCCACTCATACAGTAGATTCACACGCAAACACACACACACACACACACAGAAACCGAACAGAAGTTCATAGATTCATCTATTATGTCAAAGTTTTCTTTGTGTGTTAGAATCCTTGAAAATGTGGATGCTGTGTAAGCCATATCTGCTTTATTCTAAAAAATACTATGGAACTTTTTAAAAGATTCCACTCACTCCAAAGAGTAGTGATGTGTATGAGGTTAAAAACAAACCCACAGCATACTCTACATTTAACTTTCCAAAATCATCAGCTTTATTTACTGAATGATGTTTCCCAACCCATCACACTCCAATGGTGTGGTCAGGGCTTGATAAACTCTTCTAATAGCAACACATCCTGGACAAGGTTAAGAAATGTTAACAAATATTGATCAAACAATAGCACTATTTTGGAGAGGGAACTGTTGAGTTTTGTTTTTCGATCAATTAAAGGATTATAATATGCTGTCTGCAAATCTGCCCCCCCCCCAGATTTTAAGACATACTTTTATTGTAGCTGCTAATTAGCTAATACAGGACTAGAGGATAACATACACTGTATATACTTCTTAGTTCAGGGTGGCCCTCTGTCAGTGTCCTTTAGTGCCAGGTAACACATGGTCATGAAGGTAATGGGGGTTTGGTCCCGGTTTGGAAAGATTTATAGAACACCATCCAAATTAACAGATTAACAGGTTGTGGATTTCTTGTCAAGATGATACCATAGTACATGCTTACAGTGTCAGTAGAAAGTCTACATCCCATTTACCTTTTTACACATGTTGTTGTGTCAGGATTTTTTCCACTTATCTACACACCATACTCCACACTGTTAAGAGGAAAACAAGTTTTTAGTGAGAAAAAAAAAAAAAAATTAAAAATACAAGAATAAAAGATCATAATTGGATAAGTCTCCACCCCCCTGATTTAATACTTTGTGGAAGCACCTTTGGCAGCAATTACAGCTGTGAGTCTGTTGGGATAGGTCTCTACCAACTTTGTACACTTAGATTTGGCAATATTTGACCATTCTTCTTTACAAAACTGTTCAAGCTCTGTCATGTTCCTTGGGGAGCGTTGATGGACAGCAATCTTCAAGTCATGCCACAAATTTTCGATTGATTTTAGGTCGGGGCTATGACTGGGACACTCAAGGACATTTACCTTTTTGTTCCTTAGCCACTCCAGTGTAGCTTTGGCTGTGTGCTTTGGGTCGTTGTCATGCTGAAAGGTGAACTTCCGTCCCAGTTTCAGCTTTCTGCAGAGGGCAGCAGGTTTTCCTCAAGGACTTCTCTGTACTTTGCTACATTCATTTTCTCTTCTATTCTGACAAGTGCCCCAGTCCCTGCCGATGAGAAACATCCCCATAACATGATGCTGCCACCACCATGCTTCACAGTAGGGATGGTGTTCTTAAGGTGATGCGCTGTGTTGGGTTTGTGCAAAACATTATGATTTGCATTTAGGCCAAAAAGCTCCATTTTAGTTTCGTCAGACCACAAAACTTTTTGCCACATGGCTACAGAATCTCCTGAGTGATTTTTTTTTGCATACTTCAAACGGGATTCAAGGTGGGCTTTCTTGAGTAATGGCTTCCTTCTTGCCACCCTACCATACTTGGGATATTGTTGTCACATGCACACTTTGACAAGTCTTGGCCATAAAAGCCTGCTGCTCTTGCAAAGTTGCCATTGGCCTCTTGGTAGCCTCTCTGATCAGTCTCCTGCTCGGTCACCCAGTTTGGAGGAATGACCTGATCCAGGCAGGGTCTTGGTGGTGCCACACACCTTCCACTTCTTAATAATCGGATATTTAAGGCCTTTGATATTTTTTATACCCATCCCCTGATCTGTGCCTTTCAGCAACTTTGTCCCGGAGCTCTTTTGAAAGCGCCTTGGTGCTCATGATTGAGTCTTTGATTTGAAATGCGCTACCCAGCAGAGGGTACCTACAGGAACTGTTGAATTTATCCTGAAATCATGTGAATCACTACAATTTAACACAGGTGGAGGCCACTTATGGTGTGTGATTTTGAAGGTGATTGGTTACACCTGAGCTAATTTAGGATTGCTATTACAAGGAGGGTGGACACTTATCCAACCAAGCTATTTCAGTTTTTATTTTTATTTTTTTATTTTTTTATATAAAAATTTATTCACTGCCAATGATTTTTTTATTTTCTCCCAATTTGAAATGGCCAATTATTATTTATTTATGCTCGGCTCACTGCTACCACCCCTGCGCTTGGGAGCGGCAAAGACGAACACGCGCTATCCTCTGAAGTGAGCCGACCGCTTCTTTACACACTGCGGATTCACCATGCAACCACCCAGGAGCTACAGCGTAGGAGGACAACGCAGCCCTCAGGCAGCTAACAGGCAAGCCCACAGGTGCCTGGCCAGACTACAGGGGTTGCTGGTGCACGGTGACCTCCCCCCCTCCCCCCGGCGACGCTCAGCCAATTGAGCGCCGCCTCCTGGGATCTCCCATCCACGGTCAACTGTGGAATAGCCCAGACTCGAACCTGTGATGTCCAGGCTACAGGGCGCATCCTGCACTCACACAGAGCACCTTTACTGGATGCGCCACTTGGGAGCCCTCAGTTTTTATTTTTAATTAATTTTCTACAAATTTAAATAATATTTTTTTCACTTGGAAGTTGTGGGGTAGGATGTGTAGATAAATGAAAAAAAAAAACTATTTTAATTCATTTTAATTCTAGGCTATAAGGCAACAAAAGGTGAACATTTTGAAAGGGGTGTAGACTTTCTATAGGTACTGTATATGGCTCACACCTGGATGCAACGGAAGCCATTGGAGTCAGAGCATTCCTATTCAGAACACCCTTTCAGAAAAGTTTGTAAAACACCTTTGGGATAACCTTTTAATATCAGTGATTTACTCAGAAGAAATCCTAGGAAAACTCTCAGCTGAACAGAGAATTACCAAAATTTCTAATTTGACTATTGGTAGGTAACAATTTGTATATAGTACCACTGCTACACTATTGCATTAGTGGACCATGGTACAGCTATGGCAAAATATTTTGCATCGACATATAGAATTGACTGATTCTGCGTCATAAAGTCAAATTAAACTTGTTGAATATTGTTACATTAACATGTTGAATTACATACTGCTTTGTAGTTTTCCATATACTTAATGAAAAACCAACAAATTTTAGAAGTGACATTTTTTAAATCTAACATGAAATACTGTATTACTATTATGGCTTCCACTAGACTTTTGCGATATAATTTTATAGTTTCTTTGTTTACATGATAGATCTAAACAAAATATCAAAATTATGTTCATATGTTGGCCATTACAGTGGCACTGAAGATGATTTGGTAAAGGAAATCCTTTCTAGTCTTGTACATGAAAAGT
Organism: Polyodon spathula; assembly: GCF_017654505.1. NCBI lineage: Eukaryota > Metazoa > Chordata > Actinopteri > Acipenseriformes > Polyodontidae > Polyodon > Polyodon spathula. Next base: position 81,783,667 of record NC_054534.1, on the reverse strand, counting down.
GACTGGCTGGTGACTGACCTGAAGGATGTATCCCCGGACGTAGTCCCGCAGCGTCCAGCCCAGGCCGTGCAGGATGTGCAGCACCTCTTCCTGTTTCAGCACACTGAAGAGGCGGTCCAGCAGGATCTTGAGCCGCACAGGCACTGCCTGCGTGCCGTACAGCATCAGGCTGCTGATGTCAAACACCACGTTGGACTGCACGATCTCCACCTGCGTCGGGTGGTACAGGTGCTGGGTGCTGAGCTTGTCCAGCGCTGAGCGGTAGTCAGGAAGGGGGAAGCAAAACAGGGAACAGAATATAACAACGGTGTAGTAACACACTAGTCTAGTTTTGATCAGTCGAGACAATGGAAAGGAAACAAACTGCTCAGCAGAGGGCATGCCTTTCAAAAAAGATTTGCAGTTCATTAAAAGAAGCCACCATAACGTTAAAGGGATACTTTATACCATCTGCAATTTTTATATATAATGTCTCACTTGTTTAATATTCTGCTTGTTCTCTAAATTTTTTTTTCAGTCCTTTACTGGTTGTTTCTAAAGCCACCTCACTTCAGATAGCACACTAGTTAGTAAGCCTGGTAAATAATTACAATTATGTGTATATTAAGGTATGCATGTATTTTCTTATTTAGTTTAGTTTCATTTCTGATTGTGTGCCTCCCTTTCAGCAATACAATGACTTCAAAATACAAATGGGCATTAATGTTTTCCTGTGTAAAGAAAAAAGTGAATTCAGTCTCCCTGGGGATGTGAGCGATTTATTGTAAAATATATAAATAAGGCTTTAGAGAATATTCATTAAACTGTATTTACAAATGTTTTATAAACCAAATTTGATCAAATTAACTGCTACATTTTTTATAGTGGGGTCTTTGGACCCCACAATCACACATTAAAACGGCTTTAAAAAAGATGGCAATTTGTAGTACTCCCCCGAAGTAATTAAAAAATAAACAGACATTTTAATTGATGTCAGAACATTGAGTGGTTTGGTTTTAGCCATTTAAACTGATACCTTGCTGATAGCTTCCCAAACTAGTGTATGTGAAACATACCTAACCAAAATATTAAAACTTGAGCTCAATCAAAAAGCTGCTGCAGCTTGTGTATACAAAATGCAATTAAAACATTTCTCAATGAGATCTTTCATCAATATTTTCTATGATGTGATTCCAAGCCAAGGTTGCCACTAGGTTTGTGCGGCCCGCAGCAGGACCACAATTAGTTCACAGACACTGATGTTTACACGTTTCTTCTTCTTCTTCTTCTCACTGCAAACTTTGAACCCCATCCAGCTTTGACACACACGCTGTCTCTTCAGTTAATAACTATCAAGTTTCCCCTTGTCTCCTGTCTTCCTTTCTTTGAAGCAATTGCGCACTCAGCACCATGAGATAATAACACATCTATGAGATAAAAGCAGTGGCATTAATGTAATTGTCTGCCTTTTTCTCTTTAGCCTAATCCCCCTCCTTCCCTTCTTTCTTTCTGCAGTTTTGACTGCTTGTGTGACACCTGTTTTTGCCTCCTCAGATCCTACGACAGGTTTTCCGCTGACAAGGTTTTTGCCTGACAACAGATTCTGCCAGACACGAACATAATAAAAAAAATGAAGAACTACTTGTCAGAGTTGTTGCAAATGTGCAGATGAAATGAAATAAAAAAGACAGAAAATTCCTGACAGGTCTTTAAAAAAAAGGGCCCTGTGACGATCGCTCTCGGCCTGTCTGGCCAACTCCTGCAAGCCAAACAGGTGTTTTCTTTTATGTTCCTCTTTTTTTCATGGCGGAAAACATGAATAGTAAGGAATTTAAAAAGAATTGACTGTGAATTGAAGGATAGACCTTGTGTCGGCTGATTTGAGATTAAAAAAAATAATGACAGGTGGCTCTTTTTTAAAACAAAACCCTGAAAGTTTAAAACATTGGCGCTAGTTTTCTTTTCTAAAACTGAATCATTATTTTTTAATATATTTTACATGTACTATAATAATAATAATAATAATAATAATAATAATAATAATAATAATAATAATGTACACTATATAATAATTAATAATTAGTTATTATTATTATTACATTATTTCACATTTTTTCTTGTTAATGTACTAAATATTTATAACTATACAGTGTAAGGAGGATTGTGCACATTTAAAAAATATATTTTTTTATTGAGTGCACTGTGAATTAACTACACAGGCTGCATTAGAGAACAGACACATTTTAACAAAAAAACAGGGTATATGTAAGATGACACTGTATGTATGTTCTGACCTGAATATTATGTAATGTTGTGATTACATTGGAAACTTGTTGTCTTTCTGAATAGGAGAATCTACCCATTAATTAATAATCATTAGCCCTATAAAAGCCCTCTTGTCATTTTTTTTATTGTTTGGCCCCCCCCTCCCCTGCCTCCACTTTGCAGCAGCCTTGTTTAAGAGTAGGTGGCCCAAGGCCACTTGTCCTGCCGCCGGCATTAGTTAGTTTAAATCTTTTTTTTAGATATTACATATTCTGCCAGCATAGGGGAGGCTAATGAGCTCCTATGGACAAGGCCATGGGCCAAATGTTTCATATTCTATACCTGTATGGGAATGTTTCTGTTAAATCAATAAATGATCTTTCTACATCAATCGTGGATTCTCATTTCTGAATTATGTAATATGTAAAATGATAGAAAGGCTTATGTGTCATTGTATGTATGTAAGTAAGGGACTCATATGTTCTTAATTATTTACCTCCCATGCAAACACTATACAAGCAGCAGGACTCTTTCTCCTGTCCCTGGATCTCTCTGAACTACACTTGCTGCCACTGTGGAGCTCTGAGATCACTCAGAGGCCAAGGGACAACCTTACAAACCACTTTTAAGAAGTGATCTGCTAAATGTGGTGTAATATTACAGAAAATAAATAAACTGAAAGAAAGCAAATGCTTATACTGTAATTATTTTGACTACAAATTGGTCTTGAAATAGTGCTTTGGTAGAGTCAGGTATAACTTGCTCAAACAGCTATTCTCACTGAAAGTTAAGAATCTAGAGGTCTAATGGGGCTTTTGGTTGAGCCTGTTTTATACTTTAGAACTATTACACTGATAAAGGCATTAGTTGGTTTCCTGATTTGAGTTTTCTATAGAATAACCAAGTATTTGCTTTGTTGGTTGCATTAAAGAGAGTTTACATCATCACTTTATTCCTAACATGTACTTAATATCCTATTACGTGTGTTCTATAAGATTATGCACAGCAAACTGACTTTTCCATAGGAAAAAAAAGACATGAGGCAGAGAGTTAAGTTGATTTATCCATCATATTTGTTTCTTCTATATATTACATTGCCCAATTATATTTGGCCTATACATTTATATTATGCTTTCATTTAAAAATGTTCTCCAAATACAAAAAAAATGGAACAGACATCTATCAAACCAGCAGATCTTGGCTTGATGTCATTCAGTGTTAAAAAGGCAGCTTTATTGGGCCAATAACTGGGTTGGCAAAGAGTAAGTGCATGGGGTAAAGCCATACAGGAAGAGGTGTCAGTCACTGCAGCTGCCCTAAACCGGGGCTCCCTGTTTGAGGGTTGCAAGTCTTACACAGCAATATAGTGCCTTGGCTATGGCAGCAGGCTTATCTGTGCTATCTCATCACTAGTTGGCTAGACTTTCCCTGGGAAACAGGCAGTCAGCAATATATTACTTACCACACAGAGCTATCTCGAGATCAACTTGAATTCCCTCAGATCGTGCTATGCAATAGAAGTTGTAACAGATTTCAGATGTAGGAATTTAATGTAAGTGTGGTCTCCATAACCATGTGTTTTTTACTTTTCGTTTATAGCACCCACATTTTATGGGTACTATATATATTTACATTGTCCCAAAATACAATTCTCACAGATTTTACCCCAATGTTATAAACAAAGGCAGTCAGACAGCTTGCACTGCAGCTAAGGAAAAAAAGAATATAAAAAAAAACACTCCTAATCTTATCTGTCAAAAGGTGTTGTTTGCCCCTGCATTATCTCACGTTTTACTAATGTTCGAGCCCTTACCTGTGACTATCATTTCCATATTAAGCACAAATGCTGCAGGGCATTTAAGGTACATGGTAGTTGTCCTTGAATCTTGTTCCTATCAATATGTAATGAAAACCTATGTGTGGCCCCTCCTTGAAAATCCAGGTGATTTCTTTAGAAATAAATAACCAAAGCACCCAAGACACTGTCAGCTAAACAGGAGAACTGTATTTGGTTATCTGCCTGGTTCATGCAGCCTTCTGATATGAATCAACACTTTTATTTTGTTGTTGTATCTAACAAATAGCTACACATAAATAAAAAAAAAATACAGAAATAATAATAATAATAATAATAATAATAATAATAATAATAATAATAATAATAAACTTTTTTGGTGTCTTACCATGTGCCACCCATCCATGTTTACACTGGTCACAGGTGCGCAGGTTAATCTTCCCAGGCTGGAAACATTCACATGTGCAGTTTACCAGTGTGCAGCGGATGGCCTGGAGAAATATAAGGAAACACCATGGTCTCAAAATGTAGAGAAAAGGAGCAGCTTGAGAAGACCTTGAAAGTATCCTCCCACACAATTTACACCAACATATTCTGGAGGCCTAGGTTTGAATTGGAAACAAGTGAAATTAGTTGGTCTCATACTTAGTGAATAGCTGTCCACAAAACCACCACACATTTAGATCCAACTCATGATGGCAGTCTCTGTTTGAGTCGAGAGACTGAAATGCATGTGGTTCTGTCAGACCAGATTGAAATGCATTGTTTGAACTGTGTGGGGGAGTTTGCAAACCAAACCTGATGAACATGTCTTAAACATGAATACTATATTCAGAAATAATATTGTTTTATGAATAAGTACACAAACAAATAAATGCACAAAAGGCACTGTATCTTGCAAATGCAGTAGAAGTGGTAGGGTCCTGCAGCCATTTGTTTTGCACATATATCTTACAGTACATATGAACATGAAACTGAAGCCTATAGTAATCTAGGAACTGGGTACTTATAACTAGAAATAAAGCAAGAATATACAGTTGTAGTCACAAGTTTACATACCCCAGTGGAAATTTATATTTGAAAGAAATTTCTCGAAAACAAAGAATTTTAGGAAAAATCTTTTGTAGCAAAATAGAAATAGATGTCTACAATTATTTATTTTTGCAAAACTCAAAAAATGCTAATTCAAAAGTATTCATACCCTTAGATGCTATGATAGTATTGTCTACAAGGTGCTAGAAATTGCTAAAGAAAATGATAATGTTAATTCTAGAAAAGTCTAGAAAACGCTGGATTGTAGGCGAACATTCTTAGAGAGTATAAAAGGGTTAGGGATAAGATGATTGCTGTCATTACAAATAAGTCAAGATGGGAAAAAGTAAAGAGCTATCTGAAGACCTTAGGTAGAAAATTATTTAGTGTCATAAAACTGGAGAAGGCTACAAGAAGATTTCCAAGCATTTGAATAGCCCAATTACAACTATTGTTTCTATTATCAAGAAGTACAAGACTCATGGTGCTGTCACAGTGCTCCTTCGGTCTGGAAGAAAGAAGGTTCTTTCACCAAGAACAAGTCGAAGAATTGTAAAGAAGGTTAATAACAATCCAGGATTGACTGCCAAAGATATTCAAAGTGAACTGGCTGCAAGTGGGACTGGGGTTTCCATTTCAACCACAGGTCGAGTATTGCATGGTGAAGGTCTCAATGGTCACAGGACAAGGAAAAAGCCACCTTAGGAAAATGTCACAAGGACAATCGCAAGTTTGGAAAACAACATTTGAATGATAGCTATGAGTTCTTGTCAAAGGTTTTGTGGTGATAAAACAAAAATTGAGCTATTTGGTCACTCTGATAGTCGTTACATTAGGAGAAAGTCTGGTGAGGTGTACAAAGAAAAGAACACCATACCTATTGTCAAGTATGGAGGTGGTAATATCCTTCTATGGGAATATTTTTCCTCTAATGGCACAGGAAATGTAGTTCCAATATATGATAAAATGGCTTCCCTAGCGTACCAAATGTTACTGGCCGATCATCTAAAACCCTAAACTACAAAACTTAATTTAAAGCACTATTGGACTTTCTAACATGACAACGATCCAAGCACACATCAAAATCTACTTCAGAATGGATAAAGAAGAATAAAATTAAGGTTCTGGAATGGCCTAGTCAAAGTCCCAATCTAAATCCTATTGAGAATCTATGGTATGAGTTGAAGAAGGCTGTGTACAAGAGAAGTCCTCAGAATTCAAATGAACTGGAACAATTTTGTGTTGAAGAATGGTCTAAAATCATTAAAGAATCATGCCAAAAGCTCATTGACAAATATCCTAATCATTTAAAAGAGGTTATTATTGATAAAGGTTCCTCAACTAGCTATTAATTTAATTGTCCTTGTCAGGGTATGAATAATTTTAAATTGGCATTGGAGTTTTTCAAAAAAACTGCTGAAATAAATAAAGGAAAACTTTTGCTACAAATATATAATTATATATTTGTAGCATTTGTTTTTGAGAAATTTCTAGAAATGACACATTTCCATTGGGGTAAGTAAACTTCAACTGTAGAATTAATTGTATGTTCTGGAACATCACTGTAATCACTGTAGAACGATAAACTCAGAGTATAGGTATAAGTTTTTCTTTTATAATAATCACTCATTATAGTAATTAACAATAACTATGAATGCAGTAAAAAAAATTTAAAAAAAAAAAAAAAAGCTGTCTTTATGCCCTTTTGGTGACTGGTTAATTCAATTTCCACGGTGTTTCAAAAGCTAGTTATTACCCTAGCCCGACAGCCTATATTGTTAATGTTTTAAAGCATGTTTATCAGAGAAATATTCCTATTCCTATGTTTTTTTTTTATTATATTTAGTTTATTTGTAAGTCTAGTTTAAACCAAATGTATCATTTTAATTTATTGAAGAAGTCATTGTAGCAAAGCCATGGGCAAGTACAACGCTAACATGAGTACTTATGAGTCTATAGGAGCTTTTTATTTCATGAAAATGTTGGTCTCCACAAAGAGATTATCCTTACAGCAATGCACCCTTTCTGGCAATGCAAGGCTGTGGTTCCGAGTGTCAGTACAAAGCACATTCAGTGAGTTGTTGTCTGCTGGGGAAGCGCGGTAGGGTAGACACAAATAACACATTCTTCCAGTGGAAAGCTTTGAAGACCTGAATTTTTTTTAATTACCAAAGAAAAATAATAAATAGCTACACAAAACAATATGCAATTAACACAGACTTTAAATGGGGTTCTCTGTATAGAGTGACATCAGTACAAGCCTTGCAGTAACCCAAATGCACGATTCCTCAGATGTTTTTGAGGGAGAATAGAGATTTTGTTTATAATTTACACTAACCCACCACAGAAAGCTCCCACTTAACATCAATAGATATTGACCACATAATACTTCAGGGCTGCTCTTTCACTAGCATTGTTTTCAACTTATATGTTTATTAATTTGATAATTAATTTATTTCCCTACGTGGAATATGCATACTTTTTTTTATTACCATTACATTATACAGATCAACTAAAACACAATATTGTTTTATGCTATAGGCATGATGGTCCTGTAGAGAACCATAAGGACATTAATTAAAGGCTGTCTGGGATAGGTTTATTAAGCTTTTGTTCCAGCACAAAATTACTATGGAATATGTGGTCATGTATGTAGGATTAAAGAAAAAAAAAAGAAAAAAGAAAAAGCAAGGCTGTTAATGTCATTGTTTTATTCTTGTTGTGCACCTTTGTTGTTTTTAATATTGGCAGGTATATGAAACGAAGCAGCTTCTCTTTTCTTTCCACTTTAAGACAGCATCTAATTGAATGTGTCAGCCTATTCCAAAGGCCATTTTAATTGAATGTAACTGTTCGATCTGCATTGCAATCACATGATCTCATCTCTATTAAGTTGTATATTTCAAATGAGACACTGAATGTTCTTTTTTTTTGTAACCAGTTGAGTTAAAACTATAAGCAAAACAAAACTCAATGCTTAATTTGAAGAGGAACACCCTCTTCTCAAATTTGTTTGAAAATATATATATTTTATGAGTTTACCGGTATCCATCTTGTTTACCCTTTACTATTTTTATGTAATTTGAGTTTCTTGAGAGAAATAAAAACACAACTTTTTGCTCTGGGATCCCCTAAATTTACCACACATGCTTAAAGAAACCAGGAAAATACTGTAAAAATGACTTTTCTTTTTTTGCTCTAAATGTCTATACATTCTCGCTAACTGACTATCTTATAGAAAGTTACCAGTAACTGGTACGCTGCTGTATGTTTAAAGAGTAATATTTAATTTATTATTTCACATTAAGCAAATTTTTTGAGAACAAAAACAAGTTATGTATTACAATTTGAAAAAAAGTCAATTATCTTTAAAATTATTATTATTATATCTTATTACAGCTTATCTAGACCTAATCTGAAAAATGAAAATGCATCTAGTATGTAAGCCTTGCTGATTTTACTTATTTGAGGATGTAGTGTACATTCAGAATAAGGCTCTGTTGTATTTTTTCAGCACAGATGTAGCTGCAGTGAGAGATGAGGATTTGCATAAGCGTACTCCCACAAGACTTCTCCACGTACAAAGTGAAACAATTTGTATCAAACTGAAAAGAGAAAGGCAAACAGAGTCGACAAGTAACCTACAGGTGTTAGCTATTTACTGACTGTGATAACTGCTTTTTTTTTTTTTTTTTTTTACTTACAGGAGAATCGACATCAAAGTATGTGACGCGCTGATAGCTGTTTAGAGTCCCGCAATTAGCTGTAATCACGCAGGAACTGTAAAGCTATGACAGATAAACAAAATAAACAACTGCCTTTTATTTTCTAATTGCCCTGCGAATACTTTTCCATGACTCTCTATGTAATCATTAAAAAGCATTCTGGAATGTGTATCGTACACTGTGCATGCCAGTGTTTCCATGTGCTGTTAAAAGAAGCATGTCATTTTCAGGCAATGTGCATGTGAGGGGGTGATTGATATAAAGCATATTCTATAGTAATGCTGTGACTTTAGGGGATGATAAAGAAGAAGAAGAAAAAGAAGAAGAAGAAGAAGAAGAAGAAGAAGAAGAAGAAGAAGAAGAAGAAGAAGAAAGAAGTGCTATAATACCAATACATTTATTGGTTTTACTGTCTGATTAATATAATGACTAAAAACTATACTTCTTTGTAATATGCATAATTATTATAATTACACTGATAATTCACATTAATAAAAAATAAATAAAAAGGCCAGAGATTTAAATAATTTTGTTGTAAATGCATATATTGGTCATTATGCATTTTTGATGTGATTAAAGGAAAAAAAAATGTCAGAGTATGAAGTTTCGAATAAAAGATTCAGACTGCCTCTCTGCTCATGAGAGACAGAAACTCCCCAGGAAGCCTCTCAAGTGACCAATTAGTAGACTGCATTGACAGGTCATGAAAGTCCCTCTCCGGTGCGAGAGAGCTGTTGGGGTAGCAGGGCTGGGAAGGGGACCAGGAACAATCAATAAACACCACAAAAGCATGTAGGAGTTATAATATGTATTAAAGGATTTGTATTGAAGAGAGGGATTTACATTGAGTTTAAATTCATTTAGTGATCAAACTGATTTAAACCAAAAAAAAGTTAAGTGGTAAGGAAATTACGTTGGATTTTGGAGAATAATACATTTGCTTCATGAATTTAAAAATTCTGATTGAGTTTAAAAAGAAATGTACCTAGCCAACAAGAGGTAGAATGTAAAAGGTCACTAGATTTAAAGACAAATTCGCTTTTAAGTACATTTTATTTATCACTTTATTTTAATAAAAGGTACTGGTCACATTATATTGGAAAATCAAGATAACACCTTACTAACCCTGTATTTAAATGCATTAGTTACTAAAATGATATGCTGGGATCTGAGACCTAACAATACAACATAAAGTACTTCATTTTTATGATTATATATTACATGGTATAGATTAATGCTATTTATATTTCAAATGATTCAGATCCATTCAATAGATTTATTTATTTAGAAGGAAGGAACAAACTATATTTTATGCTATCCAAAGTCTATGAGCAAACATTTAAACTAATATTTATTTTTTGTAAGGTATTATTATTATTATTATTATTATTATTATTATTATTATTATTATTATTATTAATAATCCAAACTTATACATTAACAATATTTGTATGTGTTTCATTGGGCGTTATGACTGCACTAGAAAACATTTTATTTGTGGCTATGTTTAACTGCCCACAGCATTCCCATTATATTCCATTAAAAGCAATAATTACTAAAATTATAACTCAGGGTCAGGAAAGTGACGTTATACTAATAAAGTACTACATTTTCACCAGAATTAACGTAATGCACCAGCCACAATATAATGTTAAAATTACAAATGGTCTGTACCGTAACTATGCAATGAACCTGACAGGTTTTATAATTTTAATACAGAGTGAAATATTTTTTTAGTTGATTACCCAGAATCTTTAGGGTTCCTCTGTGAAGTATGTTTCTATTGTAGATACAGTCAACTGTAATTCAACCTAAATGGCAACCTGCCCACAATTAAACACAAACACTCAAGCATGGAAGAAACATTTTTATTATTAGTAAAAAGTCCCTGTTGTAGAGTTACACTTTAATACATTTTAATTTATCTCTCCTGCTAAAGTACTAACCCAAAAGGGATTTGTGATACACATGTGTAATTACAGAAGGCTCAATTCTTTTTTTTCTCAAACATGTTCAAGATAGACAGAAACCAACAACTACCCCCCTTTTGATCTGGGCAACTAAAACATTAATACCAAAATACAATAAAAAAAAAAAAAAAAAAAAAAAAAATCTGCCTCTACATAAATGCATTTATTTTAGAGTAAGCAGAAAGCACTACTTAAACCACAAAGGTCATCATAAAACAGCTAAAGTACACAGCATTTTAGGTCTTTCTTTGAGGGTGTATAATAGTGCATTTCACATCTCTGAGTGTTACAAAACCTTACACAAAGACAGGCTTGTTAAGTGGTTACTGGAGGTTTTAAACTTTGAAATGTGTACCAATAAAAAAAAAAAATACATCTAAATTCTTAATAATGATTTAATTGATTTGGAACTAAGCTTTTTTTATTGCTAATTTTTAATTCATTAACAGAATGGTATCTGCTTCTAATATAATGTAGTTTACAGGGGCTCTGATTAATCCTTACAGTTACATGTAGCCAGCGCTGGTCTGGGGGTAACTTACCCTCTAATTTTGATACAGAGAGTAAAATGTATTTTCAGGGGGTACAATGCAACATTATCATGAAGTAATGTATAATCTTGAAAAGTACCGTAGATACTTTAATGGTAATGGGGTAGGCATTAAAAAAGAGCCTTTCATTGTTACTGCAATGTTACTGTGAACTACTGTACAACCACACATGTGTTCTGCAAGGTTCTTTATCGGCTCAGTGCTTTTTTTTCGTTACTTGTATTTTAACATTACATTCTAAAACTCAGTGAGCATGTTAAAACTTCAATATAAAGCCATGCAGATAAATAAAATTAGAAAATGAATTAATAAGTTAGAAAAACTGTTTGTTTAATATTATAGGCACCTTTTTTTAGTGGTTGCCTCTGACGATGGTTCCAATTGGATTTTCAGCTGGACTGGAGTGTTTACGCTTCAACCTGTGTAGCTTGCTGGCGAATTTTCTATTCTTACTGTGATTGGCTGCAAAGACAACAGGGCTTGACAAAGATTGGATAATGTTTGCTGGGTTGTTTTTTCTTTTGTAGTTTCCCAGTAACTGAAGACATTGTATTCTGGGAGATGTAGTTGCTAGTGGAACTTTTAGACAAGCCATGCTGCAAAATTGCTTTGCATATTTTTACACATTAAATTTAAATTTAGTGCTCATTTCTAATTTTTTTAAAGCATAACAATGGCAGGTATGCAGCTCATCTGGACCGCAGCATGTAGCTGATATTTATGTTTGCTGTTTCATGACTGATTTATGTTTGCTGAAACATAGCCTCGGTTTAACATGATTATGACTATGCTGAACTAAGCAAACACCAACACCAGCCACAATATATTTTCTGAGCCAGCCTCTAAAGGTTAATTTGCTTTGGTGATGTATTTCATTATTCTCATAATGCATTATTAGTTGTTATGATAATAAAAAAGAGCTTTTTTCTTTTCTCAAAAAATTTACTGAATCTCTTTTTTTTCCCTTATTGATTAACCCTAGGGTCAAAACAACAAAACAAACAACTGGGAAATAGACATCTCGTGCTTTTTAGTATTGCATGCAGTATTAACATTACATAATTGCACACCATTATCATATTTACAGTATGTGGTACTTTTTAAAAGCTGCTTTAAGGATGCCATCATTAAAATGTAATCTTGGTCTTATTTGTTCTAAATACAACATCAGTGTAACCCATTGTGACAGGGTGCTTGTGTCACGTGTGTGAGTAACTGCTGATTAAGCTATACAGAGAGACAATGGAGGTGGAGCTGAAAAGCCAGCACCGGCGCTCAGGATTTATTCACAAAAAGAAAGTAAACAAAGTGGTCATGTGACATTACCATCTGACACATACAGCAAGCTGAACAAAAATAAAACACAGTACAAAAACTACAAATAAAAGGTCCCAGACAGGGCAAGCACTAGCCTTATAAACGAGGTGTCCCACTCCAGGAACTACAGTTACACTACGAAACCCTCACTATACATTACATGGGATCACTATCCCCTAAACTAACCTACTTATGAGCCAGTATTCTTACGACGAGTCCAGCTGCCTCATATGGCCTTGGCTGGGTATTGCCTTCATAAGTACCGCTTGCAGTTTCATAGTTGCGCAGCTGTCATTCCTGCAGAGCACATGTTCTCCTCCTGAGTGTAGCATGGCACTGCAGTCGAACAGAACCACCTCCACCGGATGTTTTTAAACTGACGGACACTCGGTCAAGACCTGCCAACCTGCTGATTGAGGACGAGAAGAGCCAATCACCTGCTGCCCTTCCCCTCAACCAAGCCTAGCAGGCAGCCTGTCTCAACTGAGCACCCGTCTGTAAACAATAATTTAATCACACAAATCAACTCCAAAAAAGACACATGATAAACCCATATCACACCAACACTATTTCCCCATTGTGCGGGGCAATCGCCCTGCCACACCCATTGATCAGGATGTGTAATCCACTGCATTTCTTTTTTTTTTTTTTTTTTTTTTTACGGAAAGGGACATTTCATTTTCCTAAGTGACAATCCTTGTCGTCTCATATTGTTTTCAATTTCCATTTAAATGGTCCAGCATGATCTGTTAGATGTAAGTGTCGGAAAAGCTATTTATAAGAGACTAGCAAATGTCTCTAATAAAATGCAAAATGCTATTATCACAAAACCCAAGCAACAGCTTTGGAGAACTCCCTCTGACAGCTCTGCTTGTCAGTCTGGTTTGGCTAGGTATCTTTTTGAATTGCACCTGGGGTTACTAAATAACTACATGTTTATTGTGAGCTGCAATTTAGTACCGTACAGTCTACTGTTTCCTTATCTGACACTGTTATTCCAAACTGCCCGTCAAGAATCATGATTATCAGAACAACATAAAGCAATACAGTGGTCTTGGATTACAGTCTAAATACGTGTGCTGTGAGACATAGCCTTGGTTTAACATGCTATGTCTAGAAAAAAGCTGAGGCAAGCTGTGGTACTGTCCTGTCTAGAGAAGGCTCATCTTAACTATTCTTTCAAGTAAGGCTACTCAGGCTAGAGCCATATAAGTTTTGTACAACTTGGGTACTAACTATATTCTTTCATGTCACATTTGCCAACTTTTTAAGAATGATTGTATTGTGCTGGTAGGGGTATGTGGGTGTGAATAGAAATATTCTATAAATCCCTGTTCATGTTGATCTTGAACAGTATAAGAATGTTATGAAAATGTAGAACTTTGGGTCATGCTATGCTATAAGCAGTAACATTGTTTGTTTTCAGACTTGAAAATAAATATTTTTTGAGAAAGTGGCACAGCATTTAGAATTGAAATGGACTATAGATTCCAATCTTTACCTTAACCCTGTAATGTTTACAATGCCTTTGTATACACCTCTTCTTTGGCCTGGATCTACGTTTTGTTAACATCTACCTTAGAATTAGGCATAGGCAAGAGGTTCTGATTTTCTTCTCACCTTCACAGTGTATTTAATTACATTAAATCAAAATGTAAAACAAAAACAAAAAATTTAAATCTTGAACAAGGTTATTTACTATCGTTCTTCACTCTATAATGTAATGATTTATTAAAATGCCGTAGAGCTAAAGCTCTGGAGTAATTAACAGGTTTATTAATGCATGTATTATATTTAGCTCAAAAGTCATCAATTACAACTTAAAGAGATGGGGGAAAAAATCTGAAGCTTTGATTCATCCCTGCTTAGCATATCTGGGGATCTCCTTTTGTGATTTGAGATGTCCTAGTGGTTGACTACATCAACAAACCCCTTGATGATTCGCCATTGTGCTCTGCAGTCCATGCTCCCCACAGTAATGCAAGCTGGCAGTTTTCACATGCAGATTGTAAAAGCAGTCAAGACTGCTGTGAGTCTCGCTCTTGGGTTAGGGAGCTGCTATTTACTCTTTTACCAAAGATGAAGTTTAAATAGCAATATGATAAATAAAACAGTATCGCCAATACTAGTCAGATATGCCTTTTGAAGTGTAACTTGGGCTCCTTGGTTCTAAATTGGAATTCATTTTTCATGTAAAAAATAAATGATTTGGGGCTGTTAATGCAAGCCCTGCATAATAAACTATATATATAGATATATATATTATATATATATATATATAGATCCCTATATATATCTATATATATATAGATATTTTTTTCTTACTTCGGTAATGTAATCTTTAATTATAAAGGAATAATAATGATGTAAAAAAAAAAGAAAAGAAAAAAAAGCCTGGGATGCAGTTTAGTTCTTTCTTGTTTAATTAATAAAACACTTTTTTATTTTATTTTTGAGTTTCTGGCCAGTATTTAACCTGGTCTGATTCATATTGCCGCCTTGAATCGTGTGTTTATTTACTATTCTGCTTGTTATTTAGAGCTATTAAAGTTGTTTATTTTTGTTCTGTATTGCCTTTTTGAGATATGACAAACAATGACAACTGGCTCTTCACTAAAGAAGCCTGGCTATTAAATAATGCAGCTTTAAATGGCTTCTAAACTTTGTTTTGAAATATAGGGCCCATGCTGACTGTTCTTAGGAGTGTTTTCTTAAGGACAGTTTTTTGAAGAGTGTTTATAAACATTATCTTAGGTAAACAGTCTTGAACGGTTTCATGAATATGAGATCAAGCACAATTAATTTAAGTAGTTGCTTTTGACTTTCTTTTCATTTTTCATTGAAAATGCCTTAAACTGAAACTAAGTTGGTGAAATACATTACACTATGTATGCTTCTGGTGAAATGTACCTTTTAAACTCCCAAACTGGAAATTACATCTACACAAACTGCTGAATTATCCAAGCTCACATTCCTGGTTCACAGAAAAAAGGTTTACTGCTTTTAAACAAAATATTACCATCAGTTGTGCTTTTACCCTGTTAAAAGGCCGGCCTGACAGCTGATGAGATATTTAACTGTCTAATAAAGCAATTAAGACAAAGCTGTCTGTTCTGCTGCCATCCATGTCAAGAACCTTCTAATAACGCTTTCTTTCTGTAATTATATTTCTCGTTTCTATTAACAAGGTGAAAATTCTGCTGGTTTATGAAAATGAATATGTACAATTACTGAAATAATAGAACACAAGGCCGAACACAAACAGTTCATTTGCTGAGGCAATTACCCACATCCCTGTCAAAAGGATGAAAGAACGAATAAAAAAAAAACAAAGCAAGAAAGAAAGTAAACATGGGGGCCCCTGATGATTTATGTGGAAGTGTTTCTAATTCCAAAGCTCTAATATGGACAATATGTCTGTGGTCGGGTTGGATTATGTTAATAAACATATTTGTCACCGCAGAGAGGAAGGTTGTTATCAATTGTCTTGCCAGATACTTCAAATTAGTCACTCAAGAGTCTAGCCAGGGTTTCCACTATGGCTCAAAGGAAAGTGGGGCAGAGGCTCAGAGCTCTTTCCTGAGGGAGCGGAAAAGGGGGCATTCTGCTATCAGCGATCTTCAGAACCATAATGGAGATAGCAGAGCTGGTTCAAACTGCAGCAGGGTCCCTTGAAAGTAAGACTGGACTGCTGTAGGAAATCTACTGCCGACTTCCTAGATGCTACTAATGAATGCCTTTGTGCCTTCTTGTTTTGTTTTTCCTGAACAAAAAAGTATGAAACATCATATCCCGGCTAGTTGGCTAGAAAAATGTAACCCAGCCCTATTGTTACAGTATTACATACACTAAGCAGTATGTATGCTAGCTATCAATACAAACACAATACAGCATCTTATTAATATGATATAACATCTTATTCATATCTTATTAAAAACATCTTATTAATATGAACCCCTTCAGTCACTGTGTGAATGACTGTAGTAAGTTTCCTATCTATGTATCTACTTTATAATGCAT
The DNA here is from genome assembly GCF_017654505.1 of Polyodon spathula. Lineage (NCBI taxonomy): Eukaryota > Metazoa > Chordata > Actinopteri > Acipenseriformes > Polyodontidae > Polyodon > Polyodon spathula. The sequence goes on along the minus strand of NC_054534.1, from coordinate 81,767,013 downwards.
ATGTGTTTTTTTCAAATATATGACAGGACAAATGTAACTACAAACGTGTGGCTGAAGGGGGATACATAACATAGTAACATAAATAATAATAAAAAAAAAGAAAGAAAAAACATTTTACAGCGATGTTGAAATAATTAGGGGAAACTAAATGTAGAAGCCTGGCTTTATTTTATTAAGGTTGTGATGCTAATAATGTTCTATAATGTTTAGCAGAGTAACTATCATTGGTTAATGTGAAACAAATGGCAAATATGTCCCATGTGTAACAAGGAGAAAGGAGAACACTGAAATACTGGCATGGAACATTTTTGTTTTTTTACTAACACTGTTTAACCCACAACAGGTTTTTGTTACAACCAGTTTTCTTTTTTTTTCTTTTGTAGAGAAAGGCTGTTTAAAGTGTCAAAGGCTGGCTGGGACTGCTGTCTTTTGTTCACTGGAAAACAGATAACAAGATAATTACTGCTTGGACACCTACATTTGACTAGCAGACCATGGTTTCAAACCTGAGCACTACAACAAATAGATATACATGCGTTTTACAGTGGCCTGATATCGAGGATATGTTAAATGCTGCCTTTGGGGCTTGCTTTGTGAGAATGTCAGGAGGTGTGCAGTAATTCGTCATCATTGGTGGCTGCCTAAAGTGTCAAAGGTCACAGCAAAGATGAACATGTGGTTGCAGAATACATTCCTGAACAGCAGCATCACTGAATGCAACTTTTGCACCAGGGGTGAAATTATCAACAACAAAGAAGTGCTCACATGAGCAGCCCGGTGTAAACAGTAAAACAATGGAGCCAATTTGACTCTCAATTAATAAATACTTCTAAAATGTATAGATATTGGTACACTATCATTTTTTAATAAAAAAAACAAGCCTTAAAAAAATAACTGATACAACATAACCAATTCACCATAAACAAAGAAGCTGAAAATACTGAAAGCTTTGTAGCCTCTGCATGTATCACTCAGTCATGTACTGTAATATAACACTTAAGTTAAATCTTAAATGGTAAGTACACTATACAGTAACTGCTGTAGAGATGGTTTTGTTTCAAGATATCCTAAAAAAACAACAGTGTTTAGGTCATACTTAAGATAGGCTAAAAGAGAGGACTCATGGCACCTGCCAAAATTGTGCGTTTGAACAGTAGATTCAGGGCTAAATAAAAAAATTAAATAACTATAATATAATAATACATTTTGCAGTTCGGTAATTGTACTGTACTGCACTTGGTCAAGAATACTGCATTATAACACACACACAAAAAAACACATAAAAATACTTTTCCCCTTTTGTTATGTGGCCAGAGATTTCCAGCTATTCCAGGAAAAATCTTTCTCCCAGAGATCAAACTGAGGCTTGTGACAGCTAGCAGTGTCCAGAGTAATGTTCAAAGCATTCGGGGGGAGCGAGGGGCTGTGACTGATCTTTCCCTTCCCCTGCAGTCACCTGCTGATTTTGTCCAGGTGTTATATTGCTATCTTGAGGCGCTGGAGTTCAGACAGAGAGAAGACTTTGCCAATCCTTTTGTCTAGGATTGTGCATTCCTAACACAGATGGTGGACAGCCACAACCTGGACAACGCCAGGCTCAATTACCCTCACCTATGCAGAGGGAGAGACTTATCCTCTCCAGAATGCGAGGGACCTTAAATGCTGTAATTAAGGGATTAGGGCAGGATGGTCTTGACTGAAAAAAATAGAGGGTTCAATATGTCATAAAATCACCAGGAGTCTGGATTCCAGAACCCGGGAGAAAAGTAAGAAGTAATCAAATTGGATTTGCATGCCTCGTTTATTTTCTGAACATTCGTGCTGTCTCAATTTTTTTTATTATTATTATATTTTTTTTTTACAAAGATGCAGTTTTTCTAAGGCTTGGCAGTCACACTGGGTGTTTTATAGTACTTCACACTGGCAAAGAAAGAATCACAGAAAAATGAACCGAGTCGGCAGAAAATAATTCTCATAAAATTTAGAGTGGAGGCATACTGCTCACCTGCCAATCAGCATTTTTTTTTTATTGCATGAAGTTATGGTAGTTTTTTTTTTTTTTTTTGTTTGTTTTTCTAATTTGTATTGTGTATCTGCAAGAGAACTGGCAATTACCACACACACTGCTGTTTTTAAAATCACTGCACATGTGCAAGGGTTATTATACATAACAAAGCCAGAGAAACATATTTGCATACCGTAGAAATAATCTGCCTTCAAATATCAAGATTTTGATCCTGGTTCAAGTTCCACTAACTGCTGATCTGAAACAAGCTCATATAAACCTTACTATGTATTTGCGGTACTGCTTCACTCCTTCATGCTGCCCTGCTCTCAAAACCTACCAAGGTAAAAACTAAGAAGAAAAAAGAAAAGAAAAGAAAAGAAAGAAAGCAAGATGAAGCATCACTATGGTAAAGTGAACTGAAGAATGATAAAGAAATGGGACATTTTATGAAAGTATATGTATTATATTAGAATAGTAAAAACACAACAAACTGATTTACCTCTGGCCTGCATGATCTGGCTGCTGTAAGTATTGCTTTGACATAATATTTTATCTGAAGTGATTCAACGGCATGTTTGTGTTTGCTAGGTGTAAAACCAAAAAGATATAATAACAACGACATATTCTTTAGCCTCCTTGCAGCCTGGTTATATATTGTATGTTTTAACTGCTAAATAAAAATAAAAATGAGACGAGTGTTTTTTAAGGTTATTTGATTAGTTGAAAGTGACTTAACCCATTAACCATTGTTAGGTTTAGAGCTACATTCACACAATGCAAATACAGGCCTGAATACATGGAGATACTGTATTATCAATTTAAAGATGAATTAATTATTTACAGTACAACACTGTTGTCAGGCATTGTACTGAGCAGCCGTAAATGTATCCTATTTACCCTTATTCAGTCATCCTCTTTATCTCTCTCCATTTTTCTAATGACAGAGAAAACTCCCAAATGCCAAGGCCACCTGCACTGATTGCTCTTCTCCCCCACACCCACAGATATAGAAAATGAGCCCAGTGATCATTAGTTGTAATTTTTTTGTCGTCAGTGTAACGAGACGTGGCTTTTTTCCGCTCTGAACCTCCCTGGGTGATAAGCAGAGAGCACAGGGAGGAGAACACTTATGGCAGTGAAGGCTAAAGTCAAGGGAATAAGGAGAGGTCAGTGGATTCTGATCACACACAGCTGCTCTATTCAATTTTACTGTAAACGCATTACTCAAAGAGCAAACATCTAGAAACATTATCGACTTTATCTGGGCAGCATCTCAACCACAACGATCTGCGTTAATAGACTAAGTTAATGCAGAGGAAAGTAAACGGATCATTTTAGAAAGGTCCTGTGGCTGTGCAGCAATTGGAGGACAAGAATGGTGATGTGATGTTAGGATGCCAAGAGGGGGGGCAGCCATATTGTAGGAGAAATACAATCAATTATATTTCTTTTTGCCTTCTATAGTTTCTTTAACTTCCAAATGTCTTCAAACATATAGCCACCTCCAAAAAAAAAAAAAAAAAAAAAAAAAAAAAAACAATAGCTGGTCTTAGCATCTTTCTTTTGCATTTTAGAAATCTGTAAACTTGCACTTCCAAAAGACAAATGACTGTTACCTCCCAGTCGCTCCATTTTTTTCAATTAGCTTCACAAAAATAAATATGTCTAGCAATAAAATAATATTACGCTTCCTCCTAAACTTGAATTTCACCATATCTTTGACACACCATCTTTTGTTTACATGACTTCCCATCCCATTCAGTTGCATAGCAACTTGAGACCTACATCACTTCTGAGCTGCAACAAGACCTACAGCACATGTTCTAATGAGCGAGAGTACCACAGGATTGCTTTGCTAAAACTTACAAAACTTTGAAACTAATGTTCAACAAGATTTCCCAATACAGCCCAAATACCTTTTGAAGGGTAGTGTATAAGTCTACTGTATTTTTATTTCTGCTCAAACAACTAGCATCCTGATGACATGTCCCCATCCCTGGGACAAGACCTCAAACAATAGTTCAGGTAATATTGATTATAAACAGTTAAACATAATATATCAACATGCATTTTTTTTTTACCAGATTTTTTAGGATAAACAATCACAAGAGGAAAGCCCAAATTTGCTTTTTAATGAGGATTTTTTAGGACACACAATTTATCTATCCCTTAAGCTGCATTTCTCCTCCGAATGAAAATGTAATTTTGTTATTTCAAACGATTCCTGGCACAGGGTCTTTACTTAGCAGTTAGAACGGGATGCTGCATCTTGTGGAATAAAAAAAAAACAACAACAAAAAAAAAACATGGCAAACAGTTAACAGTACTACTATTGACCACTCAATTACTCCTGCTGCTCTGCTTCTGGCGGTGGCGGAGGCAGTGTGTAGTCTCCTGCTGCTCTGCTCCTGGCGGTGGCGGAGGCAGAGGCAGTGTGTAGTCTCCTGGCGACAGAGGTGGGAGTGGCGTGTAGTCTCCTGGCGACAGAGGTGGGAGTGGCGTGTAGTCTCCTGGCAATGGAGGTGGGAGTGGCATGTAGTCTCCTGGCGATGGAGGTGGAAGCGGCGTGTAGTCTCCCCCTGTTGCAGGGGACTGGTGCTGCTCTCCCCCTCTTGCAGGGGATTGGTGTAGCTCTCCCCCTCTTGCAGGGGACTGGTGTGGCTCTCCCTCACTTGCAGGGGACTAGTGTGGCTCTCCCTCATTTGCAGGGGACTGGCGCAGCTCTCCCTCACTTGCAGGGGAATGGTACGGCTCTCCTTCACTTGCAGGGGACTGGTGAGGCTCTCCCTCTGGCAGGGTTTCTCCCACTGTCGCTTGGCACTTGGGAGCCGATGGCAGGAGGGGACCCTAGAGAGTCAATGGCAGGTACTCTTCCCACGGCGGAGGAGGTGAAACCAGCAGGCATTCTCCCTCTGCTGGAGGAGGTGGGAACAGCAGGTATTCTTCCTCTGCTGGTGGAGCTTCTGGAGCTGTGGAACGCACTGACTACCCCTTTGTGGGTTGTAGACGCCTGTGCTCCCCCCTTCTAGGCGCTGGGTGCTCAGGCTCCTCCCCCTCAGGCGTAGGACATTCGGGCTCCTCATCCTTTGGCTCCTGCTCTGGAGGGTGCACCACCTTGTCTCCTTCTGCTTGGTCCTCACCTTTCCCCCTCTCTGCCTCCGTCTCCTCATCTTCCTCCCCTGGGCCGGTTCCTCCTTTCCCTCTCGGTAGGGACACCAGCAGGTGCCCAAACTCCCCACAGGCAAGGCACCTTAGACCACTGAGGAGGTCCTCCAGTTCCTGGCAGCCATCTCTCCAGCTCCAGTCTTCCATTTCTTTTTTCTTTTTTTTAACTAAAAATAAAATGCCCTTTCCTTGGTCTGACACTTGGAGGTGCTTATCCCACGCAGGACACCATATGTCACAAAGACGGCTTTAGTGGGTGACGTCAGACCCGGAACAATAACACAGGACAGACAGAGAGACGTGGATTTTTGGGTGAAGCTGAGCTGTGCTCAGCATTTAATAAACATAATAAAAGATTTAAACAGAAAAACAGCACACCAAAACAGGACACGGCACTTGAGACCAAAATGAACAGACAAACAAAACGAATTAACACTAAATGAAACAGACTAACAAACAGCGGACGAACAGACAAACAATGTGAGTGAAATTATGATTTACTTAACCTTTTCACTTTCTCCTCTCCACATCCGTTCTCCACTCACCGATCACGCAACCCAGAGTGAGTAAAAACATGCTGCTTTTATGCAGCTGTACCGAGACTCGATTGCTAATCAATCATACAATTGGAGTCTCGGTACAACTGCACGTGAATTAATAAAAGTGCAATTCCCCGTGCTCACATATTATTTTACCTGCACATGAAGTGCTCTGCAATCCTCGTGCCTAAATACAAATATACATTTTAAACACTTGTGCTTGTAACCCATATTTATATCCTGTGTATTTTATACATAAACATCAAAATTAACACACTACATACAACAGAAAACATTAATAAACATAAAGGGGCGGGACACTCTGCCACAGGAACATATACAAGTATTGCATGCCTGTGGTTAAAACTAGCTAAATAAGTTGAAAGGCTATTTACCTCAGATTGCATTAGTAGAGGATTCTAGCACAAGCTGAACTTCAGACTATCCCTGCTCACTTCCTTGGGAGGTACAAACAAGCGTGCGTCCCTCTGCAAGCATTCTCTGGCTGCGAAGGGTGGGGGAATTTTGTATTTTCACTTGTGACGGTTGCAATCAGATAACAAGTCCGCTCCTGTGCTCTCTTTATCTGACTGACAAAGTTCACCAATACAGGGCTGAAGTGGAGACACGGCAGTTGAGTGCCACAGGTCATCACCATCATGCAAGATACTGGAGGGACGAGTTGTGACGCGATGGTGGGGTTCTGATAGTGGTGTTAATGACACCACTCTGCACTTACTCTGCCTGAGTTATATACCTGCCAGTTGTTTGCATTGCAGTCTTGGCAGGTTTGCAGCTGATAACTGTGGAGTGGGGACAAGAAGGCCACTTTTACATTCGACAGGCATGCAAATCTCAGCTATAGTTAATTCAATAAGTCTTTAAATGGCCCTGCTGTGAAACACAGCAGCTACAGTAAAGTGACCCTTTTATCTCAGCACCCAAGAAAAAGCAACAACATTGCAGTCACATAAACAAAGTATAATCCTTTTACTCTGACCAACCAAGGGACTGAGTAAAATAGTCTTAATAGGCAGCTTATCCTAATGTAGAGTGATCTTTAGATTAAAATGATAAGCACTGGACTTACTGGATATTTTGCTTTTAACTCTCTTTTCCATATTGGAATTGTCTGTTTTCAATCACTCAGGAATTGTGTGTTTCCAATGTCGAACACTAGTCCCTTTCAATATGGAACATATTAGTTACTGCGGTTTTCAAAACTTGGTGCAGTTGGTTTTGCTGTAACAACCTTTTAGTCTTGTTGCCATGTTAAAAATGTATGGAGGTTAAGAGCTTATACTATTTAAAAATAATATTTAAAGGTATATGTAGCAGGACGATTGCCCTGCACATGGGAGCATTAGTGCTGGTGTAAATTAAATATGGCAAAAGTTTGTTTTGTGTGCTTTTTTGAGTTGTTATGTTTGATAAAATGACTGTTTACAGACGGGGGCTTGATTAAGACTTGCTGCCTGCTAGGTCTGGTTGAGAGGAAGGGCAGCAAGTGATTGGCTGTGCTGGTCCTCAATCAGCAGGTGGGTGGATCTCGACTGCGTGTCCGTCAGTATAAAAACATCTGGTGGGGATCATTCTGGGCGACTGCACTGCCATGCTACACAGAGGGCCGCTGTGTACACGCAGGAGAAGAGCGTTCACTCTGCAGGAACTACAGCTACACAACCCTTAAACTGCAACATGGCGCTTGTGAAGGCAATGCCCAGCCTAGACCGTATGAAGATGCAGGTCGTATGAATACCGGCTCATCAGTAGGTTAGTTTAGGGGATAGTGATCCCATGTAATGTATAGCGAGGGTTATGTAGTGTAGCCGGTTCCTGGAGCGGGACGCCTCGTTCAGTTAGGCTAGCGCTCGCCCTGTGTGGCACCTTTTATTTGTCGTTTTGTTTAATGTCTTTTATTTTGCCTTTTGTACAGTCTCCTGTATGTGTCCTCTGTGCGTTACCATGGCTGGTAGCATCACAAGACCCGTTTGTGTGATAATAAATCCTGCGTGCCTGACCAGCATTTTAACTCCAACTCCCACGTCTCTCTTTCTTGCATATCAGCTGTTACCCACACACATGACACAAGTACCCTGTATTTGTATACTTTATACAGTCTACATTAAAATATTTATTTATTACCTGTTATATCCTATTACATAAAGTTGCACGCCCATTAGCGGTCATCAGAAATATAGCTCATATTGCACAAAAAAATCTGAAAAATCATTAAAAAACTATGTTTTTGTAAATCCCTGACATTGTTGGTTGTCGTTATTTGTTCACAATAATTGTTGATAGCACATTATAATAATAAATCACTGACTGATGTCTGTAACTCATCCAGATATCACAGAATTAAGTCATTAGCGCTACAAATTGTGACAGATTTTTAAAATTTTTTTTATTGCACACTATCTTAAGAAACTAGTATTGGCCCACAGTTAACGAGTCACATATTTCTCCCTTGCATCCCATATTTATGATTTTACCACATCCTAACAATAACATGACCAGAACTAGTGCAAAACACACAGTTCTAGCTAATGAATCACACACTTTACCGCAAATACAGTAAGTATTACCAGCTGTGACACTCTCGTCTTGGCAGTGCAAGGGGTGCAGAACAAGGCCGACACATCTGAAACCAGCTGCACTGGGAAACCACAAACTAGATATTTCCAGCTGCCTTCTCAGGGGCTTATTTTTCTCTGCCTCCGTTTAGACCCTGTCCCTTTTAAACAGTTTAGCCATCTTTGTTTTGACAGGGCTCCAGAGTTCCAGAACATTCTCTCAGATGTGCTGAACTGAGGGGAAAATCAGAAACATTCAGACACACTTACACTCACATGGCTGTGACAGGTTTAGTCTTGAACAATTTAGAGACAAAGCAAATTTTGGCTGTCAGAAACAGCACCCCCACGCTGAGATGTATTGCCAAAAATGCTTTTCATACATACTTTCATAAATCTTTTTTTTTTTTTTTTTTTTTTTTTTTTTTTTTTTTACATTATTGTTGTTTAATTTTCTCATAAAATGGAGTTTAGTTTATAAACTTATCTGAACAAGATCATTCAGCCAAAAAAGCTAGTTAAACAAGGAGGCCCCACTGCCTTCATTAAAAATAAAAAATGCAATGAAAGCGTGAAACAATAAAATCAGCTCAGACAATAGAGATCTATAAAAACATATTAAACATTGCAATAAACTAACTGAATACCACTGGCCAACTGCTAAAATGAAATCCATAACCACGTTCACTGCCAAAGTTGTGCAATAAATTGTGGTGTTATTAAAAAAAAAGAAAGAAAAAAGGATATGTTACGATTCCAAAGTAAAACATTTTCAGACAATGATATCAGTGTCTATACTTCCTCTCACAATGTCTTCAATTAGATTTTGCGTCTGTCTGCTTTCAACCAAATCAGTGACAACAAGGATATTTTTATAGGAATACTGAACGCTGTTTCCAACAGTTACCGTTTTAAGGCCTACATTTGAGCAGCACACCACCATGCAGGGAACCTATAATTGATCTATCTACCTACAACTCTGAGACAGGGGAGTAAAGGGACAGCACATTATATACACTTGGAGGGGCAGCCCACAAACATCAAGGAATATACTGAGCAACTTTTATAATATGGACCGTTCTTGGAGATATTGTAATGAAAACTGAACATGCAAAAATAGAAAGGAAAAGATTATGTTTGATGTTCTGACTGACAGTCAGGTGTTTTTATTTGTATTTATCACAACAGAATAATAATAAATGTTGGTTGCGAGATTCAGCAGCTGTTTTCCCATGGTACTATTGTAAATACTATCTTCTACATAAATGGATTTTTTTTTTTTTTAAATCCTGGTTATTAAATAAATAGACGGTGGCCAATTGGCATAATATGATACCTACCCTCTATACTAATAGTGCAGTTACTGCACCAATCGTTCACTAGTACAACAGCTTATTTACAAATATTCCAACATGTTTTGGTAAATGTCATTACAGTGGGTTTTACAGGAAAACTACTGAGCTTCTCATGACTTGGCTCTGTTAACAACAGCACACTGCTTGCATCAGCTTGTACCTGCACTGAACTGCTCCATACCTTGCCGCATTCAACTACTGCTCCTAACTAGAACTACTTACTGTATCTTGTATTTGATTTTACTCTTATAGGTAACCGTACTCAAGTGCTTTTGTAACTGCTCTTAATTGAAATCACTCTCATCCATTTATCATACTTACTGTGTGTTCTTACTGGACTTTACTCATATACTGTTCCATATAATCTGGAACATTCTTTTTGTCTTAAATGTAATCTCCAGAGTCAATTTTAAGGTTTCCCTGAAAGATAACCACAATCTCACTACCATCTACACACCTGCAGGGGTACAAAAATGGCGCTTTGGCGTTAAATTCTAGCGCCAGGGTACTTCATATAGTGCCAGAAACATTTAATTCTGGCAGCAGCGTACATTTTCTTAATTTTTGTTTTATTTGTATTCCTTAGCAATCATAGATGATGACAGTTTCTCATTGGGTCTGGACTACTCACATGATCCAACCACACTCATCCGCATGCACAGGAGAGAAGGTTTGAGTGGTGTGGGGAGTTGTGAGGGGTGCTTGGTTAGGGTGGGGTCTTATAATTTAGCACCAGTAAGCTCTCTGCTGCTAAACTTTTAAAACAGTTTAGCACCAATATTCAAAACGATTTGCACCCCTGACCTGACATATATAACGTTGACCCACATTTCAGAAATATTTATTGCATTAATAATAACCCTCATTCTTATCATAGCCCCCTCCCCAGGTTTGCCCTCTCAGTCATGGGTGTTGGCAAGTTGGTATAAGCAGAAAACTGACGTTAATTGCCTATTACCTTAAAGAAAATGTTTATTTTATTGTCTCTGATAGAAAAACTGTTGATTACCTTCTATAAAGTAGCGTGCGGTTTTCAAACCTGTGCCATACTCCCATTCCTAACCAACGCATATAGATAGACCGCAAATCCCAATACAGCTAATTTGTTTTTTAGTCACAGTTTTTATGGTGGCTTGATTCCTATCTTGTCAGCCCCCTGTGATGACTTTGCTTAGATATTTGTATAATGAAGGCAAGTAATTTAAATATTCCCTCAGCATTAAATATAATATGTATTTTACACTATGCAGCGATTTACAGGCCATAATTGGGCTCTTTGGAATTTACCAATAGGAAGACAAAATGAATTACTTTTATCTACAAAATGTCAGAAACATGACTACATAATAATTAAATTGTTTACCAACATTGTTGTTTTACGTTATACTTATGTATATTTTGACTTTAATCAAATAAACATCCATCAGTTTGCTCCATTTAACTGATTTAAAACTAATTAGCAATATAAGTTACAAACAGGCTGCAGATATTTTAATATTTTATTTCACTCTGGGGAAATGTTGCAAAATGTATTTTCCTGTTTATTAACCAGGAGCTCATGTTTTTTTTAAATATATGTTACCAAAGTACTGTACCTACTGTGAAATGCAAAAATAAATAAATAAATAATAAATAAATAAAATAAATAAATAAATAAATAAAAGTTTCATATAGCACGTATAAAATGTCTGACATTAAGATGCCAATAGCTTCAGCTGCACTGAATAATGGATTTACAAGCTAGATTACGGGCTGGAAAGCACTGCATTATGGGTTAGCTCTCACGAGGGATCCCGACACTCAGAAGGTGAGTTACGGCAACACTTTTAACAGGGAATCTCTTCAGAGCTCTCATCCAGCTTTAGATACTCTTTGAAATGGAAATGAAGACTCCATATTTACTTGCCCTTTTTAAGCGTTCAAATGTATTGTGTTTAAAATTTTAAGGGACATAAACTATAGTGTCTAAAGTCATAATTTCTCCGTCCCCACATGTTTTAATCAATTCAATTTGGTGGATCCAATCAAAAAATACATACAGTGCCCCTTTATAAGCAACAATACAATTTATTAGTATTATATAGTGAATAACACCACAACCCAGTATAGCCAGTAAACCCTTTACTGTGTTTATATGTAAGAGATAAACAACGATAAGTGTTGAATCATTAGGTCTTTTCTTACCTATTCAACACTTTGAGCTGTTTATGCCAAGGTGGCAGAGTGCCCTGCTGCTGTGTGTAGTTTGTGTTATATGTTGTATGTAGTATGTTATTGTTGGGGTATATATATTGGTGCATGGGATATAAATTGGGCTATGTAGCACGAGTGTTGTAACTTAGGCACGGGGATTGCACAATCACTTCACGTGCAGATAAAGTACGTAATAATATGTGAGCATGGGGAGTGCACAAATTAGTTCATGTGCTGGGATTCAAGTGAATGATTCATTAGTAATTGAATCCCGGCACAGCTGTATATATATCGATGCACAAGTCACTCACTCAGGGCTGGTGTGTTCAAGGGAGAAGGAACGGGAGAGAGTCAGGAGAGAAAATAATACAATTAAAACAGTCGCAGTGCTGTGTGTGTTTCTTCCCGGTCTGATGTCACCGCTCAGGCCAGCTTGCCACAGCCACTTAAAACATTTCCTCCGAATTGATACTTTTTTGATAATGAAACTCTGTTGATTGTATATTTGGTAATTTGACTTGTTTTTTGTTCTTTTGTTATGCTTCAAACAGTTAAAATGTGTGTCTCTCACATTGTGGGAGTTTGAATTTGAAATCCCACTTACATAGATAACATTTTCAAGGTAGTTGTGAGGACTATGTTATAGATGTACAAAGCGAAAGTGGCACTTGAAAAATAAAAATGCAAAAAACAAAGGAATGTGAACCAGCAACGGAAAGTAAAGTTATTGATCCTTTTGTCAAACCTAAAACAGATGAAGAAATTAATATCATTGCCAGCAATCAGTTTTTGCAACGTACTCAGGCAAAATGGGCTATAAGCGTATTTGAATGATGGTTAAATGAAAGAAATACAAAAGCTGAGTTTACATCTGACATCTGTGTAACTGCTGTTGTTCCTGAACCTGTCCAGAAGAAATGTGAAAGAAAAATTAGAAGGGGGATGTTAATGTGGAAATTTCTTTTTTACATTATGTTAATGCATAATTGTATTGCATATAACAATATGAAATGCTAAACTTAAATGGTAAGCCCTTTTTTAAGTGTTACATTTAAAATGTGTAATACTATAATTAACTAACTGTTGAAATGATTGCTGCACAATAAACTGGTATTCACTTTTCAGTTGAATTGTTCTGACAATGGTTTCTTTGACAAATCAACAGTTTTCTGTGGATTTTTAGCATAAACTGAGTATTCATTAAATTGACAATATATCAGCCTCACACTCTCCTCCTCTTCAAAGCCACACAGCCACTTTTAGTTAGAAGATTTGTAGAATGAATCAATTAAAAATAAACCTGTGGCCTTTTTCGCTGGGAACACTGAGGTACACATCAGTCATTGAACCCCAGTCTGCTCTGAGAACCAGCAGGACTTGTGTAAGGTATAGAAAATAAACTCTGTGCTAGGAACCAAAGCCAACAGCCTGGTTTTGACCCAGTCACCTTTCAGCAGCGAGGTGATGCATGGGGCCAGGGGCTGTACACTAAATAAAGAAAAATAGGATATTTTTATCCAGAAAAACAAAAACAACAAACAACAAATAAACAAAAGAAAAGTATCACAAATCTCATATTAGGATTGTGTGCCTGTTTGTTTTTAACCAAACTAGCAACTGCCACCAGCAACAACAAGGCTTTTGAGTGTGTGTGTGTGTGTGTGTATGTGTGTGTGTGTGTGTGTGTGTGTGTGTGCGCGCGTGTGCATCTGCCAGTCAATGTTTGTAAACACCTGACGTGACACAGCCTGTCCTCTGACTGACCTAATGGGATCTATGCTGCTGGACTTTGAAAGATACACACACAAACTTTGCCAGATTTCAACAGTCTCATTGGGTTTGCAAATTCTTAGAAAAGGGGAACAAATTAGGTGCAGTCACACTGCAAGTTTCTTGCAGTATAAGGAAAAGAATCAAAGCAATTGAGTGAAAAAAATATTGCCTTTTTTGGGCAGTAAATGGGATACCCAACGCTAGTGCCCTCTTTATACTCAAATCATTTTGTTTGTATTTTTCTGGCAATATTTGATTCAGATCACTTCTCTTAATGAGAACAGTCTTGTGATGACTGCACAATTCAATATAATCAGATGCAGGACATTTTAATAAACATATTTGGCCTGTGTGAAAGTTGAACAATAAAAATGACAGTTATTTGATGCTTTACATATTCAGTGACTCCAATAATTTCTCAGCAAGTTATCTAAGGACCTGATTTCCAAAACCTGGTTAGAGGATTCTGAGTACAGTCTCTTTTATCAATTTATAAATCTGCTTTGATTTAGCTTTTTAATTTAATAAATTTGTTATTCTGTTTTACTTAGTAATTTTATGTTGTCTGTGTAAATATGAAAAAACATTATTATCTTTTGTTAGTTCTAGAGCTTTATTATCAGAGATTTACTCAATATAGTTACCAAAAAACAAGCCCTAAGTTTTATATAAATAGTTTGACAGATAATTCAATTGACGTTAATTAGTTTAATTTGCACAATGTGTCTAACATCAATTTATAGCAGAATTTCTTTTTCTTTTTTTTTTTTTAAATCAATTCACTTAGATGTTCTGTGATGTCTGGAATGATGGGAATATTTTATTTCACGGTGCATACTTTTCATAACATAAATCCAACACATTTGGAAGGACAGATCTTACTTTTTACTTAGCAAATGTTTAAAAGGAAGCATGGTTTTTTAAACTCAAAACAAAAAGGTTTTCTTGGAAGAAAGTTTTCACTGGAAGAAAATTATGATTTTCCGCCATTCAACTTGTTTTAGGTGGGGTGCAATGATTTTTCATTTTTTTTTCAGAATTCACTTCTATAGTACTATTGGTTGGTTAATAAAAGTATCTGTGTAGTTTTAATGTATAGGTTTTAACGATAAGTGTATAAAAAACAACTCTGAAGTTGACACCTCTATGAAAAGTCCAACTCACTCGAAGCTGCAGCTAATTTATGCGTGACGTCCCATCAAGACAAGCTTGTCATCCCGCCCGCTGCTTTCCTGCATTACCACATTACCAAAACCGCTCGCCAAAACACAATGCATCCAGGGGAGAGATACCATGGTAAATACCTGTGTAATATATGGTTGCTTCAACACAGCGTTGTTATCTCTCCACGAGTTTCCTAAAGAGCCAGCAGGATACCAGCAATGAGTGAAGTTCGTGAGAAGGACCAGGGATTGGGACGCTAAGCCCAACAGCAGCTGCATCTGCAGCACCCACTTTACTGAAGACAGCTGTATTAATGTAATGATGTTCTAGATGGGTGCTGTAAAAAAGGTTAAATTAAATAAGGGTGCAGTACCATCCATTGATCCGGATGGTACCTGCAGGACAGCAGCATCTTCTAATAAAAAAAGTAAAATCACCGGGACTCAAGCAGCTGCCAGGAAAAGAGATGGGCAGAGGGTAAGGGCATGATCATTTCATTATAATTATCTGTTACTGTTGGATAAAAATATGCATAAAAGTGACGTAATTATATAGCCAACAACCTCCCATGTACATTATTAATAAATAATGTGATAAAATGATCACGTTATGTCACGTTCTGCATTCCTGTGAAGTCTCTTGATTTTGTCGGGACACTCCCGTGTAAAATATTCTGCCTCCGGATTATTTAGATCAGCATTCTTAACATAAACTTCAACTTTATTTATTTATTATTATTTTCCCCATCCTACCTGTGAAAACGTCTTAAGCTACTTGATATGTTGATGTAGGCTATATCAGATTCTAACAGGCTACAACTTAAGAATAAAGTATACGTAACAATTATTATATTGGTTTGTTCGGAGAAAGTTGTGCAGTAAATCCGAAAAAGGAGACCTCTGGTTCTCGTGTTTTCATAATTTGACAGGTATTACTTTACTTGTTTTGCATGTTAAATTGTGGTTTATCTGTTGCCAGGGAGATCCGACTCACTCTGTGTCTATTGCTCAGCTTTTTTAAAAAGCCTACAGTGAAGAAATGAGAGACTGGCTATTTTGTAGGGAGAGAGAATTTTTCTTTTCTTTTTTTTGTTCTTTGTGTCTCAAAACAAAGACGGTAGAGTCTGTATTATTATTTGTTTATTTGTTTATGTTTAAAGGGTGTCAGCCAACTGAGTGACTAAGAACCTTTGCAGCAAGGCATAGCCTGCATAGACAGTGAAGGTTATCGGCTTGTGTGACACTGTGTAATTGACTTACTATTATGTAAAGTCTGGTGTTACCTCAAGTAAATCCTATCACTATTGAAAGTCTTATTATAAAAACAAAAATTAACAATAACTAAAACTTTCAGAATACTTCAGGGTCTGTGTCTTTTTTTTACTGTAAACCTGAACAATAAACATTCAATTGTTTTGCAATCTGCCTCCTTGTTGTTTTGTATACATCCCATCAGTCACTGATGTTCTGCCCAGTTAAATACCTGTGCGGGAGATCATTAGAGGTCCCTCAACTTTATTGAGGGTGGCGTAGTTGAAACATACAATTGATAATTTTATCTCTTGTTTGATTAATAAGTAAATTCCAGTAACGTGCTACAGCAGGGATGCATAGATGCAACAATCAAGCAATATTCTTTAAAATAAATTCACCGTCTGAATAAGGATGCTTGGCACAAGCTTTTCACTAAAAGCAGGTGTGAAAATACTGCCAAGAATCAAATTTTAAATTAAAAAACTTGAAACTCTGACATGCTAAAAAAAAAACTGTCATGTGCTACTCTACCATCAACAGAATACAACAAACCACAGAAGAGAGAGAAGTGCAAATGTAAACAAGCTTTTGGGTTTGTTTTACATTGTGAAGCCAATATAAATGAAGCACAAGACCAACACTTCTGATCTATTTGATTTAAGATGCTAAAACATCCGATCCGGTAACATCGCTCTCACTTCTGTCCTCCATCTACTGCATTTGTTTACAGCAGTGCACGTCCTGCAGTGACGTCACGCACGCGCGCTCTCCCGGGTAGAGGTCTCGAAGGTTTTTTTTAAAGTGGTCTAAACACAAATTAGCCTTTTCTTCCACGTTATAAGTAATGAATGTGAATGAAACTTTCAGGACATGTATAGAAAGTTTAGCTGTACTCAACAATTACTTTTTGTGTCATTGCATCCCACCATATATTGCTATATGTTTTATTATGTTCATTACTGTACCTACAAACTGTATCTCTTTAACACCATTTTGTTTAACAAAATGATTGTACAAGTAGGCTAACCCACACTTTTGATGTAAAGTTCCTGCATGCCTATGCTTTGAACACGAAACATTATATTTACAGTAGGTATTGAAAGCATTGAACAAAACTGCTGCTAAATCCCCAATGGTTCAGTTCTTAAATCAAAGCCATTTTAAGCTACAGGCTTTACATCTGAAAGTTCCTCCAAGGTTTCAACAATACTGGTAACTCCCAATTCCAACATGGATTTCATTGAAACACATAACCCTGGTGTCTGCCCTAGCATGAGACATTCTAAAATGACAGTCCTTCAAATTCGCAAAGTACGTCACTCTGGAGCTTGTTGCTCTGCACTGCTGCAAATCATCAAATCAGTTTCCCTCCAATCCTGAGTGGCTGCAGATCATTGACAGCGCTTTTAACACAGGGCTCTGTGGAAAGTAAAGACTCATTCTTATCTATGGCGTTCCTTTACATTTGTGCTGCAAGAGCCTATTGGCTGGAGCTCAGCTGCACTACCGACTTGGCTCCTACCTACTAATCAGCAACAAGTCTTATCAAAATGTTGTTTTGGCCAAGACAAACACTGGCCTGGGTTTTATTGCACTGTTTCACAGACCGTTAAGGGAAGACACATTGATTACTTTGCCAGGTGTTTATTACATATATATATATATATATATATATATATATATATATATATATATATACACACACACACACACACACACACACACACACACACACATATAGTGTGGTAAAGTGAATGGTCAGGTAGTGAGTGGACGATATTATAGAGAAGGGATTGTTCAGGGTTCCTGTCCCTAAACAAAATGGCGACCATCAGAAACTACATTTCATAAAATGGATGATCTTAATAAACTACGTCCCCCAGAGTGCACAGCAGTTATCCCCAGGTAGAAAGCATGGAGAGCTGTCAGTTAATTGAACCTGATGGGCTGCCTGTATAAAATAATGTGAACCCTGGGACAGAGAGGAGTTTGGTAGTAGGGGAGTGTTGCAAGAACTGAAATGAACTGTGAGTATTGGTGAAACTTTTACCATGTATGACCTATGCTTTGGACAACTTGATTGTTTGGCTTTGAAAACCCTGTTTTGTACAATTACCCGATTTGTTAAATTAACTTGGACTGGACTGTTTAGAAAATCCCTGGTATGTGGTGTAAAGGTTTGTTTCCACTTGGAATTTGTGATAAAAGCAACAAAGAAACAGACGCTTTGCCACATATGGTGGAGAATGCGGGCATAGCCTAGACAGCACAACCACAAGAATACTAAAATGCAGGCGATCGTACAAGCACAAGAAGTTATACGAGTGCAACAGAAAGCACTGGGGGTCCAACAAGAGATGAATCAATTGCTCTGAGAAGAACAATAAAAGGTCTCCCAAGAAATACGACAGGGTATCTAATAGTTGACTATACAGGTCGGAGCAATGACCCAGCCGATACAGACTAATTATTACCTAGAAACAAAGAAGGACGATGTGGAAGCCTATTTAACCACATTTGAAAGAACTGCAGAATGAGAAAAATGGCAGCGAGTTCAGTGGGATGGACTGATTGATCCATACTTGGGGGGAGTTGCCCAAAAGGCTTATTTTGATTTAGAACCTGAAGATGCCAGGAATTACAATAAATTAAAAACCGAGATACTTGCCAGACTTGGCTTTTACCAGCGCAGCAAGAGCACAGCATTTTCATCAATGGTGGAAAGATGATTTACTGCAGAAAAATCGCCCATGCCCCCAACTACCCGAGAGTCAACCCAAACAGAGAAAACACAGTTCCTCAGGTCCTGGCGAACCTGCGGATATGGTAAGAATATTGCAGTTAAATCAGAGGGTAAAGAACAGCCGGCAGCTGAGAAAAAATCTGGGGACTTTGGTGGGGTAAAATGGGCTCCGGCAAAAGCCGATGAACAAGGACAATTGATAAGAAAATCACCTACCCAACCAACTATTTGTTTCCACTATAATAAACCAGGACCTATTTTGGTTTATTGTCCATAGAAAGAAGAAGCTATGCAATGCAATTTAGGGCATAAATATAATGAGAATGCATTGTACTCCAGCCCCATTGTCTCAGCCATATCCTTGGAGGGACAACAAACAAATAAACTCATGTGCAAATTTTAGATTGATGTAAATGAAATGGCAGCCTTGTTAGATTCGGGTAGCATGCTTACCTTGGTTGCAGCAAAATTAGTTCCACACAGACCCAAATTTGTACCATGTTAGGGAGAATCTAAAAATGATTTTGACGTCCTGGTTGATGAAAATTCATCTGCATCATTCCCTTATATCTTTGTGAGAAATTATTTGTTCTACAGGGCAAACAGGTCGGGATAGAAGTGATTGAGCAATTACTGGCAATAGCGACCTTTAAAAAGAAGGTGCTTAAGCCAGCACTTGGGCATATACTAGGAGGCCACCTAGGAATAGACAAAACCAGGGAAAGAGTGTTGAGGAGGTTTTTTTTTGTCCTGGGTTGTATGCCGACATTGCAGAAAACTGCACAGGGTGTCCTAAATGTCAGTGGATGGCCCCTAAGCCAGTTTTTCATAGCCCCCTTGTACCCTTGCCAATTATGAAGACTCCCTTTGAACACATCGCTATGGAGGATGTGTGGTAAAGTGCATGGCCAGGTAGTGAATGGGATTGAGAAGAGATTGAGAAGGGTTCCATTAGAAAATACATTTCACAAAATGGCCGACCTTAACAAACTACGTTTCCCAGAGTGCACAGCGGTTATCCCTAGGTAGAAAGCAGGCACACCTGTCAGGTAGTAGACCTGATGGGCTGCCTATATAAAGTGCACCCTGGGACAGAGAGGGGGTTGGTAGTAGGGGAGTGTTGTGAGAACTGAAATGAACTGTGAGTATTGGTGAAACTTTTACCATGTATGACCTCTAATTTGGATGACTTGATTGCTTGGCTTTGAAAACACTGTTTTGTACAATTACCTAATTTGAGTGTCCATTATAAATACCATATGGGAGATGCTGAAATTGAAGAAGGAATCTATGAAAAAGATCTAGGAGTTTATGTTGACAATGTGGGAAAGCTATAAAAAAAGGCCAACAAAATGCTTGGATATATAGTGAAAAGTGTTGAATTTAAATGAAGGTAAGTAATGTTAAAACTTTACAATGCATTAGTAAGACCTCATCTAGAATATTATGTTCAGTTCTGGTCACCTCATTACAAAAAAGGATATTGCTGCCCTAGAAAGAAGCAAAGAAGAGCAAAGAATAGCGACCAGAATTATTCCAGTTTTAAAAGGCATGTCATATGCAGACAGGCTAAAAGAATTGAATCTATTCAGTCTTGAAAAAAAGAAAACTACGCAGTGATCTCATTCAAGGATTCAGAATTCTAAAAGGTATTGACAATGCCGACCCAGGGGACTTTTTCGCCCTGAAAAAAAGAAACAAGGACCAGGGGTCACAAATGGAGATTAGATAAAGGGGCATTCAGAACAGAAAATAGGAGCCATTTTTACACAGAGGATTGTGGGAGTCTGGAACCAACTCCCCAGTAATGTTGAAGCTGACGCCCTGGGATCCTTCAAGAAGCTGCTTGATTAGATTATGTGATCAATAAGCTACTAACAACCAAATGAGCAAGATGGGCCGAATGGCCCTCTCTCGTTTGTAAACTTTCTTATGTTCTTAACACACTTATTTGGTAGGTCGATCTTTAATCAGTTTAAATATTAAAATAGCCAAAACTACATAAATTTAATGGATAGCTGCTTAACTATGTCATATTATTAACATATTCGTATTACAATATTTAGTGTCAAATATTATAGCAACAATTTCATATGGTCTGTTTCAAAGAAATGGCTATTTTCTTGAGTTATTTTGTGTTTTGACATTTTTATACTGTAAACAGTAGATTTAGTTTATAATACCAAAAGTTTACATTTAAACCATAAAAATAATAGCTCTATTGCATCTTTGAAGTAAGTGTAAACAAATTTAACAAAAAATTGGTTTTATACTGGATTGCGACCTCCCACCACAAAAGAAAATAAAGAGGATTTGCAAACACAAGAAATAGGATACTGAAAAGAGGCAGCGCACCTTTCAAGTAACCTGTTTTTCACAATTTGACTGGCTGCATTAAATCTATGCCTTCAGAAAATGAGATATACTGCAAGGTTTGTGTCCAGTATGACAAAAGCCAGAGAGGCAGATTGTGACTGGGTCATCTACCTTTAAGATAGTCGATTTTAAAGCATATGAAAAATCAGGTAATCATTGTAACTTTGTAAAACTGGTGAAGGCAAGTACTGCCAAACAAGGCACATCGAAATTGTAACAATAACTACACACCCTAAACACCTCTGATTAAAAAATGTAAAATGTTTTTTTTTAAAAAAAGCTCACACCCTTGCAAAACATGCACGACCATATTCTGATTCTAAATGGAGGCAAAATGATTGAATGTGGAGAAAACCTACAGAAATTATAAACAGGTAAATGAGTGTATACACGCTATTCATGGACCCAGCATTCAGCCCAGTTAACCAGAATGGTACCTGTTAAATATTTGTCATTTATCTAGGACGGTTTACAGATAGTTCCATTACTGAGGTAGTGATATGCTATATGAAGTATGCTGTCAATGGTGATGTCCACATAGACTTTACTGGGGTTCCAAATGTGGGGAAGGCAGATGCAGAAACCCAATCAATGTATCTGGAATGAGCATTAACCCTTTGCATTCCATTTATTCAGCATTTGTCAGGTGCGTCATGTCTAATTTATTTTCACACATGTTTATTTTACACACGCTGTTTAAAAGTAATTTTATTCACATTAAAACAGGTTTAAAAGGCATTACATATCAACATGACACTCAGTACTGCATTTCCAGCCCTGCCTCACCCCTTGTTCACTGTATTTGTCACATATTTTTTCATAGTCATGCATACTGATAAATCATCTCCTGATCACTTGATTTATCACCAAACTCCTCAATAATGCTACCCAAGTCATTATTTTATTACTACAACATCTCAAGAAGCTTGGCAAATGTCCACGATTTACTTTTGAGTGCTGGATGTGGAAGCAGCTGTCTTGTTTGTTTATGTCCGTGTTGTCTCTGGTGAAGGGACTATGTGTATTGCTCAGATCCGCCTCTTTTTTTTCGGCTTCTCTCGGCCATTAAAAGTTTTTCTTGGCTTTTTTCCGGAGAAAAAATGACTAGGGACCTGTGATTGACGCTTTTTTGATGATGTCAGAGACGGTTTGACATCGGACCGGAAAGGAAAAATGTTCATGTCGGACCTGGTCTGACATAGGACCGCTAAAGGTTAATGTTTACTGTATCTGTTTGTTTTTTTAATTCAATTAAAAAAAATCTATATTTATAAGTGTTTATTTGTTATATTTTAAAATAAATTTTATAACAACAGATATATATATATATATATATATATATATATATATATATATATATATATATATATATATATATATATATATAAAAGCAATTTTATTTCTATCGTTTTAATGAGAAGAAAAAAAAGCTTGGGCTGGGCTGTATTTAAGCCATCCACTTCCTGTATGGTAGAACTTAGGAACCAAGAGGAAACTCTTGTCCATGTCTGTTTTTTTAATTTTTTTTAAATTTAATGCAATGTTAAAGCACTGTACCAATGTTAAAGCATTGTAAAGGACTGTACCAGGGGTTGAGAGAAATATAAGCAAACGTAAATGTTCATTTAGAAAATGACGGCAAGTTTAGCATGGTAAATTTTGCAAATTATTTTTCATATACATTCATAACCATACTCATCTGATTTACCAGGGTAGCAATGCTTTCACCCTGGTATTCTGCAGAATACAAAACGTTAAGACTGATTTAAAGAATTCTATACAGTTAAGTTTGTGAAGCCCTTTTCAAGTGTTTTATAAAGAGTTTTTAGTTCCCACTGGATCTATAAATGTTCCCTGTATAAAAGGTCATACCCCCACACGCTGAAAAAAAAACTTATATGTGTCTTTGTTTGTTAGCATCAATAAACGATTTGTGATAGAATTAGTGCTGGATGTTTTTTCTTCTCATATCCCCTGACAATGTGGAGCATGGAAGATTATCATTCAATAGCCACTGGTTCCCTGTCAAAAAAGACTGAACAGTTTCATTTTTAGGTTTAGGTTTAGGTCATGCAAAACGATAATGAAGACTGTTGAAAAAAGTGCTGAGAGAGAGAGAGAGAGAGAGAGAGAGAGAGAGAGAGAGAGAGAGAGAGAGAGAGAGAGAGAACTCCTCCACAATAGGTTTAAAGCATCTCCTTCCCTAGTGGCCACAGTGAGATCCTATCGGAGCTCCGGCACACTAATTAGTGCCAGTTTGGAGGAGCTCTGTGATGTGCAATCATCTGCATTAAAGACTGGGTCGGGACAGCTTTAATTAATTCCACATGTGACCTATATAGCCATTAGTCACTCCAGTTTCACAACTTCAACAGCAGGGTCCCCCATCTAACTGTAGACTGCATTTAGAGATGTTAGCTGGCAGAATAATGCACCTCACTTCAACTGAACGGAAAGGGAAAGTTTTTCAAATGAATCAGTGTAGGGGTTTGTGGTTTAACAGTTTTAGATGCACACCCAAGCTTTAAATCCCAGACATAGATCAACCAGTGAGAATGACTGGCTCTTTAAAATTTCCCCAGCTCTAATCTGTTGATAGCAGCATGGTGACAGTGCTGAGCTAAGCTGCTAGAGGACATAGAGATAAGCCACTCTTGTCCCAATGAACTCTAAGTACATCAAACTAAACCTGTCACCGTGCATGTTTATGACTTGGGAAAGAAAGCCACACACTTGATAGCAGACTGTGTCTCCTGACCTAGTCTTAAGAACTGTTTGCCATGTAAATGGATCTACTGAACGCAAAGCTGTCTTTGCAAAAAATTATTTGAGGTTGTTTAGGCTTTATGACATCGCTATATATACACCCTCAGGCCCACAAATGTGCTTACTCATGTGTTTTCACTGTACTCAGAAGATTAGGGTATCTGAAGCGGATATCCCTTTAGACTGTAGAATATTTAGTTGATACTAATTAGTTTAATTAGCAGAGTGTGCCCGCTTTACTTATGTGATTTAAAGTGTCAGAATCATTTTTGTTAATAGTTTTTTGTTTCTTCCAGCCATTTGTGAGTTAAATTGGTATTTTTGTCTTTAAAATATTTGATTTTTTTTTTTTTTTTTAGGAATAAAATACTTTGCTTTACATTGAACTTTTTTTTTTTTTTTACAAACTGTTACCAGGCAGGTACAAAGACACACAGGCACAGGCTTGAAAACCTAGACATTTTAAAAAATGTAGTTTTAACTAGGAAATAAGTTTAAAAATGTCCCTCACAAACACATTGTGTGCACTGTAGTAGTATATTAAAAAGTTACGTCTCCAAGCCAAGTGGTTTTGGTCTGTTGGAAGGTGTTTGTTGATCTCCTGATTGTTATAACTCCATCTCCTAGGAAAGTGCAAGTGGCAGGCAGCCATCCACAAAAAAGGAGTGGCTCAGAGGCGATCAGCAGAGCTCGAAACTCTCAGCAGAAAGATAAGAATCAACTTACAACCAAAGAAGAAAGAGGTGGCCATGCAATGAAATTAAAAACCAGGCAGACCCTTTCCTTTCTTGCAGATTTCACCTTTGAAAAGGGAGCTGCAAACATGCTTTGAACTCCTCATAAATTGTCTACACTGCTACACTTATTGGTAATGGGTTTGTAAAGTGAAAGACATAGTATGTCCAGGCAAGCAAAATCCCAACCCAAGTTTTGAGACAGAGGAATATATTCACAACTTGCTTTAATGCAGTGGCAGTGTGGCTGCATGTGTGTGTGTGTGTGTGTGTGGGTGGGTGGGGGGGGGGGGGGGGGGGGGGGGGGGGGGGGTGGGAGGGGGTTATAGTGTTCCCTGTCAAAACACGTGGGAATGTGGCTGCAGCCAACCAGTGATAAATGATGAAACGATTAATTAGGCTCCAGCCACGGGTATATAAATAGGGTGATCATGAGTTAATTAGATAGAATAATTCGAGTTGATGCAAGGTGAAGGTGAAGGTGGACAAGGTGAAGGTGTTCGTGTTCCGTGCTGTCCTGTCTCGTTTGTTTGTTACATTCGTGACTATTTTTGTAGACCTTTTGTTTTGATCTTTGCGTCTGTTATTTTGTTAGTGTTTGTTTCTGTGCTTTTATTTTGCTATAACCTTGCGCATTAGCACTTCTGAGTCTCCCTTCCTGGTCTGAACACCCTCACCAGTGACGACGTCCTGTCACAATGCACTAACATGTGATTACAAGGGTGCTGACAGCCTCTCCAGTATACCCAGGTTTATTAATAGAAGTTAAGGGATCAGTGAATTCTAATATATTATTTTAATCGATCAAATCTATATTGATGATGTTCAAGTAAGGCCAGCTTAAAATGATTTACAAAAAAGTTACACAAAAGTGAAGAAGTTGCCAATTCTGTGGAATTTATTGGACTTGAAAACTAAGAATGCTTGCTCAGTTCTAAATGTTACACAGAACGGATCGGATACATTTTAATAATAAAAAAATATAGTTCTTCACTCATGATTCCTTTCTTTCCTAATACATCCTTCTTAACTGTTTATTTTCCCTCTAATAAAAAATGCATGGCCTTTGAAACACTGAGGATAGATGTACTCAGATGGGCCAGTCACAGCGCAAACACACTGCATTTTTGTTGCAACACTTAACAAAATACAAATTTTGTCATATGTATGAAGAGAAAATATGTTAATGAGGACAGTGCTATACTAATTTAAATATTTGTAGCATCTTCTTAGCAAGATCTCTAGCATTATACATTGCGAGAGTCGTGCAACATTCTTCAAATAATTAGCAGGAGTTGAATTGTGGTTTGCTGCAGCAGAGGGTGCAAGAATCAAAATAACATTGTTTTTGTTAAATGTAAACATCATCTGTAGAATGCATTCTGTTCTGTCTTCATTTTACATATTTTAATACAAAATTAGATAATCTTATACGATTAAGACAGGCTGGAAATATAATGTTCTTAGCAGAAAAGAAGTGTTTGTATATGAGTTGTAAGAAGTGTTTGTATAGGAGTTGTAAGAAGTGTTTGTATATGAGTTGTAAGAAGTGTTTGTATATGGGTTGTAAGAATTGTTTGTATAGGAGTTGTAAGAAGTGTTTGTATATGAGTTATAAGCAGTGTTTGTATATGAGTTGTAAGAAGTATTTGTATATGAGTTGTAAGAAGTGTTTGACGTACAACCTGAAATTCTTTAAAAGGACACTACTTTTGATTTATAACGTTAGTGTTTCATTGCTTAAATATTCCACCTGCAGCCAAAATAACTCTGTGCTGTGTACAACTTCCAAACCAGCAAGAAAATTCACCACGTCAATTAGACTAACTGGATTCAAGATTCGAAAACTAAAATCAATACACGTTTTTGCCTCTGCACTTATTTTTTATTTAGGCATTTATTTTTTGGCAATATAAGATAGCACTGCAGTTGTCTTTTAATGCTCAATTAGATCTTTGTTCAAAAGGAAATTGACAGTTTATTTAATCCAAATTCTAAAACCTCTCTATTTTCTGCTCACAAGGTGAGATTGCAGTAATGAGATTTGATATGTATCACAGCAGTGGTCTACAAAAGTGAAACCGGTCTTTATTTCAAAAGCTACACTTTGGTAAACTGGCAGTTAACACTTCTGTATTTGGAAAGGTGGTAGGGTTTATGAACATGATTTATTTTAGAAATGCTGCAGAATATCACACACTCGCAGACGAACTTCAAATGTATACATATGGTGCAGAAGCCTGAGCCTAGGGGTGTAATGAGTAATAGATTCTAGAAGTCTGGCTCTAGGACTGCTGTATATGTTGCTTCTATAATGCAGTTGCTTATTTGCTCATGTTATACCTAGATTTAAATATTGCTGTTTTATTTATTTATTTATTTATTTTTAAACTGAACACGCCCTAATATTTTATGACCACAAGAAGACACATAATTCAGGTTAGGTTTACTTTCTTTCAGTAGAAAAAGGATATTGTCTTTTAAAAAACAATGAAGTTCCTGTCACTTACAACATAGTGGAGACCTGACTTTCACCGTTGGCAGAGCTCAGGGTTTTTTTCCTCCACAAAGCTTAGTTGCTTCCTGTGTGTTTGTGTGAGATGAACATTGGCATATGCTTTGTTCCTATGGGCTTCATCTCTTTGCCTGGGTGGGGAATAGTTGTCTTCGCTCTACCAAGGTCAGTCTGCTACGGTTGACAGTTTCTGTCTTTGTACAAACAAGGAATCAATACTTTCGGACTGTGGCTGTGCCCTCAGTGTAGAACAGCAAACTGGCGGTGCCTGACATGCTTCGAGCAGCTCTGTAGCGCAGCCTCCCATCTGATCTGCATCTAAGAGCAGCTTACTTCCCCACTGTCTTCACTCTCTCATAGAGCTAAGAGATGTCTGCTGCTGCTGCTGCTCCTCAGGTACAGCAGCAGTGTGTGTTTTTCCCCTACAGCTACTAGTCAGTCAATAATTCACACCTATCGAACACAGAGCCAGAAAAGCACTGATCTGGGCTTCAGCAATGCATCAGAGGGGACACAGTGCAGGCAAAAGAGATGCTGTAATTGCAATACAACAAAAATACACAGGCGTGTGAAGAGACGTACGCCTAGAGAGCATGGGGCAAAAGAAGTGCCAGAGGAAAGGATTTTATAATGTTTAACTCCTCTTGTCTGCTGCCTAAACACGTCTCTCTGGTCTAGTTTCCTCTAAGATGCACCGTCACTTTCCCCAGGCATAGAAATAAAAATATTTAAGCCAGAATCTAAGAGACTACTATCTGTTGTTAACACTGCTCTGCAGTTTTGTTACTCAATGTCGATCCACATGCAATTAAACATCGGGATGAAGTGCCAGAGAAAGGCTTTTATTTTTATTTTTTTTTACGTGAGCACGCAGGGATCCAGCAATACACTGACCCTCTCGAAAAAAAAAAAAAAAAAAAAAAACATGTGAAATGAGTAAATTGTAAGCAATGCTTCCTCAGGAAAAGAGATTTCAATCACACTACTAACAAGCCTAAAACTTAACACTGGACAAAAGAAGGCACAGAATATTTCACGTCATAACTAAAAACAGGCAATAGGTGCAAATCAAAATGGTTTGTCAATGTTTTGTAAAAAATACGTTTATAAATGCATCTATGACCTATAGTGTGACTGGTTACTTATAATGACCAGCATGATTAAGACTACTCTGTCAGTCCCTTTCAATTCGGAGAAATCTGAAGATCTCCCTGAAAAAAGAGGTCTCTTTTAGGGCCATTTTATCTGAAGTTGGAGGTTGAAATTGAGCAATTATGTTGAATTTAATGTATTTTACACTAAAAAGCAGCTCTTAACATCATAAAGACCCGTGTGCTTGTTAAGAGATGGAAAGTTTGAGGGGGACCTACCTGGCATTGCAACACCTTTTAATCAATGAATTAACAGCAAGAAGTATGACAAAAAGGGAACTTGTTTATCCTAGTGCCAAATGTACTTCATAATAATTTAATATGCAGACAGCTGGGTAATGATTTCGGATTATTACTGATTTGTTTGAGAAAAAGGGTCTTTCTTACAGAGGTGACTCCTCTTAGAAATGACAGCCTGCAGACATCCATCTTTAAGTTTTAGCAATAGCCAGCTTGTACATGAATGAAAGAGGAAATGATTGATTTTCCTATTGCTTAACTTTGCAACTTAATCCAATAATATGTTGAGAACTGTAGTATTCTGTCAATACTTTTTCTTGAGTTAACAAAATGTTCCTGGATCCATGTATAACCACATATTACAGCTGCCAGCTCTGAGACAGGGGAGTCAAGGGACAGCGCATTATACAGTTGTACACTTGCAGGGGCAGCCCACAAACGTCAGGGAATATATTGGGCAACTTTTATAATATGGACTGTTCTTGGAGATATTGTAATGAAAACAGAACATGCAAAGACAGAAAGGAAAAGAGTATGTTCTGACTGACAGTCAGGTGTTTTTATTTGTGTTTATCACAACAGAATAATAACAAATGTTGATTGCGAGGTTTAGCAGTTGTTTTGCCATGGTACTATTGTAAATGCTACCTTCTATATCAATGGATTTTTAAAAAAAATCCTGATTATTAAATAAACAGACAGTGGCCAGTTGGCATAATATGATATCTACCCTCTATACTAATAGTGCAGTTACTGCACCAATCATCCACTAGTACAACAGCTTATTTACAAATATTCCAACATGTTTTGGTAAATGTCATTACAGTGGGTTTTACAGGAAAACTACTGAGCTTCTCATGACTTGGCTCTGTTAACAACAACACACTGCTTGCATCAGCTTGTACCTGCACTGAACTGCTCCATACCTTGCCGCATTCAACTACTGCTCCTAACTAGAACTACTTACTGTATCTTGTATTTGATTTTACTCTTATAGGTAACCGTACTCAAGTGTTTTTGTAACTGCTCTTAATTGAAATCATTCTCATCCATTTATCATACTTACTGTGTGTTCTTACTGGACCTCACTCATATAAGCAAATATTTACTATAACTGCTCTTAGTCAAACTCACTCTTAGTTATAGTAAACTGTATTCTTTATTATGCTCTTACTTGAATGTGATCTTGTCATACTTTATTAACTGCTCTTATCTGTATTGTGATATTTTGTAATGTGATATTTTATAATGTGTGATATTTTATAATGTGATACTTTGTACTGTGATATTCTGTAATAACTGTAAGTCGCCCTGGATAAGGGCACCTGATAATAAATAAATAAATAAATAAATACATTGTTAATAATAATAATAATAATAATAATAATAATAATAATAATAATAATAATAATAATAATAATAATACGGTGTAAAACAAGAAAGGAACTTCTGAAAAAAATAATTGAGCTGCTCTGTTATAGTTATCTGAAAATGTTCTTGTTCTTATACTGTATGTGTAAACCAGTGTGTAGTGGGAGTGTCCCTGTAACCCCTGTCTCCCATTGCTTTTCAAGTGTTGCCATTGTGTTGCTGGGGCAACACAACATTGCCATCAGAGCTGAAGTTCTGGCAGGGTTTTCCTTCTAGACTACTCCTACTGATGAGGACAGTATTATTTCTGTGCATAGATTTAAACACACACACACACACACACACACACACACACACACACACACACACACACACACACACACACACACACACACACACACTCACACACAAAAATAATCGGTTACTGAAAAAGTGAGTGAGTTTTGTGCAGATGCTCAGATGTATTGCTTCAGTATAGAATTTCATGGGCGATTTACCCAGCAGTTTCATTTTATACAAACTACATCTTTAATGACTAGATATCTCTTGTAAACTGCAGTATACCAATAACTTATTTCTTGTCGGATAAAGGAATTTTACTCCTCCCTTGTGACCAGTGACCTCGTTACTTTAGACTTTTGATACATAAATAGAGGATACCTTAGTGGATTCTTAGGATACCTTAGTGATATGACCGTAAAATAAAACACACGTCAACGCACACACACGCAAACACACAACACATTCCCACATCTACAGGGAAGACCTGGTGTGTGATAAATCCCATGTCTGGCAAAAAGTTAATCTTGCTTATTTTTTGATTGTTCGTTTTATCAAACACATTTTGAAGTCATAAAACTACTAGCGAACCGCCTCCGTACTCTAAAGAATGATTTACAAAATGACTAAAATAAACAACTTAAATGTTGAATTGCAAAAAAAAGGAATAATTGCTCTTACATTAAAAAATGTGGCAGTTAATCAGGCACTGTTCATACCCTACAACTATTCATACCCATGAAAGTGTCTCTGACTGTCTGCATGTGTTTCATGCTGACTTTAAACTCACAAGTACAGTTTGGCTTCAGTTTCTTACATTAGGGTACTCTACCTGCACAGCCCTGCAGTTACCAGATGAATATCAAATCACAATAACTGTGCAGCATTTATTCAAAATCCCTTTAAAAACATCACATTTTGAACAGTCACGGCAACTATAATGAGAAGCAGTGTGCTTTATCATATGACTAAATGCAGCAGGGACAAGATTCCAAGCCACTGCTTTTGCAACCTAGAAGTCAACTTTATATTCCCATAGCAGCTGTCTCACATTAGCAAAGACCTCCTTGCATTCCTTGGGAGATACAGAACCACTCCCGTTATTGTAGCTTATTTTATTTTGTTATTTTAACTTTTTTTTTTTTTTTTTCACTGTTATTACAGTTCTCCTCTCCATGCAGTGATTTTATTTAATGGGATTCTGGGCCCTATTTTCGCTGCAAGCAGTTCTGTTTGACACATGTGCGCACGGCAAATGGAATTTGAACTTAGTTTAACAGCCTCATTTATTCCTGATGGTTTAAATTATTTCATCACAATTAATGACACCCCCTCAGCTTCCTGTGCCGTGCTGCCAGATGTTCCGAGACCACAGAGCCACTTTCCTGGTTGATGGCTGGTGACAAGTCGTCCTCTGAAGGACGTTCCCCTAGGTGAGTGAGCCGGATGACACCTCCTCTGCTTAGCACCTCTCTACCTCCCCTGGTAGCCTAGCCGAGTGACAAACTGAGCAGGCGGAACAAAAAAAAATTAAAAATCCACAAGCTTTGAAGACAATGTTATATAATTACACAGGCTGTGTATCACAAAAGTTTTTTTTTTTTAATTATATATGTATTTTAAACTCTTCGTATTTCACCATGGCTTTTGCATTTAGAGTAGTAGTCAGTAGACATTTATGTGAGCTATGCTGTTCAATAGTTTTGCTCATATAAAATGCTATACCACACAATTACGTACACATATTTTGCAGACCGTTCATTTAGCTATTAAAAATTAAAGAAGCTCCCCCCCCCCCCCCCCCCAAAAAAAAAAAGCTAAATTTTATTATTATTAAAGTAATTTCCCTGAAGTATTCTCCCTGCACCTCACTGAAGTGACATCAACTCTGCAGCCAATTTTTTAATGAAGTCTTTCATTAATTTTGTGACGTTTTACCCCCTTAAGCACCAGGAGATGTCACCACTTCCAAGCCTACGTAATAATATTTTTTTCATAAACTGTGTACATCGTACATTTTTTTCAATGAAAGTACCAAAAACCTATATGTATCATCTGGTTGACAGATTGGTTACTCACAGATGGCAGTTAAAGTTGAAATAATGACGATCTGTTTGGAATAAAATATGGTTGTTTGAATCCACCTAACCTCTTGAAATGTGTAAGTTAAAGTTCTTATGTTCAATTAAACTGGAGATTTGAGTGGAAACTCGTTTGTTTGTGGTTGCTCTGGTGATTTTTATTAAACTGGAGATTTGAGTGGAGACTCGTTTGTGGTTGCTCTTGTGATTTTATTAAACTGGAGATTTGAGTGGAGACTCGTTTGTTTGTGGTTGCTCTTGTGATCATTAGGGCCTACACACAAAGCAACAGTAACTCCAGGTTACATTATTTACGAGGGCTGGATAGACATCAAATAGAAGGGATGCCTTTGTCTACTTTGGATTTCCTACGTTGTGTCCTCCTTTGCCAGAAGCTGGGGAGGATTATGGTTTAAAATAAGCTTGGTAATTGAAAAGATTAGGTCATTAAATGTATTGCTGTACAACTGAAAATATTGATTCTTCTTAGACCTGCAGGCACCCTGTTTCATCCCCTTTCCTTAAATTAGTCTATATTCTTACTATATCAGACAGTAATTGATTTACTGATCTGATGAACTGATAATCTGGTGTGTGATAAGTACCACCTCTGGCAAAATGCAAAAACAGCATTTTTTTGCTGTTTTATTTTAAATTTAATTTTAAAAAATGGTTAAATGATCACACTCATAAAAGCAAAGCTATACTGAATCACCTTATAATGTTAGGTATACGGCAGACACATTAGTATTTTTTCTTTTTAACATATTTGTCTTTATCACAAGACCTTGTCTTTGGCACAGCAGGCACAGGCAAGTATTGCTGCAGGCTTATGTGCATCTTCTGAGGTTTAAAGCAAGTTGTTTAGTTTTTATTGGGAGACAACAAAAAGAAAACTTGTAATAAGAACTTCCACAGGATAAACACCAGAACTCTGGCACTGGATCACTGCTTTTATTTATTGATGTATTCATTTATTTGTGTTCCTATTTAAAAATAATTCACTTTCAAGTTAGGCTAGAATACTCAGAGAGAATCTGTTCACAAAAGTAGGTTTGTTTTATTCACTTTTTTCACATAACAAGGTTGTTTCAATGAAGCAATGTTTTTTCTATGGAATGTTTTATCACAATATGGCATTTGATCGATTAAACATTTTTCACTGTATATTACAATAATAATTTGTTTTTATTCACCTTTTATTGAAAAATATGTGTTTTTCTAAACTAAATTTTCAAATTGTATTTCCACAACTTGTCCAATAATGGTTAACTGGTGGTCCATTAACCTTTTCAAATACACTACTGATGTGAATCTTGTGTGTGCTGTTAATGTTTGTGTATAACCTTAACAACCTTTAAAATGATACTTAACTTAAAAAATAAATTCACAAGATAGTACTATGACATATGATCTAGTTTTATATTGTTGTTCTCCTGTTTAGTCTTGCACATCATTAAAATACAAACTGTTAGGGGAGCAAAAATTATAGTCCTTCTAGTGTCAATTCTAAACAGTTAGAAAATTTGTAATGTTACTGTGAAACTGTAAATGTTACATTTTGCAACTTTGCTTAAAAACATCGATGAATGTTAATAATTCTACATTGTTACTTTGTATACAAATACAATTCACTAAAACTCCCACAATGGAATGAGATGTTTCTCATGTATTATATACAGTTGGGTGTACATTTCTCCTTTTAATTTAAATGCAAGAAGAGCCATCATTTCGACTTTTACATTTTTATTTCTGTTTCATTAACGGTCAATTTAGTGAAATACAAATCGTGGAAAATCACACACACACACACACGCACACGCACACATGCGCGCATGCACAAACATTGCTTAGTTCAGAGCTGTGGGTAGGGGGCATCAGTGAACTGGTGGGCTTCACTGGACAGTCCCTGAGCTGAATCAGAGTAGAAAGAGATGAATAAACTTTGCGACCCCACGCAGGCATTGTGCTGCTCGTGTATCCCTGGCAGATGTGGGATGGAGATGAAATGGAAAGGGGAGAATGGGCTCTCCTGTCACTGCAGGTTTGCTGAGGAGCACCACAAAGATTTCACATCTGGTAATCATTCGTCAAAAGCTGGAAAGAAAATGGCAGGAAACATTCTGGCTGCAGTGGAAGATGAAAAGACAAAGAAAAAAGAAAAAGTGTTGCACATGTCCGTAGCTGGTTCAATATCTAATATAGATTGGTCTTTCTAGTCTCTGTGCTGTGTTTACAGCTGCAGTACATGGTAACACTTTGCAGTGTCCTCTTCTTGTCTTTTACCAGCTTCTTTCCAAGGATAGTGAATCTCTTGGACCCCACAGTTTTGGTGGGGGGTGTATAAAAGTCTAATTTGTTAAACTTCACAATGCAATTGGATTGGGGGTTTACTTTGCAGTGCCACCAGATCAGTCATCATCTAATTCTTTACTTTGAATGGTCTTTGATCAATAAAGCCACTCTATGGCCACAAGGCAGAGCCGTGTAACATATTATCACACTGGTTGAATTGGTGTTTTGAAGAACTTTTTGTTTGAGCCAACTGCAGTCCTGTGCAACAGGTGCTATCGATGTATATTCATTCTATGTAGTTTTACATTTATAAGCAGAAGACATTACAAGTGACTTTATTACAGCAGTTCTGTACTGTAGTCAGAAAGTGGAGCTATTTTCATAAGAAATATTATAAGTCAATAAATAAAGTTTTCTGCAATCATTGTAAATGAGGAAAAGAAGTGCATTTGTAACACAACCCAATTATCGTTAAATGAACTTGGATAGACACATTTCCTGATAGTACAAATTTTCGACAAGGTCCTGGCCAAATTTGGCAGTCACTTATTGTAAATTACTTCTTATAATTCAAATTCACTTAACACGAGTTGCCATAGTGGTCTCGTAAAAACGTGCACTGTCCTTGCTAACAAAAGTGGAAGAGTTGAAAGGTTGGATAATGCATCACCGTACGAGAAAGAGAAAGATGTTGCAGCAGATTTCAACTTCCCTGCACATTTTGTCAACTGTTCTGAAAAAAATGGGATACGATAATACAGGCCTATGAACAACAAAACTGTGGAAGCAAGTCATCAGCATTTCCGATTTGCTCAGTACCCTGATGTTGAGAATGCTTGGCTTTTGTGGTTTAAAAATTCCTGTGATCAGAATGGGACTTGCAGATTTCAAGTTGCAATGTATACTTCTTAAAAGTTCACTTACAACCGAATTTTCAATAACATGCACAGTACTTATACTTTCCATTGTTCTGTAACTGAAATTACATTTCAGTGTTGCTGTAATTTTAGTATAAATTGACAGCATGCATTTGGCTTAGATGCCTGATAATACGAATTGCTGATGATACAACTTTTTTAATGCCGGTCCCTTAAAATTTGTATTAAAGAGAACTGACTGTATATTGATGTTAAAGGTGCTGATGTCCCACAGGGTTTCACTTTTTCATGCTTTGATGTGGTTGGTACATGATATCTCCATGATGAAAATATCTGCAGTAAAGTCTTGGGGAAAATACATCAAAAACAAAAAAAAACAAACAGACAGACACAACTATGCTTCCTGTGCTTAACCTGGTTAAAAATATGTAGCCTAATACTGACGAATGTAATGGAGGGGAAAAAAGGTTGTTTAGCATATATAGAAGCGGCAAGCAGATTTAGGGTGGGAGATGAAGCATGTGTCTCTACAGCTAAAACAACCTTGTGGGGACTTTAAGGAAAATGTGGGCAACTAGTGTTTCTAGTCACAATTACAATGGTAATTCTTAAGCAACCGGGTTTTCTAATTCTCAAATAGGATACTGTCATTTCCCATCTAAAACATTGCCGTCAAGCGGAGTTTAGGCCTGCATGGTCATGTTGGATGAGGATGTGTGAGAGAGCAGAATGCGATGTCTGAGAGGACTGTATCCAAACCTCGTGGAGAGCGCCTCAGGTTGTTTGCTGTCATGGCTCAATTGCAGCAGCTTGTCAAAGCATTATAGGAACACTGTCATCACTTAACAAGCCTGATCACGATTACTTATGATGCAGACCAGAGAGCTCCCTCAATTGTTCATTAATTACAGGAAACACCTCATTTAAATTTTAAGGCAATTTACACTCGCACCACAGTAAGCCTGACACAAGAAAGACAAGAAAGATAGAACAAAAAGTAATGCTTGCCTTTCTGAACAAGACACGAAAAGGCATGGTTACTCCTTTGATTGAGAATATACAGAAATACATTGTAACTCTTTGATATGAATAAGAAAAAAATGCATTTTTTAAGTTGAATTGCATTAGAAATGTACTATTTCCATATAGAAATATGTAACTTTTTTATTCCTCTATACGTTTCTGATGAGAGAGAGCAGGATGCCAATGAGAAAGCTCCAATATTTTGTGTAGACAATCAGTCACAGTAGGAAGGTTTTGGCCAAAGACTGAATATAACGTGTAATGTTCCACATTACACTCAATTCGTCATTAAACACTATCATACTTAAAGTAAAAAGAAAAAAAAAAAACGTATGTGTTGAAATAGGAGACTGTTTTATTTTTGTATCTAATAATAATAATAATAATAATAATAATAATAATAGCATAGTGTGCCTAACAGACTATTTTGAAACAACCATAATTCGGTTTTAAATATAGAAATGCTATAATGTCGCTATATTATCTAACTTTTCAGTTTCAATCACTAAAAATATGTATATATATATAGTATTACACTCCCATGCTCATTATGAGGCTTGCTGAATACACTTAATATGGAGGCTGCAGAAACTTGGATCCCCATCCATATTTAAATGTGAAATGAGGCCTTTGTTAGAACACACAAGGACAGCAGTTTCAATGAAGGTGGTCAAGTATGTTTATTTTCCACTCCAGCAGGATTCATGATAGCTCAGAAAATACGAAAAAAAAGAAAGAAACAGGGATGAAGACGTGGGCTAAGAACTCGACAGACTGATATTGCAGAATTTAGCTTGAAAAGAAAACACAAAACTGTACTATTGGAGACTACACAAGAGAACCCATTTAGGAGAAAAAAAATGTTTGCATTACAACCGCTGTTTGACACTCATTAAGTAATTACAGCTCAGTTGATTAATTAACCCCTTACAATAACAGGTGTACACAGTGGCTGGTTGTCTGACGTGCTGGCATGCCTCTGTAGAACTCGGAGTGCAGTTCTGTATTTCCAAGTGTAACAACAAAACGCCTTTCTAAAATTTTTAAGAATCTGAGGAAATATTAATGGATCATTTTACGAGTACAAGAAAAACTAAGTTGAAGCTATAATCTAATTATTAAATATGATGAAGAATTTCAAAATGCAAAAAAAGTGCAGTATTACGAGTTAGAAAGGTACAATGTGGACAGATGTCCTATAACTTTATATATTTTATGGTCAAAAATACCAGTCAACCAGAGCATTGAATTTGAAAATATACACTGCAAATGATGTACTTTGACTATGAAATCATTCACAAAGAATTCTTCATTAAAAGTTCAATAAATATGCTAACGATTATTTGTTTTTGTGTGACACAAACAAAAACACAGACTGCTAATAATTATAGTCCATTAAAAAAATGCACAAAAACATAAACTACACTGGAAAGAATGTCCAGTGCAAATACTCGAACTTTTTGAAAGCAACATGTTTTTGTTACAGATCAATTTACATATATATATATATATATATATATATATCTATATATATATATATATATATAGTAGTGGACCACCATCAAAAAGCACTTTACAGAGATAGGCTGTGAACTGTGCATTACATGCAGAGTCACTTACAACAGGACATTGATTTAACATCTCATCCTCAGGGTGGAACACAAGGAGGTTAACTGACTTGCTCAGGGTCACACAGTGAGTCAGTCAGTGACAGAGGTGGGATTTGAATTGGTGACCTTCTAGTTACGAGCCTGGGACTTTAACCACTGGACCACACTGCCTCTTAATAGGGAATGTGTGGCATTCCATCCTCACAATCATAGAACCGTGTGCATGTAGTAAAAAGTAGCAAGTGGTAACTACAGTGTAACTATATGTATTCTGAAGTGTATACTTCTGTAGTAATAAAGATAGAAAAACTCATGTTTGGTTTTTGGCTATTTGTATGTAAAACATTTCTACAGCCTCAGAATCTCAATGTGGTTCATTACAGAAATAAAAAAAGACAATCTCTCATTCAGTACATACTAACTACATCACCCTGTTAAGTATGATGCTTAATGGAAATGATAACCCTCACACATGCTACAAGCGCTGTCATATTACCATGCCATACTACAGAATTTAAGAGACATAAGTATTTTACAGCTGTTTGAAATGCATTCCTATTAAAAATAGATGGAAGGCAATTATTTCTGTGATCTGACTTAATTTAATTAGTCTAGCAATGTCCTCCCCTGCAAGGAAAGCAATAGATGAAAACATGTATGTGGCCTAGAACACTGATACAGAGCGAGTGAGATATATATCAACAATCAAAATGGAAAAAAAACATACAGAATGACTTTTAAACACACAAACTCAAATCTTCATTGAAAATTTATATAATACAGTGCACTCCATTTATAAGAATCAGTAATATAAGAATCAACTGCTTATAGTGATCAAAACCACTGGGACAAAATCATTCCTATACTAACCAATGTAATACTCCACTTGTAAGACTCAAGCAATCCATTTATAAGAATCATTTTGGGGCAAACTGACTACATTTAATACGGTACTTGATCAAGTGCAATGACGTGTACATCTAATAAAGCTGTTTTTGAGTTTGACTTTGATCACATCTGGCACGATTAGACACGTACGCAGTGTGGATAATGCAATGATGGAGGAAACACTGCATTGTTTGTAGTCAGACGGTGAGTTCGCCACTGCATTGTGCAGGTATGTTTTTTTTTGTGTTCTCTGCCAATGAAAATTTGTTTCAAGAAAGTGAATAAACATTCATTAAATACATACTGAGTATAGCAGAGTTATTGTGTGATATGTATGTAGAGGGAGTGGGATTGTGGCACATGGGGGGAGGGGGGGGGGGGGGGGGGGGTGGGGAGCTTTGCATCTCCGCTTAATGAAAAACTGTGAGATTTGCATAACAACAGAAAATAAATAAGCCACAGATGCTTAAATGCAGTGGTAGTCCATACAGTAAAATACTGTCCTGTAATGTAATTTTAATTCAAAAGCCATTGCACGTTACACCGCACAGCAGTTAAACTAGAGCCCCTCACGAGACGATCACTTCTCAAGTATACTGTAGTAAAATAGGATTCAGCAGCCTTGAATACACATAATCATGATCATATAACAAGCTGTTTACCCACGAGGACTTGTTTTGATGTATTGTCCTCAATGATTGAGCACCATTGACATCTGTATACTGTATTTAAACTGCTGATGGCACGCTTTTGCTAATTGAAATGTGAAAGAGTGGCCGAAGACAGTGTAAATTATCAGGCTGGAGTCTTTATTTACAGTTTTAAACTGGCATTAGTTTTATTTTTCTTACACTTTGGTGGCGAAACAACCACTATTAAAACAAACAAAATAAAGCTAGCTCTCAGCTGGAGCGCTAAGTAAACAATACAGTATATTTTTTTTTATTGCCATAAATGAACTGCTACTGGGGTTAATTTTATATATGAACAACATTCAGAATTGCCAACCTGCAGACAAGGAGGCATATCGCTCGCATTCCTCATGCCAGCGTAGTTATTTTCTCTTGCTGGATGTTCAAAACAGTTCAAAATTGGGCCTCAAACCACTTATTCTTCCTCCCCACAATTTATTTCATTACACAACACACTTCCTTCCTGTCCTTATTGTAATACAGACTACTCAAAACGTTGGAAAAATTCGTAATGATCGCTTTCACAGTCTGAAGCCACGTATATCTCTCAGCTGTTCCTGGTATGTGTTCCTGTAGTGATGTCACGCCAACTTCGTGCATCATCGGTGCGTTGTCGGTATTTTCCTGAATTATTATTATCTCTCAGTGCTCTAAAATAGATCATGGGGATTCAATTTCTTGCTCATTGTGAAAGTAAATTAAGCACAACCCCAAAGCCAAAACATGTGAGATATGGACTTTAATTCGTTTAGGAAAAGCAGCTGTGGATTTTTCATGGGCATGTGTATATGCATGCGGGAATTCGTGATATCTAGTGGTCAACCCACTACACTGCAGGGAACAAGCTCTTATCATTCTCGTACTAACATACTGATTCTGCACCACCGTAATCATATCGGTCCACTTTTAAGAATCAACCGCTTCTAAGAATCAAATCACTCGGGTCAGATGTGATTCTTATAAACGGAGTGCACTGTATATAAATTAACAACAAGTCAGTGTTATTCTCTAAACTGATACGATTACATACTGCCTAAACTGAGAGGCGTACAATTATTAATACTCATTGTATAGTCTGTCAGAAAAACAAGTCACATAGTGTGTGTGTGGGGGGTTGGTAATGATCATATTGATATGACTTTATCACGTTAACTTCATTTACTTAACAAAATATAGTTTTTTTAGTTTTTTTAACTAAACAGTAATTACTAATATGCGCTTGTCTCACAAAATGATGGCCTCTCAAAAGTTGTGGGTCATTTCATGTTGAACAGATTATGTTAAAAAACAGCATTTCATGGTGAAATACAAAAACATATATACATTATAAGAAATTGGACCAGGAAATGAATCACCACGGTACTTCACCTCCTCTGTTAAGTTTTGCAGGAGCAGTAATCTTTGTATTCTCTGTTACGCTTGTTCAAAATGTACAGTGTGTCCATGACAAATGGTTAAAAAATAAATATGCAAAGAACAGATAAAACTCCCACTAGACTTCCAGCTGCTACATAATGTATACAGGGCATATTTCAGTGTCTAGGATATTCATAGCAATCCAAAGCAGGCTACAAGGTACTGCATAACTGTTATGTAAAGTTCCTATGGATATTCATAAATGTCTTAAGGTTGAACACAAATCCTTAAGTTTATGACCCTCCCAGACTTTCATAATAATGTGATATGAACAGCACTGAAAGAGTACATAGTGATGACTGGGAGAAAAGAGACATTTGTTAAGAGACTAAATACTTTTCTAGATAACCCACATAGTTGCTTCATATCAACATATGTCTTAGCACTGTGGTACTAAACTAACTTACTTTGATCAGGCATAAAATAAACGGGTCTATGGTACATACAAACTTCTGAAATATTAGCTTACAAGAGGCCTGGGAAGCATTTGTTCTGAACAACCTTCTCACCCACAGCACAGCACCTTCTCAATTCTCACCCACAGCACAGCACCTTCTCAATTCTCACCCACAGCACAGCACCTTCTCAATTCTCACCCACAGCACAGCACCTTCTCAATTCTCACCCACAGCACAGCACCTTCTCAATTCTCACCCACAGCACAGCACCTTCTCAATTCTCATCCACAGCACAGCACCTTCTCAATTCTCACCCACAGCACAGCACCTTCTCAATTCTCACCCACAGCACAGCACCTTCTCAATTCTCACCCACAGCACAGGACCTTCTCAATTCTCACCCACAGCACAGCACCTTCTCAATTCTCACCCACAGCACAGCACCTTCTCAATTCTCACCCACAGCACAGGACCTTCTCAATTCTCACCCACAGCACAGCACCTTCTCAATTCTCACCCACAGCACAGGACCTTCTCAATTCTCACCCACAGCACAGCACCTTCTCAATTCTCACCCAC
Source organism: Polyodon spathula (assembly GCF_017654505.1). Classification (NCBI taxonomy): domain Eukaryota; kingdom Metazoa; phylum Chordata; class Actinopteri; order Acipenseriformes; family Polyodontidae; genus Polyodon; species Polyodon spathula. The sequence continues at coordinate 81,724,952 of NC_054534.1, read as the reverse complement.
AGCACAGCACCTTCTCAATTCTCATCCACAGCACAGCACCTTTTCAATTCTCACCCACAGCACAGGACCTTCTCAATTCTCATCCACAGCACAGCACCTTCTCACGGGGCAGATAGGGGCGGGGCAACCCCCCCTCCCCCAATATCACACAGGTTAATGTCAATCAATTCAAATTTAAAATTGAATTGATAGAATTTAACTTGTAGTGTAAAAATGATTTTTCTTTCATGCTAATGCTTGCTTCTGCTCCTTTCACAAATTATTTTAGTGTTGTGTCAGGCAGTGAATGATCTGAACACAGCTCTAGCTTTAAATCTGTCTGCTCATTCACAGTGCAGTTGTCGGCTTAATCCTCTGCAGGTGAGGGGGAGCCTAGTATAGAAGAGTGGACTTTGGCACCTAAGTAAAACTCATCATTCTTCACTGTCGACTTCAACTAAATGTTTATGACTTCAATTTTTTTGATGGTTAGGGCATTGACTACAAAAGTTAAATATCAGAGCATTTATTGGTGAGCTGGTTAGTGTTTTGGTTAGGGTTATTCAGGTATGTTTTTTGGGATACAGTCAGCACTCGCAGTTAAATGTGTGTGGCGCATATCTGATTATTTCATTTTGGCCCTTTCCAACCCTTGTATCTTTTTTTGTGTTCCTTGAAAAACTGACAATATCAAAAATACATATCTGAAAGGACTGTGTTTTAAAATGAGTAGGCTTCCATTTAGTTGTGCTGTATTGGTTTTGTTGGTACAGTACTATATTTTTAACAGAAGCAGTATTTTAATTCAGAACAATATGATTCTGAAAATATCACTTGCCTAAACTAAAGCAGTGACACGTTAACTGTAATACAGTACATAATTTTTAGAATCTTGCACAAAAGCAACTACAGAGCACATTTAAAAAAAAAAAAAATACATCACAATATCTAAAACTGTTTAATGACTAACTGTTACATTACCCTAGCTTGTCTCATTTATTTTGTTTTACTTGCATTTTCATCAGGTTAAACTGGAGGAAGCACTGTGGAACTGCACCATATAAGACAGACTGATCTGGTATTAATGAGATTTTATTTTTATTTTTTTTTAAATGCAGGCTGTGATGGATATTCAGATAAATTGTAACATTGAAGAGATGGGCTTTGTATCAGGAAACTGGTGACTTGTTACATATATATATATATATATATATATATATATATATATATATATATATATATATATATATATATATATATAATGGGCATTTATATTATTCTTATATACAAGGGTTGTAAAACGTGACTGACAAGTATCTGTGTATCTGAAATCCGAGTGCTGACTGCAGTACAGCACGCTTTCAGAGGAATTCCACAATATGGGTCAAAGGAAGATGTAAACAGGTCCATGCAAGATTCTCTGTTAATAAATACATGCAAATTAGATGTAAAATGAAGATAAAAATTGCATCTGTACTTGGTGGGATTACTTGAGGCATTACAGCACCAATAAACTTTAATATATGCACAAACATTCGCAGTGTGTATTTTTTAAAAGATCACATTTTTGCAGTGTCACTTTTTATATAATAAATATTATATATATATATATAAGTATATATATATTATATGTGTGTGGTATATGTGGTGTGTGTGTGTGTGTGTGTGTGTGTGTGTGTGTGTGTGTGTGTGTGTGTGTGTGTGTGTGTGTGTGTGTGTGTGTGTGTGTGTGTGTGTGTGTGTGTGTGTGTGTGTGTGTGTGTGTGTGTGTGTGTGTGTGTGTGTGTGTGTGTGTGTGTGTGTGTGTGTGTGTGTGTGTGTGTGTGTGTGTGTGTGTGTGTGTGTGTGTGTGTGTGTGTGTGTGTGTGTGTGTGTGTGTGTGAGCTGGCCCCCCTGCAGCCTATCATCTTCTTTCATCAATTAAATCTACCTTATTTAGCCATCAGTTACCCCTATCTAGCTGTCTTGTGTTTTTTCATTTCCTCCTCCTCCTCTAGCATCTCAACCGCCTTTCATCGGTCTGCTCTGGGGGGTTAGTGATTCCACTTTCTCCAACTCTTTGTTACACTTCACTTCATTTACCTCTTACAGAGGGTTCTCCGCGATGCAGCGGGGACTCTCGGCCAAACCCCCTCCTTTAGCATGCATGATCCCTTATGTTCTTCTCTTTGAGGTTCTAATGCCTCTGTTTATGTGAGGGCCCGAAGCGGCGGAACCCCTCCTGTTTGTCGGGTCTCCTCAATGACGGACCCCCCTTCTATATGTTGGGCCTTGAAGAGGTGGAGCCTCTCTCTACGTGTTTTATATGTTACTACCTCCATGTCTTTAAACACTACATCTACTTCTTTTTGCAAAAGAATTAGGACTATAACAGGACTAATTCACATGCTGTATGCAAACTTCTTGCCCATTGTCCTTATAAAAACATAGCTTGGTGACCATGCTCTCCATGCTTTTACTAAAGCATTTACCATAGTCTATAATGGTTTGGATTTGTTTTTACAATGCTTTACCATACCTTCTCTATACTTTATCATGCCTTTGCTTTGTCACTATGCCTTACTACACCATGGTACAGTAAACCTTCATACTTATGCACTTCTGTACATCACCAACAGTCTATTTAACAATTTATTAGCAGTATAGTTCAGCAGTCAAGATCACATAAAATGACAAATGGCTACAAATGAATTACTACAACTTGCTTAATGTATTGTGGCACAAGGCAATATTTATTTTTAATTGCTTTAAAAAGTAATTACCAAATTGTTTTTTTGCCAAAACAGTTTACAGATGAACATCCTTTTGTAAACTATAAGTGCTGTATTTAAAGATAGTCTTAACTCTTATCCCATTTAGATACATAAGATAGATCTGTATTAATAGACAAAACTGAACACCAAACACATTCATAAAAAATACAACAAATTTCAACAAGACAGGGCCAAACAACCGAACATTGTAACGGCTCTTAAAGCAACAACAGAAAAAAGAAAAGTAAAATCTGTCTATTTCACAGTACCTAGAAGAAATAACTGACACTTTAAAAAGCATTCAGAGACATCTAAATTACTAAGACTTTAAATTAAATGGATTATCTATTTAAAAACAAATCTAAATCACAACGTTCTTAGTATACTTTTTCAATTTTACTGTTGTTTTGGCAATGAGCTAGCCCTGCTCTCTTAAAGAAACAAGCCATGACAAAGGAATGAGGGAGTAATAGTGGTAACATACAGTACCATGAGCTGCTTTGGCCTCCCAGTCAGTGGTGTACAGTTAACAGATCACTCCTGGCCTTCAAGCAGACTGCACAAAAACACAGCTCTGGGGAAATCTGGTAGTTTACACAAGCAGGAGGCAGCTTCAGTCCAGCTCTGGCACATTCCTTTTTTGTCCTCTCTCTCCTCTCTCTTTCTACCTCCCAACCCCGTTTTGCGTGTGTCTTGTCATATTTTCTTCAGCTGCTAATTTTCTGGACTATGTGATTTTTTAAACAGCCACAGTTTAGGAAAAGTGGAATCCTTCTAAGTGACTGTCACAGCGGATCAGCTTCAGACCGGTGGAGTTTTTTTTTTCTCTAAGAGAGAGAGAGTGTTTCTTCTTCTGATGGTTCCTGAGTCTTCTCTCTTCTCCCCTGTTTGCTCTCTCTCTCTCTCTCTCTCTCTCTCTCTCTCTCTCTCTCTCACACACACACACACACACACACACACACACACACACACACACATACACAAACCAAACAACCCTCCCCACCTCAACTCCTCGACTCCCCTTGAGGACTAAACACACTTGTGGCAATAAAACATTCATGCGACTTGGAATTTGAACACAATGCAATTTCCCTAGTTTAACCTGAAAGGAATGCACTAGTCACAACAGACTACATCATACTGCCATTAAGGCCTGCCAAGGAACTGCTTTTTTGGCTGCACTTGGCTGCCTCTGACGGGAAAAGTATACAAAGACCCACACACGCAGAAGACTCTGGGGCCACCTCTGCTTCCTCCTCCACCTTCCCCAGTTACACCCGGTGCTCGACAGCCCCGCTGACCCCCTGTCCCAGCAATGTGTCAGCCTTGTGATGCATGTGTCACTACTTCTTATTACTCCAGTGGCACGATCTGCCGAGTCACCCCACTTTAGAGACACACACACACACACACACACACACACACACGACAGTGTGTTGGGCTTATCAGTGGTGCTCTCAACATGTTTTCTGGTAATCTGCCAGTTTTCCTTATAAATAGTGATTTATTTATTTATTTATTTATTTATTTACAGAAAATGATAGCTAGAGAAAATTATATTTTGTATGAGGACGGAAGGATTTTTCTAAAAAAAAAACTGTAATTATCTATTTTGTTTACATTATTTTTATGGACTGATTTGTAAAGCACATTTTCGTGTTTCTGTGACTTTTTAGCAAGACTTTTAATAAAATGAATAACCTTTGTAAAAGTTACTTGGATGTTTAAAATAATAGTGCGTCTGAGTGTATTTTGCTTTTACATTAAATATCCAGCTTAAAAGCATATTCTGGATATTTTTATTTGTTTGCAAACGCTTATATTTCGTAAAAATGATGTAAAGAAGATTTCACAGGAAGTGTGTTTGTGTTTCATTTTTCCACACACATTAAAGCAGGAATTGTTTAGGTTCACAGACCACCCAGTCCACAAAAGTTAGAATCAAGAATTCATTGTTTAAATACTGTAGTTCTGTGAGTGGTTAAGTAATTATGCAACACATATTTATTGTACTTATTTAATGTTTTCCTTTAATTAAACTGATTCCAATAATATACAAAACCCAAGTAATGTGACTCAAGGTAAACATGTATGCACATTTTCACCTCTTTTGATTATTACACATTATTTAGAAATGTTACAAAAACAGACAGATATACAGAGAACAGATAAAGTGGGTATTTGATGTTTTCTGAACAGTTTTAGTTTAGGATTGTTTAATTGCTCAATGAAAATGTTGCTATATATTAACTAAGCATTAACAAAAAACACAGAACATTTGTTAACAAGTTAGTAATATAGTTAATAAACAACCTTAATAGACTTATTTTCTGATAGCAGATCAGTAAGTTGACCTATGTTTCAGCTGATGTCTTCAGAAAAGTCTTGAAGACATTAGACCAAATCTATTTCAGCTTGACTTTTCTTATAACTTATACTACAATTCCAAACATTTTTTGTGTGTTTTATGGGCTGTAGATACAGACATCAACACCTCACTATCAATGTCCACCTAAATAAGAATAGATTAAAAGGCAAACAACCATGAAGGTCTCTTTCATTTCATATTCAACCCAAACTTGTTTAATATATATAAAATAAATAAATAAATAAATAAATAAATAAATAAAAACATTATTTCCACTTTATGTAACCCTACATTTGACTTTTGTTTTTTTGCCTTAAAAAAAAGGGTGTGTTCATTTGGGATGAAGTGCGAGCCAACAATTCCTTACTGAACACTTTCAGCTGGAACAGACAAAACTGCTGGACTGCATCTAAATTTACATTCTTTGTCTCAATGCCCTGAATAATTAAGGCTCAGTTTAGATTTACAATAAAAGATAGACCCGCTCCTAAAATAAGGTATGAGTGTGTTATGAGTGTGTGTGTCTTGGTTTAGGCTCAAGTCTTTTACATGGGGAGACCTAGTGTCCAATCCATTCTATTGGGGTTCACTGTTGCTAAGGTTTTTTTTTTTCTGGGTGGTGCAGTATTACCTGCCCTCCATTAAAGCCTGTCAGATCAGCTCTCTTACCCATTGTGACTTAAACGGACCTGCAACAAGGACACGCTGCATTCAAAATTCATGTCCGGTATTCCATTTGTGTAACAGTTATTTCATGCAGGTGTATCTAATTTGACATTATCTGGATGTGGATATCAGTTGTCTAATGTCAGTCCCACTACTCTTTGTTCATTAAAAGGTGTGTGATTGAAGATTGTACAAGGGAAGGTTAAAGATTTTTGGAGTTGCAGATACCTCTTGAGAAGCACGGAAGGTGTACTGAAATCACCTTTGATGACTGTGGAAATTAATGGCTTTATCACAGTGTTTCACAAGAAGAATTCAAAAAAGGACACTGCTCTGTTTCTATAGGGATTCAATTCAAGTTGATGTGAGGTTAGTCAAACAGTTTGTATGTCCACATCATATCCTCATGTTAAAACATTTCCAATGTTCTTACATCAACTCTAACACCCTATTCCAATTGTAAAAAGGGTTCCCTCCCAAAGCAAAGGACATCATAAAACCTTTTAAGCCAAATAAACAGCATTCTGTATTCGTGTGTTGAGGGATTACAAAAACACACAATGTTTAATCTTGGAATAGAAAACATTTTTTTTGGCTCCTAGGAAGTGGTTTTTCTACACTTATAAACACTTAGGAGCATTCGACTCAAGCAATGTGTCCAACTATACTTAACGTATTGTTTCAAATCCTTCTTCCATTTTCATTTGCAAAATGACACAGTGACTTTTGATTTGTACAATTATACTGCTTTCATACTCTGATAAATTGTCCCCTATATGCTACATAGATGATCACATGATGCATCATATGGTTTAGCTCCTTTGAATGGCATTGCTCCATTACACGCCAGCTTTTTTTCTTATTAAAGTGCCACATCCTAGATGAGCATCTGTTTATCCAGAAAGTCACACCTGAATCAAGTTTACAGAGACTATTCTTTGATGCATTTTTATAGTTATTGAGGGGTGAAATTAGGTAAAATTAGTTGTCGACCCCCCCCAAAAAAGTATCCATTACTGACAGATATAAAAATCAGACATGTCAGCTCTGTATAACTGCTACCAAAGCCATGTTGAACATATCAATTTCCAGTAAAATGTTATCGACAACAGAAAGTGTATTTGGGAAAAAGGCAATCCCCTTTTTTTAATTTGATGTTTCTTCCTGAGCTATACCAGAGCTGGAAGATGTAATTTATAAACTCCTACAATTGCAAGAAGAGCACGTCAACTTGGCTCACAGACTGTCATACTGTACAGTAGTGGCTAGCACATTTCAAGGGGGATGGTGTCTGTGTTCGTTTGGAATTGAGAGAAAACTAACTTTTGCGAGCGAGATATACAGAAACAACCTGGTCTCTCCATGTTACATACTTCTGGTGGGTGCACAGATGGCTAATGATATGACAATTTTAAATATTTTGTATGTCGAAACATAAAGTCTACTTGACTAGATTTTCTTACCTTTGTTTAAATGTCTTAAACAATCACCATGGGGTTTTACATTAGCTTGTAAATGATAGTGAGATGCTAAAAAAAGCTGACTACCTTTGAGGGAATCACTGTGAAATCAATACATAAATAATAACGAGAGGGTGGCTGGGTGGTGGGGGGTCTGGAACATGAAACTTAATGTAATGTTTTTTGTCAGAACAAAGCAAACTCTTGGATGCAGTATGACTTTGATTAGTTTAATGGAGCAGGGTGGGAAGGGAATCACAGGGAGGTAAACTGTATCCCTGTGTGTGGGCCAGGCAGCGCTGGACTGAGAAAGAGCGAGAGGAGAGGGAGAGAAAACAAGCCCAACAACCCAACAGCAAAGGAGGCAGCTGGCCTGAGCTGCTAATTCAGCGCTTTAACAAATCAATGCCACTTGAAGAGTACAATGCAAGCCCTCGTTGGCTAGACGTCAGGGGACAGAGAAAATGCATTCTCAAGTATTTCACATTAAGAGGGAATAATGTGTTCATTTATAATTCTTCACCCTATACACTCGGATTATCCATCTGTGTCAGCCATTTGACTTCTTAAATTTATCAAAAAAAAAAAAAAAAAAAAAGCCAAAAGGAAGGCGTTTTTCTCTCTCCAACTAAGGGGTGTATGATATATATATATATATATATATATATATATATATATATAATCTACTTCTCCTTCTCCTGGCTCTCTTCTGCACTAACTGCTGTCGTCGGAACCCCAAGGGGAAGCTTGCTTGGGCTGCGGCTGGTTGCACAAGGTGCCATCAGTCAAGCAGTGACATAGCAATGGGAAAAGTACTGGGGATCAACTTCAGCCAAGGCTGCCATCATCATAGTTTACTTTAGGAAACTTGTTGAAGTCCCCAGCTTCCACAACGAACAGAAGAAACACTGCTAAAATGCTGCTTTCTGAGAGGGGGACCGTCGCATAGTCACACAATCATGTTGTCTCTGTTGCAAAAGGAACAGGCCTGTTTATTAGGATACAACCGATCTGTTAATCTGAAACGAATGTTAAATAAAACAGATATAACAATGCAGATATAACATGTAGGAGTGCGTATGTTTCTGAAAAACTGTTGTACAATATTGTGTTATGTAGTGTGTATATCTCTCTCGCCCAACGACACACTAGACATTTTTTACAGTTGAATCTGTTTTTACATGTATACTTAAAATGTTTTCTTTTTTTTTTAAATCTCGCATAACTGCTGTGCTAATACATAAATAGAAAATAAAACAAACAAATCTGTTCCTTCACTTAAAGGCTAAAGGGTGACACTTTGGAGAAATCCTCACAAACCACTCTGTAAACTTAACAACGACTATTTGTGGAGGCTGTCTTCATATTATTTACAACACTAATCCGCTTAGCTAATAAACATTATGTTTCCCGTCACCAAGCCAAAACATTACTGTAAAAGGAAAAAAGGTTGTTTTTTTTGGGGGGAGCGAATAACATTTATTAGTAGAAACTTGAATGGGCCAGGTTCACTAAGAATTTACTGGTAACGTTACAGATACCTAATGGATCTTAGCACTTCATTCCAGTATGTGTGAAATAAAAATTGACAATGCTACAGAGAAACAAATAAAGAAGTTAATTTAAGCGTGAAGTCTACTTCAGTTCTGATACTAGTTTTGTAATATTACTGATGTGTTTGCCTTCACAAAAAATATTCAAATTGGTGGCTAAAAAACATTTGCTTAAGTAGCAGAAATACATCTTTTTTTTGGTTAGTCTTACATTGGAACAAAAATAATGTCCAATACGTTTTTATTTTACAGGTTTACAGGCATTGTCCATAGCAGTCATTCTGGCGTTCTGCTCACTGGTGCTGGACTCCTTCAAGCTGTAGTAAATAACGCTGACCAAAGTGAACTCCTGGTAATTTCTCAGCACGTCCACATTTGTTTTGTTTAAGTTCTCCCTCCTTCACAAATATAAATTCAGGTAGCCAATGTCAGGACTTCAGCTGAACAGATAGAGACAAAAGCCATGGCCTGCAGTCACTCCTCAGTGGAGGTTTCTGAGCAGGGCAGCCCAGTGTATTAAAAATGGCGCTCTGCTTGACTGAGTCGCTTTCCAGTCCTGTGCTCAAAGAGAACACGTCCCAAAAGAAAAAGTGACGCCCGCACCGTGAAATGGTGTCTGCCGTGTCATGGGCCATTGTTCCATTGTTTAAAAGTTGGTGTGAAATGTTTTTTAACCCCTTTTCTTCTCTTTCATGCTATTATAACAAATCAGGAAAAATAACCCAGTCTTTCAGAAATGAATTGAAGATGAGCCCTTGTCTTTTTTGTACTTGTTCTAAGCACCAGCCTCCCCTTCTCTAATCATGAGGCCTTCACTTAGCCTTTCTCAGTTCAAAGGGTCTTGACAAATTCAATGCCCGTCTGAGTGTAGGCTGTGTGTGTGTAGCTGAACACTCAATACTATCAAATACTCAACTGTTTAATATGCATCTCTCATAATCACCAAGGATCCTAGTTTTCTGTTCAACAGAAGCAGTTTTATTGAACAAGTATGTTTTCTAAAATTAAAGCTAAATTGTCTGTGCTGATGATTATATATGATAAGTGTATTGATTTAGTTATCAAACAACCAAAAAGAAGCCTTACATGTTTTTGCAAGCCCCAAGCGTAACAATAAAAATTCTCAGACAGCATAGAAAATTCATATTTTTCCGCATTATTACGCAGCAATCGCATTCCTAGGATCCCTGATAATCACCAAGGAAGTTGGATAAGATAATCCCCAGGAGTAAAAAGAAACAATATAAACCAGACAAACGCTTTAATGAGAAGGTTTTTTAAGTCAATTTCCACTACTGAAAAAAAGGATCTTTATTCTTGCATAGTCCTGTTTCACAAGTTTTGAAACATGAATATGCAAGAATATAGATCATTGTATCTACAAATTGACTACGGATCTGGATTAATCCAAGAGAGTTGCCTTTTCACTCTGTCTGTGGTTTTGTAAAGTCAGGTAACAGATATCTATATATATATATATATATATAAGGATATATATATATATATAAGGAGCAGAGAGGAGCAGAGAGAGGAGAGAGATCTATATATATATATATATAGTTAAAATTATATTTAAAAAAAATTAGATCTTACAAAAATTTGAAGCTAAATTAAATTGTAATTGTTACCCTGAACACTGATCAAGCACAAAATGTTGGTGTAAAATAAATAGTTACGGCATTACATTTTTATTTATTATGAAATATTTTCCTTAAAGGTTAAGCTTAATTAATAATACATAATGTAACTGATACAAATATGTTGGGGGTTGTCTGTGCTTATTCATCTGTAATAATAATACAGTATTACAATACACTTGCCAGAAAGTACTCAAACTTAAACGTGTTCAACAAGCGATTAGTAAATTTGAGTTTCTTATTTTCAGGTTTTATTTTTGGTTAAAGAGTTTACAATCAATTTACTCATTGGTTAAGAAAACATCCTTGATTTACAATAGCTACATTAATGAAGGGATCTATGGGAATAAAAAAATGAATTTATACAAAATAAAAATAAAAATTGGAGGGTACAAATTATTATTATTATTATTATTACAGTAATATATAATAACAATAATAATAATAATAATAATAATAATAATAATATAATAATAATAATAATAATAATAATAATAATAATAATTTATTGGTCATTTGTCGTATTATATTTACATTGACTTACTTTTTGAATATATTTTTTTAATATTATAATTGAATTAACTATTTGATATATATATTGAAAATGATAAAATATATAATTAACTAAATACATTAACTTATGTAAAAGTTTACACTCAACTGTATGTATTTTTATGTATTTCAGCCAAATATTTGACCATATATTGCCTATATTTTAAAGGAATCTGACATGTATTATTATTATTATTATTATTATTATTATTATTATTATTATTATTATTATTATTATTATTAATTTCCATGCAAAGTTAACAGCATACATAGCATCCGCGGCCCAATATCACTACAAAACCCCGCTCAGCAGACAGAGGGATTTCTATCCCTAGCTTCAGCTATAATTATGCCACACTTTTCCCTAATGTAAACTAGCTATTCTTATCATTACAGTCCAGTTAACCCTTATCCCGCCCACCACCCTCCTTCTTCACCTAAGGGGTTAAAGGACTGGAGCACATTTGTGACTTGTCAGTGACATATAATACCAGGGGTCCTTCATGCAATCAACTATAACTTGACATGTATTTGCTCATCCCGGGACCTGCATTACTACTGGGAAAATGAAGAAAACCCTAAATTAACACTTGACATTCAATATGGTCAAGCCCTTAATTGGCTGGGCTTCCTGAGAAAGCAATTTTCTATTCCCCAGACTCTTCATGTGTCATGTGTGGAGTAAAGCTCTTGGCCATCACGGCTGTCCCTCGCTCGCTCTAATGAGAGCAGATGAATTAGTGCTACGTGTCATGATTTTAGCAGGGCTCCCTCCTTCCTTTAACTCCAATCCTCCCTCCCTCCTCCTCCCCTTCCCCCCAACCCTTTCCTCCTGTAGTGACAGCAGTCTGGCAGGAAAAAGCCAAAGCAAACCAGATAGATCTTATGAGAATCCCCCCCCCCCAACCACTGATACTGAAGGATTTTGCTATTTTTTTTAGCATTTGCTACCTCTATCCCAATAGAAAAGTTGGTTGAAAAAATGTGAACACTTTTTTTGTAAATTGACTATCGCTCAAATGGTCACTGTATTATGCAAATTCAATTACTGATTTTTAATATTCTGTGGCTAAATCTTGCAAGACAATAGATCAGATAATGTTTGACTGGCTGATAGTGGGCTTTTGGTTGGCGGGTGCAAAAAATAGACAATTTTCCAAAGGGATGACTTTTTTTCCCCAGAAGGCTTCTGAGCCAGTAAGCATTAAGGAAGGGTTACCCATCTCTCCTGAACAATTTCAACACTTTGCAGAATTGTCATGTCAGCTCAGTGCCGTCCTGGCAGCCCATAGTGGCCCTACACTCGACTGACAGTGTTATGGCAGGTGGTGTTTCTGGTTTGTTCCAAGTATGTTTATATGTATATTACATTACACTATAGTGTGTGTTACAGGCTAAATCAATAAATATATGAAATCCTATTACAGACATTGACATCATTGCCTAGAATGTGTTTATTGCCCCTAACATACATACTTTATAGTACATTAGGGATGTGTAAAAAACTATATAAAATCACACAATTTTTTTTTATTTGTATCTTGTAGAGATACAATTACTAATAGATACCAATAGATTCAGAAATATCTAAAATACAACATTTCTATGTAGTATCGTATATGATTACCAAATCCTTATTTATAATAATCTATGTCCTTTGGCTAAGATTGAAGAGAGAAAGGCTGGCCTGGTATTTTATTTAAGAGCGCTGGGGCTGGGATGGTGAGTTTGTGTGTTGGGAGATTTGGCAAACAAACATTTTGTTTTTGTGAGATAACTGCTGGAGACAGTTTTGCAACTTTTCAGATACAGTAATTGACAAGGTGTATAATCATCTCTGGCAATTTCAAACACCTTTTGCAGCAATACCTAATGGATGAAAGCTCTCTTAAGTGGTACTTCAGTTGTCACTCTCCGGTTAATATTGCTCAGTTGTATTGATTTCCACACCACCTAATATCACTTTGGTAAATAATAATAATAAAAAAGTTTTGGTTGCTGTACAATATAAAATATTCAGACATATAATGTACAGTAGGACAATATAACATGCAGAACAATGCTTATTTGTTGTATCAACGCCATTTTAATACTTATAATGCTTAACTCTTGATAAAGTCAACTCTGCTTATTATCACGTTTTTGCTCAGTCCGTTTGAAGTGACATCAAAAGGGTTTGAATGTCTACGGTATCAATAACTAATTCCCAACCGTGTAACAACCTATATTGTGTATTTACTAATGATATTTAATGAAAAATTTAATGATAAATTAAATGAAATTACATAGAAGTTAAAAAAAAGATCTTGTCTTCTGCCATCTATCTGTTAAAAGGAAACTTTTTATGTCAATTTAATGTGAGTCAGCTGTTCCTGGGTCTTACCACACAAGGCAAGAGTCTCCCACCCTTTTATAAGAAACCACAGACAGGCACACCTTGCTGACTAAAAAGTGAGGGATGGGGGTATGGAGGTGTAACACAAATCTAAAAGTACACCTGTCTCTCTCAAGGGAGACAAAAGCAGCAACATATTTGCCTTCTATTCCCCTAGTGGCACGGGGGATAGCAAATAACTTTATAACTGACCTACTGGCCCTCTTAATTATATTTAGCAGTTAATTTTAAGTCCTTCAGATTGGCAAATGAGGTAATTTGTGGATTCCCAGGGTAACAATATGTTTTGTTATTCAATGACTTACATCAAATTGCTTGTTTAACATTTTTGCTTTCCTTAATTTTTTCTAGCTTGTGAACATTTATCAGTTTGCATGGTTCTTCCCTTTATGATAAAACATAAAACGTGTAAAGTAATTTGGGTATTTAATCCTCTGAAATTACAGAGAAAAATAGTTCTGAATGTATTTATTAATATTAATATATCATTTTTTTTTTTTTTTATATTAGTCAAAACCTGCTTGTCAAGCACAACCTTATCTTATTATTAAGCCCTTCATCCCCAAATGGTATCTATAATTGTACTATTTTAATAAATGTATAAACATTCAGATCTTGTTTAATGCATGCTGCTTTACAACATGCTCAGTATAATTGGCTCCCAGCACAGCGTTCTTAATGAAGAGCCAAGGAAGCTTGTCTGCAAGTTCCACCTTTTGATATAGAGGGTAAAAGGTTCTGAATTCTTTACAAAATTAAACTTCAAACTAAATTTTACTCTCAATGTTACCTCAATCTAAAAAAAAAATACTTCTACTAATGTTCTACCAATGAAAGGGCTCAAGAGTTTTTAGCTTGGTCGCATTCCAGGCCAAATGATTTCTCCCTCCTGTTAGCTAATGTGTGGTGACCACCCATAATCCAGTCTATAATAGCTTTCAATTTGTTGTTTTCACAGAATACCAGTTACCAGTTAGGAAATTAAATATAGAAGAGGGGGGCAGGGATCATATGATGACAAAGTGACATTTTTTAGGGGGTGAACCTGCTGGCTAGGCTAAAAGCCCAAGAAAACATGGTTTGATGGAACTGAATGTAGCGTCTTAAAAATGACATCCCTGTTATCAGGAGACATAGTTAATCTAATTCCCAGCTGAAAGGTTGCTAAAAGCAGCATGTTGCAGCTGTGTTGACACTGAACCTCTTGAACGTGGCGTGCCAGCGTCGCTCTGGCACACTTAAAGATGCTTTGTGAATGCCGACGGCAGCAGCGGCACCAGTCTCAACTCAAATACCTGACTTAGCTGCAAACTGCTAATCTCCTGCTTTTCCTTTTTTGAAATGATTTTCTTTTCTCCAGCTTGTCAAAACTTGGAAAACAAAGACGTGGCTTTGTTTGACACTGAGGTAGTCAAGCTCAGTTACTCCAGCACCTTCACCTTGAGTTAATGTGCACGTCCATAGCAGGGGACTAAGCTCCCCTAATCTCTTAACTGCTTGCATTTTTAATGTACAATGAGGGATTCTCCCCTGTATTCCTCTTTTACAGGAGGGCTTTCGCAGCACTTGATAGCTTTTACATTGATACATACCCCACTGAGTTAATATAGTTTGGACCACGATTGCCAAGAATAATTAATGCATAGGTGTATATTTATGCATCATATTTTAGCGCCTACAGTTTTACTAAGAAATGCCCCCACATTTTTTTCTTAGTATTAAGCTGTAATAAATGTGTTTTTTTTTTTTTTGAATATTAAGAAAGCACAAACATGGTAGCATAAATACAGGAAATGGTTGTGGTGAGGGGATAATCTTGGTTTCGCACGTAAAGGGGGGGAAATCAGGGAACACATTTGTAAAAGTTAGTCTAAATGAGACTCCAGGAGCTAACATCTTTATTACACAAACAATGGTTTCAAACTGACCGGCTTCCTAGAGAAGAGAATAAAGCTCTGTGCTAATATGGTGTGCGCTGTCATTCAAAGAGTATTGCTACTGTACACGTTTTACCCATAGAAACTTTAAAATCTCATGTCTCACACAATGAAAATTACAATAATAATAATAATAATTATAATAATAATAATATGTTAAACTGTTTTTATAAAAAAAAAAAAGTCTGCAAATGACTGTCATAAGCCAGCAGCAGTAACTGCAGGAAGCATTCCAGCAATGTCAAACGTTCAGGGCACTAACAAGGGGAGGAATGGTGGTAATGTCCCCTCGTTACTGCCTGACAAGGGGTGGTTACATCCTGATTCACAGATTATTGAAACAGCAGTTTCCCTTTTTTTTGTAGACTTCCCTTCGGTTCAAGAAAAAAAGAAAAGAAAAGAAAAGCATTGATGGAAATGATTGTGGTAAACCAATACATTATTAGAGAAAGCGTTAGTCCACTTCAGGGTTACGACATGCTCAACACATTTATAAATGAATTCACTGACACATGTTTAACCGCAGTATATTCTGTGTATTGTTATTCATTAGACAGCACAAAGTGGTTTCCTGCATTTTCTTATATAGATCATGATATGTTTGAAAACAATTTGCAAAGGATAAAATGACCTGTCTTAAAGAAAGCACGTTACCTGTGCAAGTCTTGAACAGTAATTTCTTAGTTTTCCGTCTACCAGCTACACATCTTACCACTTCACATGTCTTTTCTTTTTTTTTTACTTTCAAACCAGATTTTTCTAAATTCATCTTCTCTTCAAATTACTGAAATACATGGCACAACCTCTCTTTAAAAGCTAACAAATTCCAAATAAG
Source organism: Polyodon spathula (assembly GCF_017654505.1). Taxonomy (NCBI): domain Eukaryota; kingdom Metazoa; phylum Chordata; class Actinopteri; order Acipenseriformes; family Polyodontidae; genus Polyodon; species Polyodon spathula. The sequence goes on along the minus strand of NC_054534.1, from coordinate 81,708,817 downwards.
CAGGAGTCTGGCTTATTTTAATGGTAAAGAAAAAATCTAGATGTTTGCCACTGAGCTAATATAAGATGGCCCTGCCCTCGGAATAAACCGTAAACCTCACTTCATAAAAAGGAGCTCAGTCAATTCATTAAAAGAACCTTAATCAGAAGGCAAACAAGGCTCAGCTTTCGCCTAGGAGCTAGATTTTTTTTTTCTTTGAGCTATTGGTAAAGTATATTTTTTCTACAAAAAGGATAAAAAAAAAAAAAACTTGTGACTGATTCTAATACTATCGGCTATCGCATATCCCCAGGCTGTGTTTATACTGTGGCACTGCATAGCAACGAAGCTAAAAATTTCTTGTTTGATCACTGAACTTAAAATTCTGGAGCTAGCAAGAATGTAAATTAGCCAGTAACGGTTTTACCCACCACCAAAACATTGGGTTAGCGCTATGCAGGAATTGCAAGGGATATTTCTGAGAAATCGCAGCTACCTTTCAGCACTCAGGGATGTGCTGTAAGTTTATCATGCCTAAACATACAGCTCACTTATGCCAACAACCAACTCTTTCAATCACAACATTGATGAGTCAGTTATTTCTTGCCAATTTAATGGCAAATGTATTATGGTTTTAAGGTGTTTTCATTTAAAATAGTGGTGAGTGGTACTGTATATGCACAATATGCAGGATTTGTACAGCAGGGCTGTGAAGCCAATGCATTGAACATTTGTACTGATGAGATCAGAACATAGTTATTAATCAGAGTAGGTTGCATTGGTACATTAAGAACACAATTTCTGTCAATGTCCTAACAAAATCAACACCAGATTTTAAAACAACAATGTATGGTACTTTGTGCATCAGAGATTCTCAGCTTGAGGCATCAGACTTTCTAGGGAGGCACAGCGCGCAGTCTAATAATAGAGTAATTATTGCAATTAAAATCATCTAAATAAAAGTTTTACACAGCAGTCTCAATGTGAATCTTACTATTGGGTTCTTTCTTGCTTTTTTTCTGTTGAAGTGGGATTGTCTGCAAGTAATAACATTAACTCTGCAGATGTTTTGACTAGTAATAAATTAAAATCATTAAAACCATTATACACAGCTGTAACAATTATTATATTCACACAATTATTGATTTGAGATTTTATTAGGGAGCTGCACTAAATCCCTTGTTTAGAAAGATACATGGTTTTAATGCTTGTGACAGGGTGACACGTCTGCTGTGGGGGTGCGTGCATTCTCTGCTGAGTGACAGGCAGGAGATCGAGACGGCGGTTGAAGCTGATACACCCCGCAGGCGAACAGGATTTATTTACATATCAACACACTGAACAGCTCACATGACTCTACCAGCAATGGCAAAGCACAGAACACATACAACACAGTGTACAAAAACTGACAGGATCTACAATCTGTAGACTACTCTTCTCTGTTTAATAATAAACTAACATTGCTGAAGACAATGATTATGGCAGAAATGTGATGGGCAAATACGCGACGGATTACAGTAATACATTGTTCAGTCGAGTTTCCATATGTCTGATTAGTAGTATAGCACAACAAGGTGTGGCTGGTTTTCTACTCTGCATACAAGAACATAGCCAGAATAAAGTTATTAAGTAGCAAAAGATTTACAGGACAACTTTCAAACCTTTTTACTCTAGTGTAAAATGTGCTCCACTTTTTCTAACTGCAAATAAACTCCACCTAATTTTCCAAAGCTGTTTTGGTAAAAAAAAAATAATAATTTTTGTTTGTCTCTTCCGTAGCTACATTGCCTCTTGCTAGATTTGCACCTTTAAACTGTTTTGATTACTTTCAGAAAATCAGGATCAAAGTTGTATTTATTTATTTATTTATTTATTTTTTAATTTTGAGTGACCAATTATTATTTGCATTTATTTTTCCCCAATTTGGAATGTCCAATTATGTTTTTTCTCCTCACCGCAGCTGGTCTCCACACAGCACAGACGTTCTGAGGGCGTGTGAGCGTCCTCCGATCTCACAAGCCTAAAGCCAGAATCATTTTTACGCTGAGAAATCTAGAGCAGAGGTGGGCGGGCTAATGATCTCGAAGAACAGAGCTCAGCCCTGCTTTTTATCCACTGTGAATGTGCTCGGTATCTGGCCAGGAGGGTTCGCTGTTGCGCGATGAGGAGAAAGAATGGTTTCCCACCCCAGGAGAGTCAGAGCCAATGTGATGCCCCCTTCGGAATCCACAGCAAAGTTAGACCTTTTTGCACAGCCAGAACACGAACTGGCGCTGTCCAAGCTGTGTCTTATCCTGCGCTCCCAGCAGCAGCACTTTAACTGGATGAGCCACTCGAGGACTGCTAACATTTTAATGAAGAATCGAAGTCAGAATAATAGTAATCAATTACAACATAAAGGAGGGTTGGAGGCAATTGACTATACCACATTTTTACAAAGTAAAAATATAAATCTTTACAGTAGGCCTATACAGTATACAGTACAGTAATAAAATCAAATGAATGCGCCATGCACTTTTTTTTTACTTTTAGCCTGTATACAGGCAAAAACAAAATAAATCATGCTGCTCCATTGTACATAGTGTACAATGCGAATAAAAAATGTTTTAAAATTAAAGCAAAATTATTTTAGTGTTTATTTTAATTATTATTATTATATTTATTATAATTAACACACAATAGATCATGGTCCAAACAGATGCTCAGAATGAGCTGGAGAGGTTAGCGGCACATGTGTGCAGTCTATTGCTCATGTTAGGGAACCCAGAAATGCCACAGAAATTTGTTTTCAAGGCCTGTAAGCACACCCTGTTTTTAGGGAAAAATAGGTACTTGGGCGTTCATCTCAAACATGCATTGAGCACAACTGGCAATGCACGAGAAAAAGCAACTGGGAAATGCCAGCAACAATTGCGACTATTTAAAACGTGCTTTCAAAAGGTCTTAACAAATTGATATAATTGTAAGTGTCGCACTTGCTGACAGCTTTAGTACATCTCATTATAATATTAGAGAACCCTCATTTGTACTATCTAGGGAAGGGAATTTTAAATGTATAAATGTATAAACTCAAAACAAGAGGTAAAACGTTTAATAATAAGCTAGACGTATAACAAGTCACGTGACAAGTGTCACCAAACGCATATTTTTTTATGCATTAATTTTAGTAGTTTATCATCAGTAGTTGAGTATGAGACTTCTCTACTGCCACAGTTTGGGCAGATATTATAAAAAGGAGGGGGTATGTCAATTGCCTCCAAGTAGCTTTTCTAATTGGTCCAACAGAAAGTTTGACACTGCGGAGGGTTTTATTCTCGGTTGATCTGGCGCTTCATTTGTGCACTGTGTGCGGTTTTGCCAGTAGTAGGCGTGTTATGGTATCAATTCCATGGCAGGGCAATAACGTTAATGACAAGTGTTTATTTCTGAGTTTGTTCTATATTTAAAATGGCATCTCTAAACAAAGGAAGCCACGTTTGGAAGTATTTTGAGGAACGGACGAGAAAACCGTGGTATGTAAATAATTATGCCAAACAAAATTACTATACCACAGAAACACAAGTTCAGTGCTTCACAGTTTGAAATGAAAAGATTGAGAATTATTGTGGATGGAGCTACTGATGGCAATAAAAAGCACACATCCATAGCAACATTTGCTATAGATTTGGACGAACAGGGCGTGATCATGTTAAAATCATACAGCTACAATCAAAGACTGCAAACTTTTAAATCTCTGAGGCAGACTTTTCAATATCAGTGCTCTTTAAAATTACAAAATATTGTGCTATTGTATCCCGGGTAATTGCCTTTTCCATAAGTGAAAGTATTTCCAATTTTTTTAAATTGTAAGCACAACTTGCTTTCGCGCTGTACAGTGGGTGATGTTCGTCTCTTTTTTTTTCTTTTTTTTTTAAACCAAATAATTTTGGGCAAAGGTACTTATAACGAAACTGTTTTATTTTATTTTTTTTGTTAAGTGAACCTTTAAGAAACACACTATTCAAAAATAATTATGCTATCTGAAAATGTGTTCAATATGTATATATCATTATATCTTCACTAGCAACTTTAATTACAACCATAAATATAAACATTTCAATACATACATTGATGTGTACGTGTTTGTTTTATTTATTTATTTTACTTTGTAGTTAAGTCTTTGCGATGATAAAACGTTATTTGCTTATTTCACTAACCAGGGCTGTCAATATCAAAATGTAATATAAAGAGAGAGAGAGAGAGAGAGAGAGAGAGAGAGAGAGAGAGAGTGTGTGTGTGTGTGTGTGTGTGTGTGTGTGTGTGCGTGCGCGCAGCACACAGCACATCACTGACAGGATCTCCACCCCATTTTTGCGAATTTATGCACAACGTCCATAATTACATATTCATCTAAGGCTGAACCGCAAAGAAAAACTGCTGCCGCAAAGCATTCCCTAAAAAGTCAGTAGTGCGCTTGTTAAGTAAATTTCACCCAAGACTTTCGACTCTTTTGCAACTGGTTTGCGACGATTGCGACAGCCAGAACACTTTAGTACCTCTACCCCTCTGTGTGTACCGTGTGGCAATAAACAGCTTTCCTATAACGAGCTGTGAAGTAAGTACTGTAAAAGACTGATGCCTTTAACCTTGTTAGTAGCAGCTGCTCTAAAAAGACATTTATATTAACATGATTATGCTGAGGTTATTAGAATTGTGTGCACATGTATGGTGGAATTAGGTAAATAAGCATTACTGAATGAGGTCAATTACACTGATTAGCACAGCCTATTAATTAGTATGAATAATAATTAGCACCTCTTAACTATTCCAAGGCGCCTCTTAACTTTCAATTTATACCCAAGTTCCAAACAAGCTGAGCATAGTGGTGTCACACTAGTTTTGTTTACAAGATTTTTTGTAGACTTATTATAAGCTAACTCCTACTTAGTGTATTTTTTTAATGAAACAAAAAAAGGCAACGAGATTACACTGCTTGTATCAGTGTACAGCCTGTTCCCAAGAAATCATCGCACACACACACACACACACACACACACACCCCTACTGTGTCACCACGACCTGGCGATGTGGTTATTTTCACTATCACAGAGGCCATAAATGATCCGGCCTTCAGCCTGTGACACAGCCACTCTTCCTCCGGCTGCTGCCCAGTTAACAGATGTCTTACTCAGCATCTAATTAGTCACCAAGGTTTTGACTTGGCTCTCACCCTGACAAGCGGTGGGTGTTTCCTCAAATATCCTCTTTCAAGGAAGTGCTGTGCCCTTACAATAGATAGCAAAAACAAAAACAGGTCGACAAAGTCAATATATGAGTAAAATCACAGTTAAAACCATTATCTGGTGTGCTGTCACTGGAGGTTCACCAATTTCCACAAATAAACAACACAGCTTCAATCACTCACTGAGATTGACAGAAGCATACACCTGCTCACATGAGATTTTATACTGTGAAATATACTATATATAGATTTATTTCCTACTGCATTAAAAAAAAAAAAAAAAAATCCTTTAACCTAACAGCAAATACATCTGTGCCATCCCAGTGGCATTTATTTGAAGTATACAATTGTGCATGCTGAGTTTGTTATATTATCACTACAGTGTGACACTTAGCATGCTGAGTTTGTTATATTATCACTACAGTGTGACACTTAGAGAACAGTTTTAAAGTAATATTTAACATTGTATTCAATTTACATAGCAGACCAAGTTTACTTGAAGTATATGTTTTATAGGCAGCACAGTTTGATATAGTAATAACTCTCACTAGAATTAACAACGCACAACTAAATAATTCCATCACTTAAAATATATACTCAACAGCTGAGCCACATAAACCACAACGATCTGACAATCTAATGACTTTTGGAGTTAAATGTGAGTAGCCTAATGACACTGAAAACGGAATTTCCAAACAAGCCCAAAATGTGCCTGTCTGTATCCTTAATAGAGATACCGGCAATTTGATGAGACCTCTGGACCCTAATGATTCTGACCTCAATTTAGTAATTTCTCAATCAATATGCTTGAAATCAATGACAAAATCTATTTTTGTTAAATGGGTTATTATATTTATTTTAAATGGTTTTCTGTCGTTTCTAAAGGCGACACAAAGTAAAATGTACAATGTGGTGGTTTATTATTGATATACTATTTAAGACACAATTAAAAAAAAAAAAAAAACCAAAAAAAAAAAACACAATTTTCATCACAAAACCCATGATTTATTTTTTTCGACAGATGGTTTTGGGGTCATAACAATTCCTCTGGTAAGTTTTTTCGTATACTTAACTCTAATGACTAAAATAATCATGGTTTATTTGTATTGTTATTCAAATGTGAAATACAGTTGGTGATTATGTAAAAAAAAAAAAAAAAGAAAAAAAAAATGCTTCCAGGTTTGCTGAAAAAAGAGGTCGGGGAATAAAGAGAGGTTGGCAGTTGTTCCTCGACCATGACTGGTCATTCTCGACCTGTCACATTTCAGAGGAACAGAACGACAAGGTATTTTAAAATACAATAAGAAAACAAACAAAACAAAAGCAACTAAGGCTATAGGTCTGCCTGAGCATTAAGACTTTTGGGGTTATAGCCAGTCTTCTGTGTCAGCCTTCTGACCCTCATTGAGAAAAAACGACACTTTGAAATCAAAACAAAACTTACAGGTGGATGACTGCCAACTATATATATATATAATGATAGTATATATAAATATTATAGATATATATAATATATAGGGCTTATATATATATATTATATATATTTAAAAGCCAACGAAGCGCTTTCCGTCTTTCTGAAGGGCGACCCTCGATCACTGACTCTTTTAAAACAAACTCCATGGGTTGCTGTTTGTGATATTCACTAGCTCAAATAAAGGGCGTGAACACTGTTGCTGGAAACCCCTTTTGGGAAAATAAAAACTGACCTGCATCTAACTGGCTGTAAATAAAATAAAACAGCATTCTTTAGGAACATAAGTACTAAAATACTCCTGCTTTTTGATTGTTTGCATTTAGTACGGTAATACAATATTTAGATTTTTGAAAAATATTTCTTCCATTATTTTTTTTATGTTATTATTATTATTAATGTTTTCTGGATGTACCAGTATGCATGAATTAAAACGCAATGCGATCTACCTGCAAGTCACTATGACCAATAATAAATAAAAGTAGGCTACACATACTTTAAACGTTACTATATAATTGCGATTTCACTTAAGACCTACGTTTTATGTTGCCTAATTGAAGACATACGAGTATTGAAGACACAAGCCCCAGCCCTCCCCCACAATTCAGAAACAATATATGACATGTATTATTTAAAAAAAAAAAAAAAAAAAAAAAAAGAAAAAAAATGGATATTCCAAGTTGTCCATCGTTATTAATATTGTTAGTCTAAACTAATTAGTGATTCAACTTAAGCAAGTTCAGGTTTATCTGACATCATACTTCGTATGTCACGTGTTGTTATTTATTTTTTCTTTTACCAGCTGTAGTATTGTCATTACAAGTATTTACTTGGACTTACATTCAACCCTTTAAAGAAACATGTCTTTATACATGTGCAGAAATGCAGCTTACATCTTCTAATGAGAACTGTGAAATAAACCCCCAGCACATTCAAATACGATGTGTAACGAGTGAATGGATAACAGAGCAAAATATGAAAAGGTTTGTTTTATGCGTGTACACAAAAGGATTCAATGATTCAAAAATAATTTATTTCACTAGCAAAATAATGTTATTTCAGGACACATCGGACATAATATGTAGAACATATCAATATATATATTATAATATTATATTAGTATCTATATAATCTATTATATAGTCTATATATAAAGTTCAAGTTAAGAATCAAGTATCACAGTGTTACATTTAAAAACACATGTGATAGTACTATATACGTATGCTGCATTGTTAGTCTTATTATTATCAATAAATAATAATAATAATAATAATAAATAATAATAATTAGCGGAAGATATTAAGGAACATATTCTAAACTAAAACATTTTAATTTGATATCCATGACATCCACATGAAAAGCACAGTCCAGCTTGGTATGTTCAGTCTTACTAGTATTAGTCGCAGTGTAGGTTTTTAGACATTTTCTTACTCAGACTCATTTACATTTTGTATTAAATTACTCAAGATTTCTCTTGCTATAAATGAGCCTGTCAAAACTACAACAAGTATTTTTTTCCCCCTCTTTACTATGTTTTCACTATGATGTTCCAGTGTGTTGAGCACGCTTTATATATTCTCCAAATTATAAACATTCCTCGACAGAGCAAATACATTGCCTGTCTATTGAATAAAGTAACATGTGGTGGTGATTTTAACATTAGAAAACCCACCATCAGTTGTCATGCATGTAAGCTTGTAGTTACTATAGTATGAAATACACGAAAAATACAAAATGTGTTCCTCTTGGTACTCAGTTTAGAATTAAAATTCTATAAACTTCAAGACTTTATACAACTCGTAATTGTGTTTTCGCAAGGTGAACATTTTCGGTACAGATGACATTCCTTAGGTCGGAATCTATTTGTGGACGGTTTCATGCCAAAAAGCAATCTAACACCACCTATGTGGTTCAATAGACATTTATCAACTATCTCATTACCATGGTCTGATTGTGTTAACTCTTACCTTTCCTGGGTATATATGCACGATTGTTTTAGCAGCTTTTAACGAATTTGAATTTAAAATGAGTCGTGCTCCAAAACGTTATATATATATATATATATATATATATATATATATATATATATATATATATATATATATATATATATATATATATATATATATGTACACAAAACTTTTGGAGCTGACTCATTTTAAATTCAAATTCGTTAAAAGCTGGTAAAACAATCGTGCATATAAACAGCATCTATACAAAGATTCCAATATCCCAGGTATATGCGAAGGAACGCAAAGTCAGTATCAGTTAGTCACCAAAGAAGTACTTTGTCAAGTGTTTCTTGTGAGACTTTATGCCAAGCCAGCTAAACACATAAGACCTTGTAATACAAGATTTCGAGGAAATATAAGTCTCCTGGCTGATTACATTGTTGTACCAATGCACAACATCAGCTGGAACCAGGGTCCCTCTACAGGAGATAGCAACATTTACCTGATTTAAATACTCAAATCCTAATAAACAGACTCAGTTCACGCACTCACATTGTATTTGCTACGGTACAGTGAATTTAAAATACTCATATTTTATTTTTATTTTCCTTCATAATAATCCTATCAATAGAACATGTCAGGGTGAGCTTACTGGACATGCAAACGAAGCCACACAGAATATTTTAAGAAAACAAATAAAATGAGTATATATAAGGTTAGTAAGCTGATATTTATTTATATAAATCAGCTATGCACAAAGAAGAACACAGATGGAAAACACATTGAAGTAACTTATACCCTGGCAATTTAAGACAGTTTTTTGCAGAGCTATATGAAAAACGTGCGCACGCATAATTCTGGTCGTCGTACACATGAAAAAATCCTTATCAACTAAAATAAAATACACTTCAGACTTTAATGTAATAAAAATGCAGTGCCTAACAGTATCCTAAGAAAACACTGCTTTTAAAAAGGAAGTTACTCTTATGTAGAAATCCGCTTTCAAACTTCCCTCTCCTGGACTGAGCGCAGTCCAAGTTTATATATATATATACATTTTTTGTTAACTCAGCCGAGCCAAGTAATTGTGCAAGAAGAGCCGGGGCACGTATCATCGAGTGCATGGTACAGATACACCGACTTCTGTGATTAATTATCAGTTATTATTGGCCCTGCATCACCGCTCCTACTCCCTCTCCCTCCGAGGCAATGTACACCAGCATACCAGCATGCCTTAACGGGGCCCCCCAGTGCCAGAGAATCAGACACCATCACGAAGCTCCGCAGAGGAAACACACTCACACACATAACGCAGTGCACACAAACTCGAAATGAGAAATAAAGTCCCACAAATAAAATTGCTTCCACTAATGATCCCTATGATCAACTTTGACAACAATTCTCTCTCTCTCTCTCTCTCTCTCTCTCTCCAACAATTCTCTCTCTCTCTCTCTCTCTCTCTCTCTCTCTCTCTCTCTCTCTCTCTCTCTCTCTCTCTCTCTCTCTCTCTCTCTCTCTCTCTCTCTCTCTCTCTCTCTCTCTCTCTCTCTCTCCAGAACAAAGCTTTTGGCTTCTATGGTACCACATGAACTCAATTAGGACCCACATGGGCCCCCTCTGAAAACTTGCTATCAGTGCTTTAAAGTTAGGAGCACTGTCTAGAATGAATAGAAGAGATCAGATTGCAACCTAAAAAGTCAGTCATACTGTATGAAATACCTTGCTAGATGTATTTTAAAACTACAGCAGCTACTTTTCCACCTTCTACATCAGGTTATTTTACAAATAAGTTGATAACATGATTATTAGGAGGGTCATGTGAGTCATGCTTAAGTACAGTTTAAACAACAAAAAAACAGCAATAAAAAAAATCCATAAAAATAAAAAAAAGAACCCAAAAGCAAAAAAATAATAAAAACAACAACAACAACAACAACAACAATAAAAAATAATAATAACAATGGCAATTTGGATGCACATATGAAAACAAAACAAAATATCAATAACATGAAGTGTAGTTATTTAAAAGCAAACTTACCTGTTGGGACATTCTGAAGAGTAGATTATTGTCACTGTTCTGCCATGTCCCCATGAAGCCAGGCTCAGCGCTTGTAGTTCTGGTCCCGAACTGCATGGAGTTCTCAGTGTTAGTGTCTCTAAAAGTCAAGTCGCTTGCCCCTTTTCGCTCTCTGTCTCTGTGCGTGTCTCTGTCTCTCACATCCACTTCTGCCTCTTCTGACTGAAAAGTAAAGGTGGATTTGTGTTTTTTTTATTATTATTTTTTTAAACCTCTTGGTGGCAAGTAGCAATACGTGTTTTGTATAGTTCAGAGGCAGGCAGCTCTGTAGGTTTCCTTAGGGGTAGATGATGGAAGAGGGCAGGATGAGCAGACCATGGAAGGTGGGGGGAGGAGAAGGTGGTGATGGTGATGGTAGAGGTGGGAGTGACGAAGAGGAGGAGAAGGAGAAGAAGAAGGAGGGGGGATGCATTCGCTGTGCCTCGAGAAGTAAGTTAGTTACCCCAATCGCTTATGCATCGGCTGCTGCCTTCTCCCCCAAACCAACTCAATCCAACCCCCTCTACAACCACAAAAGCATGCCCTGTGTAGCGTCCACATCTGCCAGTTAGTCAATCAGCCAGGTGTGCACGTGCAGCACCAAGGAACCCAGAGCACCAACCAGCCTGCCTGCCTGCCTGCCTGCCTGCCTGCCAGCCGCACACACTGCACTGCTCTGCTGCTGCTGGTTGCCTTGTCACAGGATAGTGTAAGACTGAGCTCAGAGTCAACTGCACTGCTCCTCTCTCAAGCACCAAATGACATCCCACACTAAACCCTCACTGATACTCATACACTTAAGAACCGCTGAGCAGGATGAGCTATGTAGGGAGGGGAAGGCTGTCCCTGCCTTATTAAGAGCACGGCTCCACTGTCAGGCTCATCTCGCACTGCCAGCCCCTTGGAATGTGTGCACTTTGTGTTAAACATGCCCCCTTCTTCTATATCAGCACCAGCACCGAAAAAAAAAAACAAAAAAACCTAAAACTTGGAATTCAGAGTGAAATAAAAACCAATCTCCTGCATGTCTTAGCCTACACACTTTTAAGTCTGTTTTAGCAGAATTATTTTTTTCAGCTAACACTGTAGATATTTACAAATTAAACTATATTATTATTATTATTATTATTATTATTATTATTATTATTATTATTTATTATTATTATTGTTGTCCTTGAACTCATCACATTATACCACCTTTTTTCAAAGATCCAGGACAATATATTTAAGAGCTAATTGCTTAAGAAGTGAAAAGTTAAACAAAAGCCAAACATACTAACCTGCAAACAGTCACTAGAAAGTACTGTGCCTTTTTTTTTCTTTTTCTGAGGCTACAAGGCACAATAGCATTCAATGACATCACTGCCTGAAAGCCTCACCACCGTTATTGAACAGTCTTTTAGCAGGACATTGTGCTTCGTCGCCTTAGGAAACCCGATGTGAATGGTTTCAAATTTTAATTAAGAAAATAAAGAGAGAGAGAGTCATCTTTAGACAGATCAGTCCTCTTGCAGTCATGCTCCTTTCAGTAGGTGACACAACTCTGCTATGAAATCCTCTTAGAATATGGAAAAGAAAAGTGTCTCCCAGAGTAATGAGCCAATTTTCATTTTTAGAAAGAAAAAAAGACAGTAGCAAAACTTTGACTGATCAGACATTGCCTGGGACGAAATGATGCATAAGTTACTTCTCAGTGTGTGAGAGAAAAATAATTACCATTCTTAAAATACATTCTTAATAACGATTACAAATATACCAAGTCACTCAAAATATGGTTGAAAATTGCAGGAGACAGCAGCTCCTGTCTCTTAAGAGCCCTGGTATGGTATGTCAGCTCCTACTAACCTTTCCAGAAATTATGTGAACATCAGTAATGTGATTTTTTTTATAGAAAACAACAAAATGTGCCACTCACTGCCACTTTCTCCAAAACTAGAGTTCATAATGGACTTCATTCTTTCTTAGTCTTATTTTCTATTTTTCTTTCTATAGTGCTGTAACAAAAAATAAGCCATCCACGAAGGATCAGTGTCATTAGTGCAAAATGAAAAATAATGAGAATATGTACAGTGTTGAAACAAATGTACCTTCCTATTGAATTTCTGTCTGCTGGTAAAAAGCTTTCCTTTTTTTTCTTTAGCTTTCAATCTGCCACTAGAAATCGAAAGTTAGTAAAGTGATCCTAAAGTGATATATATATATATATATATATATATATATATATATATATATATATATATATACACACACACACACACACACACACACACACACACACACATCAGTACTGTAGGAAGCCACTGAATTAGTGTCTAACATACCACACACACACATAATGTCCACCTGTGGTTAACTGGAAAAGCATCAACATTGCCAACAGTGACTGTACTTTTAAAGCCAACTATTACCCATTTAAGCTCTCCCTTTCTAAAATGCGCTCGTCTCTTCATTTCTGAAGTGGCACTCAGTGTTTCAGTCAAGCTGCCTGCTCAGCTCCTGACCTTCCCACTAATGGCTGTTATTTGTGGGAGGCTTAAGGACATTGCCAATAGCAAACTCACTCTCCTCTCTCTCTTTCTCCCTCCTTCCCTCTCTCCATCACCATCTCTCGCTCTCTTTATCTCTTTCTCTATGTCCTGCAGTGCACTGCTAGTTAGAAGAAAGAAAAGAAAAACAGACACCATGCATCAGCAGCAGCAGTACCAGCAGCAGCAGAAAGCACCTGCAGTAATAGACTCCTTTATTAAAACTATTATTCTGCAAGACTTGAAATTCCCCTTAGACCAAGCCATGTCAAAGCCGATATAATTAACTAGAGGCTCAGCAACGGATCAATTACCAGACAAGCAAGTGATAGTGAAATCAATGAAAGATCATCAGCCACATTATCAGTGTTGCAACTCATTAGGGTAAAACTGAAGAAATGCTCCGAGATTCCTAGCGAGGTGGCATTATGAAACAAAGGGGCTCATTTGGAGGCCCTGCTGTGAACAATCTGTAGCACAATTAGCTTTTTTTCTTTCTCTCCTGACATTTTTTTTTTTTGAAACCGCGTCCCCTGTAACTAAATGTGACAGACTGTGTGAAGCAGTTTATTAAGACACCAACTCCAAGTTTATTTAGTTCATAAACTGTACCCTGAAAAATCAATAGACTCTGTACAGGGATTATTAGGCTGACTAGCTAATATATTCCAGGGTCTGCCCCCCGCCCCCGCCTCACCCGGCTTCCAGTCAGCAGCCTTTAGACAGAATGCAACCTAAGTGGACTATGACCCAGTCAACACATGAAACCAGAGGAGGGAGAAAGGTAGGACAGATGATTATAACATGCTGCCTAAATGAACAGCTTTCATTTAATCAACGACATAGGTGATTCACAACAGAACATTTTAAGTTAAGCATGCCTACATGCTGAACAGTTATGAAAGAAAGAACAATCTTTTTCCATCAGTAAGGCTGTACAACACATAAGGAATTCATCATGCTGTAGTCTGTGACTATATTTCTTGTCATTACTTTAGACATCTTGTGGTTGTTTGGTTTGAAATCAGTGTAAATTAATGGCAGCACTTGAGTGCAGATGTAAGAACAGTAGACTCTGAACACAATGGAAGTTGGGGCTCATGCAGTGTGACTCATAAACATCTGCAAATAAAAACATTAAAAAATCAAATAAAGATTAATATTTCAAATGTATCAACACAAAGTGCTGTATTGTGTTTTAAATTTCCAAAAGACATCACCCATTATATTATTTTCTGTTAATTAAAAGTCTCCTGATTTGACAAACCAGTTTCACACCGTGCTGTGAACCCCACAGCACACCCGCAATATTGTGTAAAACTACGCAGACAAAAAAAAAAAAAAAAAAAAAAAGCTTTGGGATCATTAAAGACACTTGTTCAGCCTAAATACAACAGCCATTGAAATGCCTCATTAGGAATCACAAAAAAAATATTTGTTTAGGTCTTTTAGGACAAATAGTTCTTTGTGTAGTATTATAAACAACTGGAACTGAAATTCGACAGCTTATGGAGGTCACTGGAAAGGAGGATATGTAGCAGTAACTGTGCCTTGGAGTCATCTGCCAAATGTGTGCCCTATTGCTAATTTTAGGTGTCACGATTTGGTGACTGATTTCACAGTTCTGCATTTTGTACTCCATAATCATTCCCCGGGACATCACCGTCCTCCCTTCTCAAGCCTCTTAAGCAAAGTATTAACTCATTTCCTGGCTTGCAATGCAGTGGCCTGGCCTTGTGCAGCGTGTTCCCCACCAGCCTCCCTGGAGCAGAAAGTGTGCCACTCATACCTCAGCAGGACAAAACCATCATGGTTTGTGCCTGTGCAGCAACAAGAGAGGAGAGAGAGGCCATTTAGAAGCCCTTTTAACTTAAAAAAAAAATAAATAAATAAATAGTATAGATTTGTACAGTGTATTCACTCTTCTGTATAAATACTGAACTTTGTACATTAAGGAATTAATTGAAAGCAGTGTAAAGGCAAAGATACATTTTGTGATAGGAATAAGCTAATGGTGAAAAGTAGTTGGTAGGGTTGTTTTTTCCCTTTTAAATTGTAACTTTTAGCCCTTGTGACAAAATCAGTTCCAAAATGTGTACCCAGCGCTCCAGATAATGTTTTAGGTAAATTAGTAATTTACTCTCCAGTTTAAACACTACAGGCCTCACTTATGAAAGGGCGCCAAACTTTATGGTGCACGATAATTGCAATTACTATGCACCTTAATGATTTCTGTATTTACTATTGCAATTGTATTCATTATCACACGAAATAGTGGACATATTATAGTGCACACTAATTTTATTGTGCCATATTATGATAATGGAATGAAAATGTGATTTGTTTTCTGGCCTGAAAACTAGTGATGTGCAGTTCAATTCTTTGTACTGACTGGATTCATTTAGTTTAGTGAATCAGTTCAATGGATTTGTGATTCACTAATTCACTAACGCAAAATAAATACATCTTGCTGAATTTGTTGATTGTGAAAATTTGTTTGAATAGAAAAATATGGCAGCAAGGGCTATTTAAGTTAAGTCTGTTCACTTGGTGGGCATCACCGTAAAAAAAGAAAATATATATATACACACACACACACACACACACACACACACACACACACACACACACACACACACACACACACACACACACACACACACACACACACACACACACACACACACACACACACACACACACACACACACACACACACACACACACACACACACACACACACACACACACACACACACACACACACACACACACACACACACACACACACACACACACACACACACACACACACACACACACACACACACACACACACACACGCACTTTGTACTGCTGTCCATTATCTCCAAGTAGTGCAACTTCTTTGGGGTAACTCTGGACAGAAATAGTTCTGCATATGTACCAAGGATAATATCAAATTATTATTATCCTTGATAATATATGTACTAACGTTAATATACAGCATACTACTATACCACATAGCCTGTGATTTTCATCTCATCGCTGATCTTGTGAGGGTGTTAACATTAAATCTTGCGATAAGAATTTCAGACTAGGAAATCCTCATAGCTGAAGGGCATTAGATTGCAGAGACAGTAGAAATGGTTCAAATGTATAAAAGAAAACTTGGTGCTCAAAGCTGCCATGATTATATGGAATTCGCTGAAGAGGTCCTGTCCAGTTTGAAGAAGGCCTGTTGATGGACTCAATGTTCAGTGAAAAAAAAAAGGGGGGGGGGGGGGATACCCAAATATTTGTTTGCAGGTTAACATTACTCTGTTTATGTTTGTTCTCTACAGCAAAATTGCTTTGATTTTTTGGCAAAAAAGCACAATTTTTTTTCTCCACTCCACTATTTTTGTTTATTTCTTTTTTTTTAAACTTTCTCAGGTGTCCATTGTTGAAATGAGGAAGATTTAAAGTGGTTCAGTCACAGTTTTAAAGGGGTGTGCAAAGACTCCACAAAGCCCCGGAAAAATTGACAAAATTTAAATTAAAAAAAAGAAGTCTTTAAGTCACGTGTTACAAAAATGTTTCAACTCTATTATATAACCCCAAGGTATACCTGGAAATATATCACAAACTTAGTTCCAAAAAAATATTTATAAAAAATACTACAAAATATGTGTCAAAACTGTCCAAAATAGCCCCAGTTTACGGTACTGACTTTATATTTAACACAAAGTAAAATAAATAGTTTAAATAAACTTTCACTTCGCTATCCTAATCAAAATTATGTGGCCGTGAGGAAACAGATCCTGTGTTCCATTTGATTGGCTATTTTACTACCTCTTTGAACTGTGATTGGCTTAATGGGAATGTCAGACTGCACATTTTGCATATTATATTAAAGAGGCAGGATGTTTTAAAGCAGTGGTTCTCAAGCTATGGTCCGTGGAAAGGTTACATAATTACGGAAAGGACTCTTTGTAATGTCGACTGTGTTGGTACCTCATGGATGCATTGTAATTTCACAGATTATTAATTCACATAAATCAGTTTCTGCTGCAATTATCAATTTAAAAAATAAAACAATCAGTTTTTTCCCCCTCTTGATAAATTTGTGTTAATAAAAAGTAAACTAGAATCGTTCTTTAAAACTCCAATTTTAAAATAACTTTGCTCACAGAAACAGGCCCACCCATCGCATTGAAACAAAGAAAGGTAAGTCTATGGTTAAATTCCCCTACCTGCCTGGGTTTATTGTGTTCAGGTGGCTGGGGTTGATTGGAGTAATTAACGATCAATCAGCACCCAGCAACCTGACATAAAAGGAGGCCTCAGCTTCCCATTAGGAAGAGTAGGGAGCTGAGGAAGCAAGTGGATGGTTGGGCTTGCTGTGTTTTTGGTTTCCTGTTTTGTGTTTTTGTGAATCTACTGGTCCAGTGAAGGCATTGCTCAGCCTGGAAACCTTTTTGTGTTGTGTTTTTTGTGTATAAATACCTTTGTTTTGGCCATTGTGCCCTTTTATTTTGTGCTTATTTATAATAAAAGTATTATTTTTGTGAACTGCCGTCTGTCTCTGGGCCTCTATCCACTTGCCAGCCTGTCACATGCACATACATACAAAAGGCTTGGAAGTTGGATAAGTTACCCCCATACTTCTCCCCTGTAAAACAGTCAGTCTTTGCTCAAAATTGACAATGCTAACAGTGCAAGTGAGCTTAGTGTATTTCTTTGTTACAATATAAAAAACAGCTTCATGCCATTGGTTTTTCTTAATTTGAATGGCTGCAGTATTATAAGATGTCACTGTTAATATAAATTAATACATGACAACAGTCAGTCCCTATATGGTCAGGACAGTACCAATTTCCTAGCAAATGTCCCACGTCCCGATGCATAGGAAGAAAGTCCCGATATTTACACATAGAAAAAAAAAATCATTTATTCTGCACAGCAGAGTTAGTGAAAACCACATGCTGTGCTCTTGGTGTGGCTGAGACATCTGCTGATCAATAACTTATACAAAGGTAAGAATGCTTCATAATATCTATTTTTACTGTCATGATGGTCATGTCATGTTGAATTGGGGGGGATACGTCTATCATATGACAATGAGTGTTTTTTGCGTATGACCCCCCCCCAGAGATGAGCGTCCCGCTGAACAGTTTCCAAATGTTGGCAAGTATGTAAATTAAATAGACTCCTTGGTTGTTATAAAGTCAGTAGGACACTTTTCAATTCTGCTGTGGCAAAAAAAAAAAAAAAAAAAAAACATAACTGATTTGAGGGATGATGCCATCCATCAATACAATAAGTGTTGTGTGTCCCTGCGAGCTATAGGGCCCTTTATTAATAATAATAATAATAATAATACTTATTTTTATATAGCGCCTTTCATAGTGGACCACCATCACAAGCGCCTTACAGAAGCAGGCTGTGAACTGTGTGTTATATGCAGAGTCACTTACAATAAGACATTGAACTGTATTGATAATCCCAAGATTTTTCTTGCCATTCCTTTGGTGTCTGTAAGTTTTATTGCTCCCTCTAACGTGTACAGGGACACAGGGGGTCCTAATATTTGTTGGAGAGTATACTACACTACAGTACAGTATGTTATTGGGGTGCCCCAATTAGTGGCTAGCTGTATAGTTTAAACTACATGATCCCACCTTCAACTTTTTATCAGATCTCAAATTTTGTATGATACTGACACTGGAACTAAAGTATGTGCTAAAAAGAAAATCATCAGTTTCTGAATCCTAATACAGTTCACAATAAAATAACTCCAGTGACTGAATTATATAGTATCAACACACAGTCACACACACACACACACACTAAGCCAGTTCAGCATACTCCTGCGCTTTTGTAGGGTTCACATTAACAAGTGCTGTGCACTTTGTCTCTTGTTCCTCAGGAGAGGAGAGGAATGAGTTCTATTGTCTGCCCAACAGCAGCCACAGAACGACGCCTGAGACTCGGACAGACATGTACATCTGTAGTCTTTCAGCCATTACAGCATGCTCTTAGCAGGCACTTGCATTAGGCCAAACTGACCCAGAGTTCAGCGAGTAACTTAGCCAAATACTACCTGCCATCTAGCCTGACAACATAACCTCACTAACGGTTTGCAAGAATAAAATTTGATCAATGATACACAACTTTAAGATATATATATATATATATATATAATATATATATATATATATATATATATATATATATATATATAGACACTAGTACAGTTGTACTTTTTTATAATGTTATATTATTACTGTTAAAATAGCTGTATGAAATCTTAACCCACAGTAAACAATAATAGAAGAAAGATATTACACGACTAGATGTAAACTAAGTACAACATTTGATTCATGTACGGTCTTCTATATGCAAGTTCAGTGCAAGTTCAAGCACGTTCGAGATTACTGTTTGATGACCACTGATGGTTCAGTCAATAAAAGAAGAAATTGTACATGTTGTAAACATTACAAAGAAACACCACCTGGATTTTTGGGGGTCTACGATAAACCAGAACGCGTATAACAAGTCTCTCTTATTCCTGCGATTAATCCGTTTTCACCGCATTATTACAATGCATTAGGTAATATGACATTATACAATCATACACTTTAACATAATTTCCATGTATTAAAGTGTAGATATATATCGACTATATTATAGGATATATATATATTTACATATTATATATATATATATATATATATATATATATATACACAAAAATGACAAAAAACAATCTTACACAAAAATAACTTTTCCAACCAGAGTCACTTTCAGATTTTAATGATTTTAATCAGGGGATCAATAGTTCACCCCATGCACTTTGCTTTTAGTTTTCTACATTCCAACATTTCCCTTTTGTTTGCAGCACCCCACATGCATTACAATATTAATATCACCAAAAATACCAATAAAATAATAACAAGTAAAGACTGCACGAGTAAAGATTAACCGCAGAGACAGGTTACCCTAAAGTCAGTATTTACTTTTTCAAAATTAAATTCTTCTTTAGTGATCAATCGTACACACTGGGGTTGTGAGTAAATGTGCTAGGCCTGTGTATTTGGTGCTTTACCCTTTATTTAAGAAATTCAGCCGACAGAATGAAGGCCTCACTAGTTTGCATAACAAGGTCATTGGTGCGTGCCTGTTGTGTTGGTGATTCAGTTTACAAATTTGCAGACTGTCATTAACTATCCTGCTTGAGGCCTAGACTTTAACACGGATCTACAGTTTGGGGTAGGCGGTGTGGACAGGGGTGCAGCCTCTGTACTAAAGGGTGGCTACATGGCTTCGTGAATTACACCTTACTGTGGGGCAGTGCATCAGCCATGTGCTTTGAAAGCGCTTCTCTCTGCCAGCACCTATCATGAACACATACTAACCACACAGTGGTGTACATCTGTACCTTTGTGGATACAATACTGGTAGGTTCGTTTTAAGCTTTAATATATTCATAATAAAGTGCACCACAAGCAGCACCCTCTAGTTCTTTTTTTCCTTTATATACACATGCTTTTTAAAACATATAGTGGAGTAAATCTATACCTTCAATTACACTTTAATATACAGTGGAACTCTATTTAACCGCGCGCTTGGGAGGACATAGGAACAGGGATGTGTGAAATCCGCGAATAAATGAGGTATCATTGCTAATTTATTCCACGCATTAGTATTAAATAATGGTAGTTAAGTGTTGCTAGTTTTCTGGGATTTCAAACAAAAAAAAAATTTAACTTTAAAACTAAATAAACAAGCCTGTGTGTAATTTAACCTTGTTTTACATTTCAACAAAATACATACCAACAGAAGTGTTTTTTTATAACAGCTTTTTAAAAATATTCACTGCTGCAAGTCATTCTTTTGAACCTTGACAACATCTATAGTCTTTTGTTTCAGTAAAGCAAAATATGTTTGCTGGGCTTTAACATATTTATATAACTGTATCAGGAGAACTACCGGTAATTTAACATAATCCTTCTGCTGTTTGTACCAAGACATGAATCCTCGCATCTGTAGTGCTGCTGTCTTGGCGTAGACTCCAGACGTTAGTCTGACACATGCGTCTTTGTGTGTGTGTGTGTGCATTCACCGCGGGCATTAAGTTTACACTGGCAATAATGTACTGTATTTCACAGATAAAACTCGTCACAGAGCTGTGGATAATTGAAGTAGTGGATGAAGGGGGTGTGGATAAATGAGATTCTACTGTACATGTCACAGTAATTGGAAAAACATTATGTATGAACCAACATGTGATTTCCTGTAGAATTCAAACAGCATATAATTCATATGAAGTATATCCTTATCCCACAATAATCAGGCTGTTATTTTAATGCATGATTAACAAGAATGATATTCCACATGCTATATTCCACATCACACAATGCAGTTGTTTCTTAGGACTAGTCAAGTTCTCTTCTTCTTCTTTTTAGTAGTAATAATAATATTAGTGAGCATAAGCTGTGATCGGCTTTCCCTGCACTGACCAGCAAGCATGACACTAAAGGTGATGGGGGTCCTACTGTTGACTACATTTAAGACGCAATTTCCCTTCAGATTCAAACCTAAGTCCTGGGGGGCTTCTACTGGAGGTCTAGAGTTGGAGCGGGCATTCCCCAGATTAAACCTAGTAGTCATTCAGAGCTAACCCCCCCCCCCCCCCCCCCCCCCCCCACACTGTGTGTGTTGGTGTGTGTGGGGGGAGGGGCCCTCCCAGACACACATACACACGTGCTTTAATCAAAACATTGCTGGTTTTCTGACCAGTCAACTCACCACCCCCTATCACCCACCAGACAGCAGTCCCTAAAAGTGCCTGTTACATCAACAAACTATCCTGGTCTGCCAAAACCAGAGGTACTGGTGGGAATCCTAAACAAATTCCACATGGTTATTATTTTAAAAAAAAATCGACCAGAATATACCACTCTAATTTACAAGGAAATTTTGACTTTATGAATTTGTATTTTGTAATCAAGAGAGCTACGTGGTGGGCACAAGCTTTGAGACATTTCGGCATGATGACAATAATTAGATTCAACAAGGCCAGGTAATATATTTATTGTTAGACTACGGAAATTACAAGAAAGCCTGAGTCAAATCCAGCCTTTGGTCAAAAACGGTACCCAGTTTGTTATTATTACTTTACACAAGGATTCATCTCTTTCTGAAAGTCCCTGATACAATCCAATAACTCAAATTGTTGCAGTAGAGGCAGTCTGGTGGATGCAAAATTATTGTTTTTCAGCCATCAGGTTTCAATTACCGTTGTTTCAATACCCAGTAGATCAAGCCATATTGAAAGGCATGGCCAGTAGTGGCTCTCAGTTTTAACACATTCTTACGTGGAGCCAAGCTATATTACTGTATTATTGCACAAATCTGCATGGGCTTGGGATAACAATCCACTTTTTTTAGAACTGGTTCCATATAAAACAAGCTAAAATTAGCTTTAGTCAAGAAAGCCTGCTTTACTCACATTTGGCCAATACTCAAAGTCCACAAGGTTGCAGATCATTAGGAGTGCTTTTTGGGGATTTTGTATTTGTATTTGATTTAGTTTTGGGTATTTTAGTTTTAGAATTTGTGTATTAATGTCTATACTGTGTATAACTCAAACAAGTGGTTTATTTAAATTATTTTTTTTTATGAATAAAATAAAGTTAGATATTCATGAAACTGGTGTTGGGAAGAAAAACAAATACTGTCAAACTGTTTAATCAACAGTGTGAAAAAAGAAAGGTAACTTATGAGTTACATTTTTCTTCCATACAATACTGACTATAGGTAATGTAAAACAAATTAAGTGGCTAAAGCATAGTGGGCTAGATTCTCAAAGCTATTTACTCTAAAATGTCATTAGCATCATGTTTAGAGCAATGTCACACCCAATGAAGTTATCAAACCAGAAATAAAAACTAAATAGTAAATAGTAAAATTGTAAATAGCAAAAGGTAAAGCACAGCACAGTTACGCTAAAGAATGAAGAAGTGCAGTTAATAAAGTAAAGGGTTTGCATGAAAAAAGGGTGCTGTGTGTGTCCACTGTGATGTCATTTTAAATCTTCATAAAACACACGTTAACCTTTAAAGCTCAAGCCTATTGAAACAAAAAAAAAAAGAAAAAGGATTGTAGCTGAAAGGAAAGTGTAATCAATCGGACTCCGAGTCCGTATTGTCGGATCCAAAACCGCAGAATTCCACAACTTCATCATCTGAACCTTCGTCATCAATGATGCAACCTATTGCCTCTCCTCCAACAGCGGTCCGGGTCGTGTCCCAGAGTGCTTCGGCAAGCTGGCTGTACAGGAGCCCATCTTCAGAGCCGTCTGCAGCCAGACTGATACCGTAACTTTAAATGACCTGCGTATAATATCCTCAAGCGCAGCCCAGGCTTGCGACACTGAGCGGTATGTTCATCCCTCTGACACCAGTACACCCACAACTCTTTGAGATTGCAGGCTGAACAAGTGGTGTACATCTAGCAGGTATAAAGAGCACGTCTGCGTTCCGATGTTCTATATCTTCTTTCACAGCCTGTCATATGTACCCATGCTCTGTTGAGTATAAGCAGCTGCTGTTGATCATCCGCTCTCCAAATCCGAATCGCCAATTCCAGCATTTTTGGGCTTGTCATCCAGTCACTGACAGAGGTGATGACTTTCACACTGGCTGGGACTTGTAGCTGCGCTGGCTTTTTATGCCCAGATGCCAGAGCTGCAAGTGTTTAACGGTAAAGAATCTCTTTGTTCTCCCAGTGATGGCGATCCTTACTGTTGTTTCCTCAAGGACGCTGTTCGTTGCATTTGGTTTCATATCAGATCTAATCAGTTTAAAATCAGATGGACCTCTCAAAATGGCCACATTAAACCTTTTTTTTCCCAGCTTTGAAGCCAACAGTCAGAGACTGAGAAATCCCCAACATTGTGTTCTGCAGCTGCTTTTAAGGCATATGCTTTAAGCATTGTATTGCTCACCACACACAATTTATTTATTATTATTATTATTATTATTATTATTATTATTATTATACTACTACTACTACTACTACTACTAATAATAATAATAATAATAATAATAATAATAATAATAATAATAATAATAATAATAACAACAATAATTTGTGTTTTTTTATGAAAAATTATTTTACAAAAAATTCCTTTTTTGCGAGGTACTTCAGATATATCACAGACCCATGTTAATGGCCTGTGTGAAGAGTTGGGGGTGCAGAATTCAATGTGGTACAGGAATCTGCATAACACAGGCACTGAAGCGTTATAGTGGCTGTGAATTAAAAGGCAACATCACACTTGACTGTATATCAATTTTGTTTTAAACAAATGCTGTTGCACTAGTTAGTTTGTGGAGGATTATATTATAATAACAGGTATTTTTTATTCTAATGCGGCTTATGATGTCACTGCACTCAAAACTGTCATTCTGTCAGTACAGACCAGTGGAGCCCAATGGTGATTTACAATACTGGCAGCCTACCAACACTGATAGGCTTACTAGTCACTAATTAATAAATACATTTAGAATGAACACATTGGCTACTTTATCTAGTTATTTATCCTATTATATTTTAATGCCATATGTCATGTTTTTCATGACACGCTGGTATCTTGTTTATGCAACGAATGGTTACATTTTCTGTAAATAATATATCAGTAAAATGACTGTAGCTCCCTGAACTCATTTGAAGGTACTGTGCGGTAATCTATTACTTTTTACAAGGCAATAGTACAGAGCAAGCCGTACAGAGCGACTCCCTTCTGACAAGGTGGGCTGGGTGTACAGAAGTGCATTCTTCAGACCCGGTGTTGTGTCTTTTTGAATTTCCTCTATTAAAATATCCAGATGTAAGCAAAATTGATCAAAGTTTATAGAAAGATCAAATCAATAGAAAGTATTTGCGGTGCAGTATGTCACAATGAAAAAAAGAAGATTTGGTCATAATATAAACATAACTCATGGAAACGCAGCTACATGAGTGGTATAAAAACAAATACTGTACATCACCCTGTCGGTATTCCCTTAGCCAAGTACTATGTGGATGAAAAAACTCCAGTTTGAACCATATCTATCCAGCTCTGTAGTCATGGCAATATTCTGTGACGCACAATCACACTAAATTAGTCTAATAGTAGTTTCACAGAGAAAGACAGTTCCCAGAAGCATTCCCATTCCAGGAGTTTCAGAATTTCATGATTCTTAGAATAATTCTTTA
Source organism: Polyodon spathula (assembly GCF_017654505.1). Taxonomy (NCBI): domain Eukaryota; kingdom Metazoa; phylum Chordata; class Actinopteri; order Acipenseriformes; family Polyodontidae; genus Polyodon; species Polyodon spathula. The sequence continues at coordinate 81,683,388 of NC_054534.1, read as the reverse complement.
AACAGCTACTGATACTTCATTATCCTATTGTACTTAAGTAGTGTAACTTGCACTTACTGTAAATTATACTGTATTTAAGTATTGACCTTGCATTGTAACCCTGTATTGCCCTGTAACACCTGTAAGTCGCCTTGGATAAATAATAATAATAATGACCATTTTGCAACCTGCTTTGCCATCACTGGTTTTAGTGCCAGTTTAAGCATACAACCTGCTGTTTTTATATATATGTCTTCAGTGACTGTACTGTATTTTCAAACAAGAGAAGGATATTGATTTTTACAGGAGTGACAACCAGGTTTTTGTTATATCCTTTTTAGCATCTGCAACATTATCAATGGCACCACCCTTCTGTTGTATTTTTTGCTTGCTTTATTTTATAAAACAAATACAAATCCTAGATTAGTCACAAAAACTTCCATAAAACACAATCACCAATTCTAAGGTAAAATTGGTCTATAAAGAAATGAAGGAGGCATATTACATCAAAAATGATATTGCAGATATACAGTGTTTTGTTAGCTGTTTGCAGATTGATAGTTTTCCTACCAAATCTAAAAAGCACAGATCCCAGTACAAACAAATTAAGCACCACCTTACCACCACCTCTATTGATACATTAACTATGAAAGCTATCAAGGATGTCTTTTATAACCTCTCAGTGTTGCAAGTACGAGTACGTCTGTTAGGTTCACTGAGTGATGTTGTGGAAAGCTGGTTTCCAAAGGGAGGAAGCTTGTGCCTTCGGGGTATGTAAACAATCATGACTGCCATCAAGCAGAACACCAACCTATTGCAGAATGTATTAATATAACTAAGAAAAAAAGACAGCAAGAAAGGAAGTATATACATTATAGTATAAAACTGAACATGATAACAGTGGAACACTGCCACTTTCAAACAACCTTTACTAATCCATTCTTTGGGATTCAATTAATAAAATCTGCATAAAAAAGGGTTTTGTTTCAGTTGTCTTTTTGTGTACAGCACAAGACTTACATTTACTGCAATCCATTACTCGCAGAAACTAGCTGAAGAGTCAATTGCTCATCCTCCAAAACGTCACATCCCTTATTTAGCCTTTACAAGGCTTCATTTGTCAAAGTGCCGACACAGTGCTGATGTCGCATCCAATAGTGCATTTATACAGTCAGGATGAGCTGTAGCGAAGCGACAGGACTGAGAGCACTATGCTACAGAGAGTGTGATTGCCTCCCTGCCCCATGGGACAAGTAAATTATTAACTGACACTTACACAACTGAAAAACTGTCGAGAGTAACCCATTAAAACTGTTAGCCCGCTGAATGCTCCGCAGTTCTGGTTTGTTAAATCTTTGTCAAAGTCATCACTGGACTGTGCTTTTAAGATTTTTATAGGAATTTAATAGGGATCTTTTCGAGTCAGCATTGTCATTCTTCAAAATAAGTGAATAAAGAAAATAACAGAACAATGTGCCCTAAAGAGATCACCATTGTTACAGCAATAAAAGCTAACCGGTATTCATTTTAACAGCTTCTTTTTAAAGAAATCACAGACAACTGTCCAACTAACAATCGCTCGTGTTTCACCACTCCAGACTTTCCTATATAGACCGTGTCATTTCTTGGCAGCTTTTTATTTACGCCCCTCCCCCCCACTTTTGATTTACTGGTGGCTCCGTTGAACACATACAGCAGTAGTTTTTTCAATTAACCAGACTGTTTGAAAGGGCGATGAACCATCGTGTCATCATTGCAGTTGATGTATTATCTCCTGGGATGTCCACCGATATGTGTTTTCTTGTGATCTTGACTTTCTGACTCAATATACAGATTTCCCTCTAAGGGGTAAAACGCAATAAAAAGTAAGTTTGCCATAACACGTCAATAATGTGTCGGATCATCATGGACAGGTAGACGCATTGAGTAATCTGCAAGGTGTTTCAGATGTTATGGGATATGTCACTATTTCTTAATGATTACCGCCTCTAATTACTTGAGGAAAAATGGGATTGGATATATGCAGCAAAGTGCTTTCTCTGAAGTCACCCAGTCAGAGACATCACTTTTGTGAGTTACTTACCAGTCATTTTTACAGTCTTGGATATGGAAGCACGTGCCAACCAAATCTTCTTCATGAAAATTAGTCACAGTTTTGCCCATCGTGACAACATTTGGTTATGGGTATTGCCCTCATCAGTGGAGTGAAGTTTTTTATGTAATTGAGGCTGTTTCCAAAATAAATGAATTAATAATGTGACCTAATTTATACAAAATTGTGTTCTACATATCACTATTTGTGTCCATCCCCTGTTGTAAGGATTAATAAAACTAGTCAATATTTAATATTCCAAGCTCCAGGATATTATTAATGAAAGTTCCTGCAATAATGAATAACACAGCAGAACAAAACAGTAACCAGATACAATAACAGGATTTACTGGCGATTCATATTTTAATAGCAGTTAAAATGTTTAATCTCCTGGAGCACTGGGTTCACACAGTCTAGGTGAAGGTGTTGTTCAGCTTTGTTTCATTTTAATAATAATAATAATAATAATAATAATAATAATAATAATAATAATAATAATAATAATAATAATAATAGATGTTTAAAATAAAAATAAAAAAATACCAATTTTTGTTATTCAAAAAAGAACAACAAACTTTGATCTAACTTCAGCCTCCCCTTCAAATTCTAATTGAATAGTTTTTTGGTTTTTTTTACTGTTCTCTTATCTTTTTGTGTCTGCAGTCATTCTGCAAGCATAATAAATAAAAATAAACAAACACATGATTTTAGCAATTGCTTTAAGAACCACTCAGAAGGATCATACAAAAGGAAAGTACAAAATAAAGAAAACTGAAAATGAACATTTCAGCTATTTTATGTTGCGGATTGTTGGTTAATTTTCTTTGGTTAAACGAAACAATAAAGCTCATCAGCCTCCTTTTTATAAACTACATTTTTTGAGAATACACCTGGGGAATAAAAGCAAGCATTACTCTCTTGTAAAGTATCCTGCGCCACCCGAGAGAGGAAGCAGTTTGTTTCACAGAGTTTACTGTCATATACAAAAAATCTAAATGAGATTTACACCCCTCGCAGCGTGACAGTAAATAATAGCCAACTAAATCAAATATAAACCTTTAGTGGGTTTTTAGGGATGTCTTAAATTGTATTTTCTCAACATTTTCCTTTAAATATTTTTTTCTGATTTAAAATGTGCTATTTCTATATTATTACATGAATATCTCCTCTGAACAAAAACAAGAATTCCTACATGGGCACAGTTCTAGAATACCAATCAAGAACGGGGTTGATTCTCAGTTTGAATTCCACAAAATTAACTATAATATGTTGTGTTGTTGTTCTACAACACAATGTCTTCTGACAGAATGCATCACTGATAGAGATGTTTGTCTCTGTCACTAAGTTCAATTCAATATATGCTGAAACCTTGGCAACCTAATATCCCGAGGTCAAAGATTAAAAATAGATTATTCAAAGCTGAGGATTGTACAGCCACAAACTGGACAAGCTGTTGTGTGCCTCCATAATGTATTATATAGAAAAATAACCTGGGTTTCAAGGGAAAAGTGCAATCTTGTCATATTAAGGAGAAAAATAAAACTCCCAAGTCTCAGAAGGTGTATCTGTAGACACTAATTTCTGCGTTAAGGCTTCTAATCTGTTGGTGTCTGCAGAACTGTATTAGACAGCATGGAGACTCATGGCTTTACACAAACCCCCGAGCTTGTAGCAGTATATTGTTATAAGAGTTCCCAGAGGCCTCAATTTGAAAGTGTCACTAACATGATTAAATCATGACCAGAATCAGCACTGTGTCACACGAAATATGTGGCTATCTGAAGCATTGATATAGTAGTGTCTCTTTTCAAAAGAAAAAATGTTTCGTGACAAGCTGTAATGCTTTGTGCGAATAGAGACAAATTTCAGGAGGGAAATGTATTGAAGGTGTATTGTCCCTTATGGTTTAAAATATTTTTAGGAAGGTTGTAAACCCATGTTGAAAATGCTAACTCTTACAGATATCATGATAAACATCTACATCTAAATTTATAACATACAGACCTATATATTTTCAACTAAAGTACCAACCTCTATATAATATATATTGACAACTTTAATAGGCCACACGTGCAATTAATTAAAAATAGTAGGAGAAAAGGAACACAGGCCTCATTTACAAAGTGTTTACTGTACACAAAACCATGATGTATGCAGTTCGGTCCCCGTCCTATTTAGTATTCCTATTTCCGTGTGGAAATGTACAGTGTCTTATATTGGTCACCTCCTCTTTGATGTGTGCGTGTGTGTGTGTGTGTGTGTGTGTGTGTGTGTGTGTGTGTGTGTGTGTGTGTGTGTGTGTGTGTGTATATATATATATGGTATTCTTCATTGCTTTATATGTAGTCTCTGTCACTATCTCTATTGTGATGGACTTGTTTCTGGTTCTGGAGGCTCTGTGATTTGTGCTGAGGCTGTTCATCACAAAGCCCACATTAATGCTGATTTTTTTAATGCATGTTGATTCAACAATGGGATGTTCACTCACACTTGGCTAAGTTATGCAGGCTTAATTTGGCATCGTGATGTTTAAGCAAAGAGAATAGGACCTCTTGTGTATATGAAACCTCATGCTCCCGAACTAAAAGGCATATGGAGCTGACCAACAGTTTACTTAAAACAAATCCAAACTGCGAAATCAGAGTTTTCATTTTCTTTGATGTCTTTGAAAGAAAGGGCACACTGTCACCTGTGTGAAAACATAATGTGCAGATTTCAATAATGATACACACTGAAAACAGTATAATCAAAAGGATTTTTTAGCAGGTATGTTTTTTTTTTTTTTTTACAAGATCTGTTGGGGAGAAAAAAGTATAATGAAAATGATTGCAAATATATATTTTAAAATAATATTAATAATACACCGTAGGTAAGGTAAATAGTTAATTGAATAGTTTTCCCTATGTTTACTTTATAAAGGGATACAAATTAAATATCATAAATGATAAATAAAAATCACACACACACATATATATATATATATATATATATATATATATATATATATATATATATATATATATACATTTTTTTTATAATTTATGTTTTACTTTGCTTAATTATACATACATAACCTAGTCAGCAAGACGTTCAGAAATGCAAAAGAAAATTCAGATGTGAAGTACCCACCAATATTATGCAGACTATCAACAGAATTTATAGAAATTTGACATGCAAATCCACAAATTAGCTTTCTTTTAAAGTGCACATTTTAGAAGAATCACACAATCCTCACTTTATTCATAAATCAAACCTTACAGCAGACTTGTTTTTTTTTTTTAAATTGTAAAGCCAACACTTAACCCCAATCCTCTCCAAAAAACAAGCTTTCCTACCTTTCTCTCATTGTTATAACATTACAGTGTTACTGAATAGGCTGTATGGGCTTACAACAAAACAACTTACTTAATGTTGTAACCTGGCGCGTTGTATGTGTTCCTACAATGTCTTTTTTTTAACATAATAACAGTTGTTTTGATATTTTTATTCACATGTCCTTGATCATAAGTTAGCTGTATTCTCTGACCAGATAAATGGGTGGCTTTACGAGTAGAGTTCTGTCTTAGTTTATTGTTATTCGGATTCTATCTCATCCTTACCTAGCTAAATAAACCTTAGTAAAGTTTTTTCTTACCGTTTGATCCAGATCAATAAGAATTATTTTCATACAATATGTAGTATTGATAGAAATGAGGGACAATGCCTACAAAGTGTGTGACAAAGTCATTTATCACTTTTACAAGTGTCAGTGTCCTTAAGACCCCCATATGTGGGTGTTGATTGACAATTTATTACTTGAATAAAGCTGTTTACTTGTAATGTTTCACAATGTCCAGGATGTGATGGTGAGGGAAATTCATACCTGAGCTGAGCTTTAAATTCAAGGCTGTCTATGCAAATTGGAAATGGCTAATAATATGTTCCATTCAGCAGAAGATATTTTTCACTACCATAGAGGATTCTCAAAAAGAATTATGCGTAGTTAAAGGTACTGTATGTAACAATGGTATACTTCTTTTTTTTATCAAAAGAGATTTTTCTACTGGTGTAATGTGGTTTGTTTACACCTTATTGAAAATTGCATTTAAAAAAGGTGCCAACTTCAGTTTTTGGCACATCACTACCTCTTTGGTAGCCAAGTTCTTTAAAGATGATTTACAAGCACAATCAGGACAAACACAAAAATATTCCCAAGGCTTTAGTTTCCAAATGCACATCAAGACAGGAAATCAAAGGAAATGTCGTAAGGCATTTTGTCTTGTGGCACCGCAGATGCTCAGCATCAAGAGAGGTTTTTAAATGTCTCATAATAAATACTTTCTTATGTAGGGACAGGTTATAGATTCCAGTAAAAAGTCAAGCCTCTGGCCTTTACTGCTTGAAACAAGGCAGAGCCTGGTACTGGCCCCACCTGGTCTCTCCAGCTCACTTAAGGAGAAGGAGGCTCCTCATGTCTCTGTGAGTGGCTGGGCTGAGCTGCTGAGAAGGCCGGTGCTGATGTTTGACTCTACCCAGACCTGACAAACATTATTAACGAGCTGCTTTGGCCCTCAGTCACAGAAAGGGGAAGTGGTAAAGCTCTAACATTGTTCATTTTAGCTTTTATTATTTTGTAAAATTATAATTTTTGTGTAAATATGATGATTTTTTTGTCTTGTGTCTCTTTAACATTGCTGTTTACTTGGCAGTGTGAATTCTGTATTTTATTTACAGCTGCTCAACCTATTAAATAGAGGCAAACAAAGTTACAGTGTCAGCATTTTCAAGAATAAGTCCTTCCCATGGCAGTTTTGAGTGCGCTGCTGCAGCCAAAAAAAAAAAAAAAAAAATGTACCTGTTGAAAGCTGTGTCCACAAGGAATCTTTTTTAAAGTTGCAAGTCCAATTTCAAATCTAGATGTATACATTTTGGGGTCTAGTCAATTGATTTAAAACAAATAATCAAAACTGGTGTTATGAAAATGAAACATCTGTACGTTGAGTCTCAGTAGTGTGTTTCTGTCTGTAAAGTAAGTAAAACACCAGACACACATTTAGATCTGCCACAGTTTAAATCAACTGAATAGATCACTTTGTGTCTTGTCATGGGATTTCACTTTCAAAAGAGTTTTTTAGTATTAGTATTTTTCTAACAGTATCAGACTTCATTAAAGATCAAATATAAATAAGGTTGCCATGAATATTGTTTACTACAGTATTAACGATATTGTATTGCTACGAGAATACTTAAATATTAATTTTAAAATACCGTAGAATACAAACCATTTGTGATATGGGAAATGACCTAATCACATTCAGTGCGTTTACATGGCCAGTAATATTCCACTTGTATTCGGCATACTGAATAATCTGAATCTATATTACGCCATGTAAACAGCATATTCGGAATAAGAAGAGGAATATTCCACCTCTGCATATTTGGAATATTTGAGGTGGCATATTCCACTAGTATGCGGAACACTAGTGGAATATAGAGACATGTAAACAGCATATTCCAACTTTGAAGCATAACCCACAACAGATACACATAATAACAAATACTCACAGCAGTAACCATGACGGCACGTGTGAGAAAACGCAGCTACTGTTGGTCTGACGAGGAGACATCACTTTTATTAAGGATTTTAAAGTCGAAAACAGCTTGGTGGCAAGAAACAGAAATATGCAGAAGTGTTTAAAAGATGGTGGAAAAAATCATGGAGGGGATTTGAGAGAACTGTGGATCAAGTTCATCATAGATGTAAAGTTTCAAAATCACAGTACTATAAGCAAAAAAACAAAACAAAAACAAAAACAAAAAACAGAAGTGTTATGGCATGTAAACGCAGAATATGAAAGGAATAATAAGATAATTCCCCCTGCATGTATACAGAGCATTCAGAATATTCTACTATTCCAGAAATTTAATATTCTGAATACTTGTGCCATATCAACGTACCAATTGTCATCTAAGCACCCTGTTTAATAAAAGAATGTGTGCGATTTCAGTTGAAACAAGTTTAAATGTAACTTCATTCGCCACTTTGTGGTTTTATTTGTACGCAACCAAAGGAAAGGATTTTAGGTAGCAAGATTAAAAATAAGGGAAGTCTGAGATTAAAAATAAGGGGGGAGGGGTTAGGTTTTTCTTTTTACAATAGATCAACCTGAAGTGGAAAGTGACTGTGCCCGAGACAGCAATTCCACTGACCCAGTTTACACATGATACAGCAACTGGATCTGCAGCAAAATGAAAAAGATGGGGATCCTAGGTTTGGGATTATTTTGCTTTAAAAAAAAAAGAAAAAGAAAAAGGAGATGGAAACTAAATACATAAGATAGTTTGAAACGTTTTAAAACAAAGTGAGTTCTACCTGTGAACTTTAAGTTATAGCAAAATATTTCAACCCAGTTGAGCCTTACCAAAATACACAGGCTTTATATTCAAATTAAAATGTTTTGTTTTTTTATTGCCATTTGTAATGCTAAAAATTATGTAAACTAATTTAAATATCATATGAATTTCAAAATTAAAATAATCTTAGAATCAAAATGGTTCAATAATCTAAAACTGTAATTTTGTCTTTGAAACACCGTATGGGATATATATAAAGTATCAATAATATATCGTATTGTCCATTATTAATCCTAATACCTATATATATTATCTAGTTTATATATAAAAACCCCAAAGGTATTAAAACCCAATCAGGTCGGTACGGCTGGGCACCTTCCACAGCCGACCGTGGACGGGAGTTCCCGGACGGCACGCAAGGGGCGGCGTTCTCTGGCGAGCCCTCGCCCAGAACCAGTTGGTCCCTTGGCGTCACCGAGTGGCGTGTGGGGGCTCACCGCACACCAGCGACCCTTGTAGTCTGGCCGGACGCCTGCGGGCTTGCCTGTTAGCTGCCCGGGAGCTGCATTGTCCTCCAATGCTGTAGCTGGGTGGCTGCATGGTGAATCCGCAGTGTGTAAAGAAGCGGTCGGCTGATGGCACCCGTTTCGGAGGACAATGTGTGTTCGTCTTCGCCGCTCCCAAGTCAGCGCAGGGGTGGAAGCGGTGAGCTGAGCCTAAATATTAACTGGCAATTTCAAATTGGGAGAAAATAAAAAATAAATGGCAACGACTAAATTAAAAAAAAAAAAAAACCCAAATCAGAGAGTGCACAGTTTTAATATTGGCATATTACACAAGCTGACGTTTAAATGTTTGAAAGTCATCTTGTATTCATAATCATGAACCGACACGGGTTACTCAAGTGAAATATGTCGGGCTTGATTTGGTTCTGTGAGATTTTGCTTGGAATTTTCGTTGTGTTTTATTACCGCAAATGCTTTCACATCCTCGGTCGCTAAATGCTAACTTTTAATTTGTCCGACCCATAGTCAACATTTTTGTAGATAAACAGTAAAAATAAACTATCGTTATAAATAGAACATATGTGAATACATACATAAATGTGAATTGTAATGTTTATCAAACAAAGGCACTAAACTACGGGACGTCTCTGTAGGGCCTGTAAATGATTTATACAGGTGTGAAGTAGACTTGAGGTTTTCAATACTGAATAGGCAAACGGGTTCTCTGCTCTCTGATGATGCACTATGATATCTCAAACACACTCTATTCCCAGTAGGCGCTGCCTTTAGAATCACTCATCAGGAACAAATTCATTGCTGTAAGCTGCTAAAACTACGATTCTTAATTTAACCACTTCAACTCCAGATGTACAAATAAAACCCCTTCCCAGGTACCAGATTTTGAAAATAATAATAATAATAATAATAATAATAATAATAATAATAATAATAATAATAATAATGTTTTCAAACCTGTAATTGGTATAAACTGATAACATATAATGAATAAAACACAAATAAAGAACCTAAACTGTGTTTTTCATTAACCCTTTATGCGCCTGTGTACTACATACCCATGTTAAATATAGAGATAAAAACACTTTTTTTTAATTTTTTGAACAATGAAAACAAAAATGCTGTTAATAACGCTAATAACAATAATAATCAGTAGACAATAATTATCAATAAAAATAAAACAACATCAAAACATCTGTGTGGCAAAGTGCCCCACCCCTGGGCTATTTATTTGTGTTGTATGTTACGTGTAATGTGTTAACGTTGCTGAATAGTCATTGGTATACAGGATATAAACGGGTCTGTGTAACACAAGTGTTTAAAATGTATATTTGTATTTAGGCACGAGGATTGCACAGCACTTCACGTGCAGGTAAAATGTAATAATATGTGAGCACAGGGAATTGCATTTTTATTAATTCACGTGCAGTTGTACCGAGACTCCAATTGAATGATTGATTAGCAATCGAGTCTCGGTACAGCTGCATAAAAGCAGCATGTTTTTACTCACTCGGGGTTGTGTGTTTGGTGAGTGGAGAACGGGATTGGAGATGGAGGTAATAAGAATAGTTAATAGTTAATACACAAGCTCACCGTGTTTTGTCTGTATAGTCCGTTTTGTTTGTCTTTTTGTTTTGGTTATGAGTGCCGTGTCCTGTGTCTTGTTTGTCTTTCAACCTTTTATTTTCTGTCTGTTTTGTTATTAAATACTGAGCTAGAGCAATCATTCAGCTGCACCAAACCCCACCTCTCTGTTGTTTATTTCCTGGTTCCTGGTTCTGGTCTGACGTCACCCACTGCAGCCGTCTTTGTGACAGTGTGCCATTATCGACTTGCTCTGTGCCATTTATTGAAATGTTCAATACAACAGAACACGGGGTTGGCTTCGCAACCACTGCACATTTTTTTTGTGTCCTTTCTTTTGTTTTCATTTTTGTAGCAGACCCTGCACATTTTTTGCGGTCTCTGCTTCCCTTGTATTGGATGGACAGTCACTATTGCGTGTACAGGGCTACTTTTTTTTCAGAGATTGTGATGGATCTGGCTGCTGTAGATGCCTGCTTTATTGCCTTGTACCCAGTACTGTGTTTTTATAGTATTTTGTCACAGCACTGCCATTTCAAACCAAACAGCTTCCCGTTTGCAGCTGGCTTACCTGTAAAGTAGCTGCATGCTCTTTTGTTTGTACAGTCACAAAGGTAAGTGATTAGCTTTTCGGTAACAAAAGCCAAAAAGCACTGAAACATTAGACTGAGAAACCGCTCATAGAATAGTGGGAAATTTGACGTACACACATATGGCATGGTACTGTAAGAGGATTTTCATTTGATTGTCGTGCGTACATCATGGTGTTGAAGTGATTAAAGAAAAACAGACTCTTTTATATAAGTGTCATACAACAAACAATACTGCCTTTGTGGAAGAATTTTTTCTTGTCAAAAAAGAATGTGGTGCCCATTTACTTTATTTTATTTTTCTAATTGGATACCTGTCTGTGTCTTGCTTTACCTTTCTATACAGGTGATTTTCTTTCAGATCAACTGGTACAGCATAAAACTAGTAATACACTTGGTTGCAGGAAAGAGCATTCACTTATATTTCTGAGTAGCTTATATTGTTATAATAATTGTATTGTGTGCCTCACTGTAAAATGTGGTTTTACAATAGGATGTGAATCAGCTGATCAACAGAACTTAGCTTACAAAAAGACACTCACCATTACACACAGTGTTTCTATAAATCATCTTTAGCTAAAAGAAGAGCCAGGGAAAAAAAAAAAAAAAACTAACTTGTGTGTAATTGAATATAAACAGGACAACAAATTAGTGCAAACCTGGATCTTAAACTGATCAAATTCATGAGAGTAGCCAAATCATAAAGCACACACAGCGCTTTTATTACTAATGCTGAAGAGAATGAGGTTTATAGCTGTGTTATTGTTTGTGTTTAATAAAACAAGAGCAGAACAGAATCCAATACAGTTTATAAGGAATGGCTTCATCAAGAATGCAATCAGGCCTCCCTTGTTTGCACTGGCAAAACTTTTGAATTAAAACTAGAACAAAGCAATTTAAACAAACCAAGGAAACTGAACTGCTTACAGCAATTTCCTCAGTTTTTCAAGTTCTGTTACAGATGAAAGTAAGGCACTACAAGTGTACTTGGACTTTGGCACCCCTTTTATCTCCCAGTACTCACCCACAGGCCAATGTTTATATTGTTCTAGCTTGAAAACAGACTGGTATCTTCTCCAGTTTCTCATAAAAATGTGTTGCTCACTCCAACAATGACGGAACCGTCAGTGTGCTGTAGGAGGTCCAAACTCAAGGTTCCAAGGTAAAGCGTCTTGCATCACAAGAAACCATTAAAGAGGGGTTTATTTGGGAGAAAAGTTTAATACCCCTAGATGAGTTTAAACTTTAAAAAAAAAATAACATGGCTATTGAACAATGAAAGGACTCTTCAAAGAAAATACAAACATATACAGTATATACTTTGTATGAAATTTGTTATGGGTAAAAAATGTTTGAATTGACAACCCTTAAATACAAATACTTCAACACTGACGCTGTATTCATTTTTGAGAATGTATATACCTATGTAGTAATACTAAATTGTAAACATATACAATTCTTTGACATTTAAAAATGCTTTGACTAGATGTTTTTCTCAATGTCTTCAATAACTTCGAGTAGAAACATTTGTCAAAATTTTTTATAAGTTTTTTTTTTTTTACACATTTTATCAGTGTTTTTTTTTTTCAATGTGTAGAAGATTGTACAGAGACTTTACTATGCCAATATTGCTAGATATTGCAATCTCCACCTAGGTTGGCTCATGAGAAGTTAGAATGTGGTCTCATACGAATAGTTTAAATACAAAGTATAAATCCTGAACAGAGACACATTTTTATAAAGATTTAAAAAATGCTAGAAAAACGAATTGAACATCCTTACTTATGCAACATACGTATATACTATTACAACTTTCGAAAAATGACCTTTAAAATGCCATATACCGCAATAGTCCACACTGCAATGAACAGTTTCTTCTTTTAACTCGATGCACTTCAACTACTGGTCCACAAAATGCAAACAAATGTGCAACAAAATTAGGAACAAAGACACCATTACACTCAGTACTGTGCTAAATTATTTCTTTTACCAGAAATATATATATAATATAAAAATATAAAAATCACTTATGAAAAACAAATGCATGTTTCCTTATCTAGATTGTGATGAATAACGCCACCTTTACAAGCAACTGACCTAAAAGGAACCATGTGGTGTGACCCTTCATGTGTATTTCTTGATTTCTGTATAAAATGGAAAAGCACAGGGGAAGCAAATACTCCCTCCATATGGATGCTGATCTCACATGCTACAATGTTTAAAGCTGGGAGAACCCATAGTAAAAAAAAAAATCCTATTTGAAGCTTTAGGGGGTGCGTTTGGTTTTTCTTTGGTTAGTGCAACACGTACAGAAGAGTGGCTTCAGTCTAATTAGCCAAAGTATTTTTGTGGCTTGTTTGCTTGTATTTGAAATGTGTGACATGAATTAAAATATTTCTAAGTATTTGTTCCTAATAAAAGTTAACCTTGCCCTCTTCCCTCTCATAAGAAAGTAATTTAGTTTAAAAAACTTACATTTTTGGCCTGCACCTCTTGGTGTTTGCAGCTTTTCAGAGGCAGTAATTGCTTCCATACAAGATGAAAGTTTTACATTATTTCTTTTAAAATGCGAAAGTGTTTACAGGCTGTTTACATGTTTAACTTTCGAATATTTTTTTGTTCTAATTAAATTGTTATGAAAAAATAAATAAATTAGCGTCTGTGATTTAAGTTTAGATTGTAGGGTTTGAGGGATTTCTAACCTGACCATTCTTCAACGCCAAATAGCCCTGGGGCCCCCCAGTGTATCCCCTTGAAGAGCCTCATGACTTTATATATAAGCAGATGAGATTGGAATGCACTGCAAGAAACTCGGTTTAGACGTTATATTTGAAACAGGATTCATTTATCAAGGTTCGTACTTTTGTATAAGCTATTTTTTTTTTAAACACCAGCCAATAAATTAATAAAATGAATACAGAAAAAATATGTGACTATACTGTCTTCATTTTATAAATAATTACTTAGAATTAGAAAATATATTTTTTCCCACCTACCTACAGCAAATAACATTTGAGAAACAGATTTTCTTAGAACAACAGTTGATGAAATGAGTACTGTCCTGGCTTTGCCAGAGCAAAATAAGAGGATGGAGTTACATGTTCTGGCCTTTTAGACAGATATAAACACACAGTAAGCCCCCAGACCGCCCAGTTTAAAGATGACAAATCCATTTTTTTTCCTTTGCACTCCCAAATAATGCAACACTGACAGCTTGAATAGATTCACAAGATAGATTATTTAATACAACAAATATAAATACAATATTTCCCTGCAGGACCTTTTAAAGCTAAGTTGTTATACTTAGAGAGCACACAGACATTGATAGACTGAGAGCTGGTTTCTCTTTTTTGTCACTTAAAGACTTATTGCATTGTTGAAATACAAATGATGTTATATGTACATTAAACGTTAGGGCTTTTTAAAAAAAAAAACAATTTCATGCACGTTTGTGCAAATTTGATAAAAATGTCCGTGCCATGGTGGTTTTTAATCTCTAGTACTATAGCCAATATTAGCATTATTCCAGAATGGGGAATCTATTAATTAAGATAGCGATCACACAGGGAAACCTGACAAACACCATCTGTCTTTCTAAAGCCCACTCTTAATAAAACAGTAATTGCAGGTTTTATTATCAAATGGGCTCTCCAAAAACAAGTTGTATGATTGGCTTATAGTTTGAATTTACAGGGCTCAGATTTCAGGCCTTAGTCCCTGCTAAGCCTAAGAACATCTAACAAAACACAATAAACACTTAGTGTCTGGAATATCATCACAAAGCTTGTTAGCAGAACCATTTATTTTTAAAACATATTTCTTGATCTGTACCCTGCTTTTTAAAGTGTGTGTACTATTTTACAGTGTTATCTTCTAATGAGGACACATCTCAACCTTTCAGCTCATACTTGTAATAGTTTATTTTTCAAATCAAATTATTACAGATTTGGGACAATGCTTCTGAGGAAGGTTGAACTACAAACACTACACAATGATTACGTTAAAAGCTTTTAAAATGAGCCACATTACATCAGCTGTTAACAGAAAAAGTGTTGAATTCTGGGTTATACATTCTGTATATTTATTTACTCTTGTTTTTCTATAGATTTTTTTTTTTTGATGAAACACACATGACACCAGGGAAATATTGGCTCCAACAGATGAGTCTTGAGCCACAATATTAAAAAAAGAAAGAAAAGTAGAACAAGTTTCATTACATAGCAATAAGACCTGGGGTGTAAAGAGGCTCTTTAGAGTGTCTATTGTGTCTGCAGCCAGTCCACATATCCCTCCTCCATTAGACATGCTGCATTGACCAATTCTGGTCTGATTGCTGTCTCTTCGATACCAGGGGAATTCTTGTCCAGTCAGCCCAATGGACGGACACACACACACACACACACACACACACACACACACACACACACACACACACACACACACACACACACACACACACACACACACACACACACACACACACACACACACACACACACACACACACACACACACACACACACCACACACACACACACACACACACACACACACACACACACACACACACACCAGGACCAGGAGTCACACAGGATGACTGTAAAGGTTGTCAGGGAGGCCCCCCTGATTTTTCCACATCAATGCAAGGATTTAGGTTGCACTTTGCTGGGGCTTCCTGCCTGCCTGCCTAACTGTCACTCTGACAAAATACCCTTTTTTCCACATGGTATGCAGGCCCTGCACTTGTTTTTTCAGTTGTTATTTTCCGTTTCCGTCACACAGTGACACTCAAACTCCCCCAGCACATATAGACTGTTCGTAATTGCTAACAAGATAAAGGGTCACAATCTCAAAAATGTTCATGTCCCTTTACATACTATATGTCAAATCAAATCCGTCTTTGTTTTTAGTAAAAAGGTAGGTTTCCATGCATTTTTAATTAAGCTGTGGCAACAAAAGATGCTAAAGTCAGTGTCTCTGTTCCCTCCCTCCCTCTTAGGGGAGTACAAAAAAGCCTGTCAATGCAGGCTCACGGATGACTCTTCCTTGAAGTGTGACCCCCTGCTTGAGGAATGGGCCCTTTTCTCCTACTCTAGTACCTCTTGCTTCAGAGGCCACTGCTGCCTCAGTGTCAAGAGTACTAAAAATCCACCCTATACTAAGAACCCTGCTCTATTCCTATGTGAACCGGCTCTTGCAAGGGACTTTTCAACTGTTCTCACATCAAAGGCATTTGAAGCACAGATTCCTACTTTGGCAGCTTTTGCAAAGCTCATGACTTAGGGGTGCATTAGGAAAAAAAAAAAAAAAAAAAGCATGTGGAATAATGATGTGCACAGAAGGGTGTTGAGACCTCACCCACAGCTTTAAACCCTGCCACGATGCCCTCTTTAAGATAATGAGACATCCCAAAAAACGTCATGCATGCAGATGCTTGCCTGCTATTTCAATGCAATAGAAAGAAAAAAAAATGAGTCGAATAACCTTGCTTTCTTTTGTATCTGTAAACAAAAAATGTTAGATGCTATAAGCTTGGGAAGCAGGGGCACCATTTCAGATTCCAGCAGGGGGAGGCAGCTTTAAGTGGTAGCCAGGAAGGGCTTGGTTTTTTTTTTTTTGTATTTTTTTTTTTTTTGCAGATAAAAACTTAAAAATCAGTTTATTATGGACGCATTTTCTTGATTATTTCCGATATATTTTATAAATCATATAATAACAAAATTACCAACACAGGACAAACAAGCAACTTTTAAAGCTAAGCAATCAGTACTTGTGGCGTGCAGACCCATACAACCTTATTTTTAAGCTTTATATACAAGTTCAGAACACACAGGAGATAATAGTAAGATATTACTGATCCCACAGCCTCGCTGTATCAATCTTGGAGACTTAACACAGACATCAGTCACACAGTTTGAAACATTGCACACTATTCTTAGTAGAAAGAAATCATTTTATTTTATAAAATAAAAAACTACTTAACCCTGCAATGATTGTTTTTATAAACTTCTTATGTCCCAAATATAAGCATTTGTGTTCATCCATGCAAGCTTACCCCTCCCATTAGGAAATGTCATTTTTTTATGTATTCTTTTTTATACTGTTGGCTGTAAAAATAAGCAATTACTATATTAATTGTGTTGATATTGCCTTGTAATGCATGTTTTACTCATTAGTACTAACTGTTCTGCAGTAAGACAGGGCAGTGGGGTCGCAAAGTCATTTTTAGTGGTAGAAGAGGGTCGCAGTGCCACAAAGTGTTTGTTGTCTGGTTTAAAAACTTCTCCTAGGACAGGACATGTTTTTTTTTTTTTCAGATGAGACTCAAGTTCATTAGGCTACAAATACAGTTTATATTAAATTTACAAATAATTCTCTCAAAAGGAGAATATTTTTTCTAAAACAAAGAAACAAGGTTGCAAAAATGTAAATAATCAGATTGTTTAACACTTTTTTCATTTTAGTTCTGTATTTTGTTTCTTTCAAAAAATCAACAAAACATGGGGAACCTTTTTAAATTTTAGTTAATACTTAATGGACTGTCTACAAGTAGTAACTGCCAGTAACATTTCATTGTCAACTATCTTCTATTTTAAATTAACATACAATTGCTGTATATGAACACATATTATCAATCAATCTGAATTTCTAAAGCAATGTTGGTGCTGAAATTGTAGTAGAAACACTGTTTCACTATTTGTGTGACATTTAAGGCCTGGTCACACGGACACCTTTTGTCACATCTGTTGCCTGCATGTTGCCTTGCAGTTTGCGATGGTCACATGGGACACATCCTGCAGTTGGTAAGCTGGCAACACACAGGAAACAATGTAACATACCCCAATCATAATGCACATTTTTGTCATGAGACGTAAACATGCTGTGAAGGAAGACTACGATATAAAAACATACTAATTAGATTATAATATCTTCTTAGTGGAAACAGTCACAATGCTCTTTACAGAGGTAGGCTGTGAACTGCGCATTATATCCACAGCATGGGGCAAAAAGAGGTTAAGTGACTTGCTCAGGGTTTCATGGTTATTTAGTGTCAACGGTGAGATTTGAACTGGTGACCTTGTAGTTACAAGCACTGGACTTTAACCACTGGACCACACTGCCTCCTGCAGATCCTTATTAATTAAATAAAAGTTGTACATTAGAAGAATTATTTACTTGGGTCTACATATTTAATATGCCAAACATAATAAATATATCGTATTCATTATTCTAAACAATGTTTTCAATACTTTTAATTCTAGGCTTTCAAGAGCAAGATGGCAGACCTGAGATTTTTTAATTATGTTTTCACTTTGTTTACTGTTAAAATGAAAGATGTTATGATTGGGGGTTAATGTAGGAGTGACATGCATACTGCATACACAGCAAATTAAAATAAAACATTTAAAAAAAAATAAACTACACATGTATTTTATTGTAGAATTGTGTACATAACTTAAAAATCTCATTGTAATTGTGGACATAAACATTCGCTTATCCACATACACACTGTATTGCACATCTATAGACTAAATAGAATTAATTGGATGAAATGCAGGAATCAGAATATATCCTATATGCTGTCTTTCTGATGTTATGGTCTAGCCTCATAGTCATGTGACACTGCTATCAAATTTGCTGATATTGAAAATGTTGCTCTTGTGTTGCCTGAAATCTAGAACATCGTCCCAAGTGGGATGTTTCGCCGAGGTGTTGGCCGGGGTGTTGACCAGGGTAAATGGTAAAGGTCTCTGCATATGTAACTTTCCTGATCTCCGTTTTTCCTTTGGCAATGAAAGATGTTATTGAAGCGCAGGTTTTCTGAGCGTCACTGGCTTTTTGGTGTTTTTGTGATCTCTCGTGCTTACCACAAACATCATCATTCTTGCTCCCACGCCCCATCGTTAAAATCAGTCCTGAATAGTTTACAGAAAGTCTTCCAATGTCACTTAGGATTATGTGAGAATATGTTGTGGTCCAAGAAGCTTGAAATTTGCATATATATGTATATTATATCTATATATATATATATATATATATATATATATATATATATATATAATTTTTTATTTATTTTTTACTGGGTGAGGGTTTATCGCACACGCAGCCATCGTAAATGGTCAACTAGGTGTGCTTGCCTCATGTACAATGCATGCCTGCCACCGGGCTCCCCTGGGTCCTAAACCCTGCCCAGTACAGACCAGGATTGCAGTAAACACAGACAGTACATGCCTTTTGCATAAATTAAAGGTTTGCTGACATAAAGGGGTTTAACAGTAGACTGTTGAGCAAAATATGGGAGAAAATCTGTCCCGGGAGTTGTCTGGGAGAAGTGTTCAAAAGTCCTGGCAAATATGAGAGTTGACAGGTCTGCATTAATATTTAATGTTCCTAAAATTAACAAGTCTTATGAAACTCAGGGAGAGGGGGAAGATGTGGCCTTCAGCATTTCCTAAGACCTATTCTAACATCATGTCATAAATCCTGTACCACTTATGCTATGTGGTTGTGCACCAAGGGGTAATTTATCCAGGTCTGGTAAAAAGAAAGGGAAGGCATCTATGCAATCATAGGGATGCAAATACTGGTGACAATAACAAGCATCAACAGAAACAAGCTGAGTAACATCCCTCACTTCCCATTGCACCTCTTTGTTGCAGTTTTGCACATGCTAGCAGATACAGGGTACACCACAGCAGAAGTCTGGTACAGAGTGCATGAAGCATAACAAAAAAAAAATACTGGATCCAGGCAGTGCAGAAGCGCATGACAAAGTGTGTTGAACAATCGCAGATGTAAGAAGCGCACCACAGTAAACTTTCCAAAGGACCGAACAATAAATACTTAATTCTTAACATATAAGCTCACAGGTTTATGGGCTTCTGTATGCTGCATTTTTCTCTTTACCTGTAGCCGTATTGATAAGATCTATTTCAATGATAAAAGTCTTATGACAACTGCAGGGTTTAATGTAACTGAACATCTGAAATGTGTGTAATGGTTTCATTTTACAATACTGCTTGCTCTGACTTTTGACAGAAACAAAGAGATGTTCAAACACTGGTACACTGTTTAACATTTTAACTATCAGGGTGAAATGATGTAAAAAAAAAAAAAAAAAACACAAAAAACAACAATAAACAAAATGTAGATGAGAACACACAGGATTACTGTACAGGAAAGATTAAATAGCTTTTCATATAGGGTCACTTGAAGTCATAAAACACATAACACACATTTAACAGTAGGGCAGCAATACGTTTAATGTCACACCATTGTACTTATCAAGTGGTCAAAATAAATTAAATTAAGAAATATTAAGATGTTTCTTTACTACTGTAATTATTTAAGTTTCCTTTCAGAAAAAAGAAAAAGAAAAGTACAGAGCTAAAATGGCGTGCGATAATGTTATGCACTTGTTGTACCTATTTCTGTTGAACAAGCCATTTCCCTTTTAGCAATATTCAGCCCATCCCCAGGAATCTTTTCTCCTTTGAACCGATAAGTAAAGCAAACTCTACTGCATTCGCCATCCTGGTGCTTTGTCTTGTAATAGCATCTAGTAAATGCTGGCGTGTTTATTGCTTATTGGTACCTGTGTTTCCAATAAAGCTGGTCTCTTCAGACTCTGCTTCTATAGCCCTCTCAGTGGAATGAGCCCTTGCTTTCCGGTGACCCTGGGAGACTCCTTTCTGCATTAGTACTGCTTACTGAACCATTTCATGCTGTTCCCTTAGATGCACAATGTACTATATTTCCCTCAAAACATATGGCCTAAAACAAAGGTAATCTCTCATGTCAGGTCAGTCACCTGGCTTCCACAGGTATTTAACATAATATTGAAATAGCCACTATCTGTATTTGTAATCTAGAGGGTTATTTTCATACAATTTAATTATTACTATATAATAATAATAATAATAATAATAATAATAATAATAATAATAATAATAATAATAATAATAATAATAATAATTTTTCTATATCAATTAAATTGATGTTAAAAGCAAATAGTGGTGATACATTTGGAATAAAACATCTTAAAAATCCACTGTACCTTTTTTATACTCCCTTTGAATTTCACAAGCCAAGCTGGAAATATTTCTCATTCCCACTTCTATGCACCTGGGAATGTAAGGTACTTTTCTATTCATGTTCAAATATTCAGATCCACATTGCTGTTTGTCTAGTTACTGTTTCTGGAGTCCACCTGCTAATGGAGTGGGCTTAGAAAAGAGGCTTTGGTAGCTGCAATAATCATTGTGGGGAAAACTATTATAGTTTTGTTTTTTTTACTCCAGTGTGTAATTTGCACCGTATTTCTTTTGAACCTTGTGAGAATAATTCTGTACACTAAAGTCCCCCAGAACTACCAGTTTTGTAACATTAAATGGTGCAAACTGCACTCTGGAGTAATTATGCGTTGTGCATTTGAGAAGTTTAATGTTTCTGCTGCACCTGAGAAAGATGTAATTCACATCATGCAAGAACAACTACATTTTTTTTTTTTACTTCCCTTTTGTTCCTCTGGTGTTTTCATTCTGAGAGATCTGTTGCTCTATGTAGTTTCGTTTTCTGTATACAGTAGCTGTTTCTTCTAAAAGGACACAATTTCACTGGCATCAGCAAGTACCGCAACATGGTCAAACATGGGTTTCTACAAGAAAGCTACAGCAGACAGCTGCAGTATAGAGAAATATATAACTACTGAATCAACTCAGAACTACTCAGAAATGACTGTAAACATCATAAAAGGGGAAGGAACCAAAATCCTACAGTACCTTCTTTGAAAGCTGCTACCCACGGTGTCAAATATGTTAGAATTCTCATATTCAAGCTCTGGTATATCAAACACAGGTGATTGTATTTTTATTCTCAAAAGGGGTTTTTGTTGTAAATAATATTTTACAGAAAACACTTAGGGGTAGATATACTAAAGTGTAAATGAGTCGGGAGTCTAGGGTGAAATGTACTAAACAAGTACAAAGCTATTAGTGACTTTATAGGGAATGCTGTGGCAGCAGTTGTTCTTTGCGGTTCAACCTTAGATGAATATGTAATTATGGGTGTTCCTGCATTCATTCACAAAAAGGGGGTGGAAATAGTGCAAATGAGGGTTCACAAATATTAAAACGAGATGTACGAAAGCTGACGCTAATTGCGAAGCTTACAATTGCATCAACGTGTTAAGAACTTTTGAAAGCATGTTTTAAACAGTCGCAACTTTTGCTGGCATTTCCAAGTCCGCTTTTTCTCATGCATTGCCAGTTGTGCTCAATGCATTTTTGAAACAAACACCCAAATACCTATTTTCCCCTAAGAGCAGGGTGTACTTTAAAGCCTTGAAAACTAATTTACATGACATTTCTGGTTTCACCAACATGTTGGGAGCAATAGACTGCACACATGTGCCGCTAACCCCTCCAGCTCATTCTAAACATCTGTATAGGAATAGGAAACACACCTATTCTATTAATGTGCAGCTGGTTTGTAATTGTACACAATTTAGTTTGCACTGCACACTGACTAACTTAAAAAACCAATAGTATACATTTGTCTTATAGGCTACTCATGATAATATGAACTAGTGGTATAATGCAAAATGTGTTGCTGGTCCCTTGAAATTCGTATTAACAAGAATTGACTGCCCTCCTGTAAGAATCAAAACTTGTCAATGCGCAACCATGATCTATTTTGTGCTCATTGTCTAGGCTACTAATTAGGTCAAGTTAAAAAATAATAATTAAAAAAAAAAAAAAAAAAAAAAAAAAAAAAACTAAAATCATTTAGTTTCAATTTAAAATAATGTTTAATTCCAATGAACTGGTCACGCTTTCTTGTCAAATACATCTTTACCCTTTCACAGTAAAAAATGCACCTTTCTGTGCTCCATAAATCTAAACATCAGCTTGCTATACAAATTAAACTACTTCTACATAAATCCACCCCTATACAACAAGTTTCCTGTGTTTTATTCATTTCCATGTTTTCTCACATTATACTGTGTGAACAAAAGTCCCAAGATCTCCAGACTACAGATCGACTACACCTATAGATACTGTAACTACATATTTTGATGCCTTTCCAATAATCTGGTAATTGAATTAAACAAATATATTCAACACAAATTTTGTTTAAAGCGTGGGTTTATGTTCCCCTACTTTTTCCAAACTATGAGTTAACTGAGTTTGTGTTGTGATGCCAAATGTAATAACTATAAAATATTTGTATGGCCTTGCTTTACTATTTTTTTGTATATTCATGTGAAATATTTGAAACGTATATTAATTTACATCTAGACAAATGTACTAACAATATAAAGAAAGAATGTCCCCTGCTATTTTTATCGACCTACATATTTCAGTTTTACATCTACAGTACTACCGGTGGTAATCTACCTTCACAGCTGAAATAAATTCAATGGTAAACAGATAGCGAAAAGCATAGTAAATTGGTACAAACAGCAATGAAAAAGACTTTTTAAAAGCATTTACCTCAGTCCTGCTTTTGAAATGTTTTTAAATGAGAAACAAACAGCATGAGCGTGCAGAGCAGACCTACAATTATTAAACTTTGTTGTTTTTTATACTTTTGTAAAACTGAAGAAAATAAGGTGTTTTCTCCTGAAAATAAAAGATGTATAGCAGAGAAAACACTTTTTAAATATACCCACTTCTTACCGTTTCATAGTTGAATTTATAATTGAGATATAATAGCAAATACAGTGCCTAAAACCACCTATTCAAAATAGTATTAATATCTTCTATATGGTTATTATGTTTTACAGCAGTTTCTTGTGTTTTTTTTTTATTT
The DNA here is from genome assembly GCF_017654505.1 of Polyodon spathula. Taxonomy (NCBI): domain Eukaryota; kingdom Metazoa; phylum Chordata; class Actinopteri; order Acipenseriformes; family Polyodontidae; genus Polyodon; species Polyodon spathula. The sequence continues at coordinate 81,659,476 of NC_054534.1, read as the reverse complement.
TATTTTTTTAGTACAATTGGTTTAGGTCATTGCAATTGGTGCTGTCAATGTTCTTTCTATCAGTTAATGTCTGCTGCGTCAGATATTATAGTTCAATTAAGTATCTAATAATTCTATATTATGCTAATTTGTATAATGACCAAACATACAATACATTAATGGATGACTTATGCTCTGCACCAAAAAAAGTTGCACAAATTCCAGCACTTTTAAAAAAGAATTTAAAATAAATCTAAAAACACATTTTACATTCATATATACAGATAATCATGTAGCATTTATTTTAAAATCAAAATCAATCAATGCCTGCTGCCAAGATTACTCAAAAATATATATTTTTAGTTTTTGTAGCATGTTGGCAGCTACACAAAAACATATTTTATTGAAGATTTGAAGACTTTATTGGCATTATTCTCGTAAAGTTTATTATCGCTCAGAAAAGACAGAATAAAGTCAAGGCATGTGCATGCAATCAAGTGAGTCCATTTTTGCAGAGTTAAGTCCCTGTGATTCGAGTTTCCATTAACCTGGGTGCAGGACAAAGACCCGAGGGGCGTTCCAAATTTAAACAAAGGGAACTTCTTAAATTCTAGTTCCTTGAACATGGATGGTGCTAATAACTAAAATTCACTGCATTAAAAAGCAACATTTGTGCATCCTTCTGAGTTCCAACGGGACACTTGATAAAAGAAGAACATTTTAATTGCAACTGAAACTGATCACTATGGCTTAGTATGATTCAAAACCAAATGCTTTTAGAGGGAGATATAAGAGACAGCAGACACAAAACTAGAAAGACAGAAATTAATTGCATTAGCTGTTTTAACACAATCAAATGGAAACACTCACCTCTAGACACCCTTATGCTCCTCTTAGTCAGCTGCTACTCCCATTCAGTTAATGTGGCTTCATCTAAATCCTCACACAGCAAACTACCCCTTGTGGAGAATATAGTATATATCTATCCGAGGACTACTTATCAGTGGGGAGACAAACTTAAACAAATTCATCAGCACAACAGACGTGAAACTTTATTCCCTACAGCCCTGGGATTTGCAAATGCCCTGTGACCCTCAAAAGCATTGCCAACATAAACATCTGGTACCTGGCACATAAGAAAACAGAGTCTGAAAAGTTAAAACCTCTTTCATTTTGATCAGGTGCTTGAAATGTGTTCCCTGCACTGTGAAAGAATTTGTAGCTTATGCGTCCAAGAGACAAAAGGTCACAGCGAATGGTCACTGAGGGTTGCAAAAAAGTAAGATAATTACATAATGGAACAATTGCAGCATTACGGATGTTTCTAGATTTTCATATTTAATTGCCAGCTGTCTTTGGTTTAAGAAATAAAATAATGGCAAAGTATGAGTGGTTAATTCTGTCTGCCCATAATGAGCCAAAATGTGATCCTTTTACATAATCTAGGAATAGCTATACAAAGCAACCAGTTTAACAATATTTTTTCAGTTACACAGCAACTGCACATCATTACCTTTAATCTATCAATTCAATCCTCTTATGGTAAACCAAGTAATGGTTTGAAATAACAACCACAACGAAACAATGTGCAAAACTATTTGTAAATAGAAACAATGCAGTCATCACTTCAAAATGCAGGTAAATTACAGAAGCATGATCGAAAGAATTGAACACAAGAGAAGAGTGCGTAGACACTATATCTATATACCCAGACCTTTTTTTTTTTATCTGTCTACACTTCTTTATTATACTTTATAAATTTGCCTTCCATTGGAAAGCACATTTGCTGGGGGGCGGGGGGGAATCCCCTTACCATAACCATCACTTCTTGGCCAAACATAATCAAGGAGACTCAGCATTAAGAGTTGTTAGAGTGAAAATATATTAGCTGCGACTTCAGCAAGTGCCTGTCATGTTGAATAGTAGGAGAGAGTAATTATTGCCGAGAACCCATTAGAAGGATCCTTAGTAAAATAAGCTGGTGAAGCTAACTAATGGACTAGCAGGCCACTGCCGTGTCTCTTCCTATTCCATTTAGCTGCATGTCTATCCTTTCAAATCTGTTGACAAGTCTCAAGACAGGCAATCAGACATGCCCAGTACAACAAGCCGGATTTCTGACCTCATAATGGCACTTTATAAAGAGAGGGGAGCAGGTAGACAACACAAAATGATTTCTCAAGTGTTTGTGTGATGCACATGTCTGAGGCTGACTTCAAGGCAAACGTCCGCTGGCCTTTGCTACGGTAACAGAAGCTTTAGAAGTACTCCATCTTGTTAGAGAGTTACCTTTTTTTTATTACGAAATGGAGACATATCACAGACATCGCTTCTGCAAGTGCATTTGGTTGTTTACTAATACTGCATGTAGATTTGGATCAAGGCAAACTCTATGCATAGCCCCCCTTCCCCCCCACACCCCTACAGGAATGACACTTTCTGCAGTGTGAATGTATGAATGTAAATATATTATTGTCTGGGTATGTAATAACACTGGCAGCTTTATTAAAAATGCTTTGAGACTCATCAGTATTTGCCTTGCTCGATGCTGATTGCATTTTCAGTATAAGTAGTTTTCAACTGTATCAAGTACGCAATTAAAAAGTAAGCTACAGTCTAAGCTTCATTTACTGTAAACAGCTTTTATATTCACCCTTGTTATGTGGCTCATTGCTTAGGATTTTTCAGTCCATTACCACGTGCAATATTAATTGTATTACAGTACTCAGAAAAGCAAAGCAAAAAACAGTCAATGTAAATTAAATATACCCTCCTCTCTCTCCCTTTGACCACAAGTGTGCTCGCAGTATCTTAATCCAGGTGTAGAAAATGTAAAACCTTAACTATTATTTTTGAAACCACTGCAGGGATGTTTATTTATTTTAAATTGCACTGTATGATATTAGCATTCTTTTTTAATCACAAAGAAAGGTGAACAGTGGTAAGCAAGCATTTTTGTGACAGAATATTTGGGATATTGTAATACTGTTGTGTTACAGCTAAAGTAACTCCTACTCCTGGCTTTAAAGCTATGAGATTTGAGTCTATTCCCACTGTGATTTTTGAAAGCAATCACTTCTAATCTTCAAACAGGGCATGATAATTCATCACTCTGAAATGTGAGCTAGCATTATTCAAGATTCGAACTATATAAACTGGGTATACATACTGTATATATTTTACTCTGATGGTAATTATCCAATAACTTGCATAACAAACAACATTTTATAATGACCCTTGTTTTTTGACACTGTTTTTTTTTTCAGTAACGCCCCCCCCCCCCCCCCCCTTTCCCTCCCTCACACTCCTATAAAAAAAAAAAAAAAAAAATAACAGAGCAGCCTGGCACTTTTGTATTTGAACACCACATGTAGGGGATTTAAGATCATGTTTGCTCATGCTGATCACAACACACTGCTTGGCAAGAAGGCACACAATGGGTTAACACAAGGTGCTGTGTGAATATTTAGAAGACAACCTTGCTTTAAATGAGACACTGCTGGTAGTGGTAATGGGGAATTTGCAGTGAAGGGAAGGACATGCAATTATAATCTGGCGGGGCCCCACTGGACAAAAAGTGATTTACTTGAAAGCTGTCTTTGCACTCGGTAAATGTTCCTGTTATGGGCTGCTCAGCCTGTGACAGCTTTCCAGATGTCAATCAAATTATCATCTATTTACAGTTGATTTGGTCGTGTCATTTGCAATATTCCCCACGTTTCTGATGAAATTGGAAAGCGCAGATTCTTCTCTGGATTGCCCTGGCACTCGAGTGGGCAAACCTCTCTTTGCAAATGTCATGTGTCCGCTTATCAGCACTCCAAGGAGAGCGATCTTCCGTTCAGCTGAGTGAATCGCTATCAGATGCAAATCTCCCAATTGTCAGGAGACAGGTACTGCAAATTTTAATGGAGTTTGAGAAAACTCAGTTTACATCAGTGCAGCTAACACTAGGATAACATTTTTTTAATAACAAAGAATACTAATTAACTAACTGGGGGGGGGGGGGGGTTAGCTGTTTTTATTTCTTTTTTCTATGCTACATGTGCAAAACCAATTTTCTTATGTGTTTGGATGAATAACCTTAAATAATAATAGGCAACAATCATGATATATATAATAATTATATATATATATATATAATTTTTTTTTTTTTTGGTGGACCTTTTTCATTGTATTTCAGTGTATTTTGTATGTTATAATGGTCTGGATTTTCTGCTTGCTAACAGTGTTGAAAATGACCCTACATTAAAGTTAAAGATCCCAATATAAAGGGCATGCAGTGTGACAATAAATGTTGACATAAAATGAAAACATGAAATATTGCAAAATAGAGCATAACCTTAGATTTAAATTTGAATCAGGCGCTGCTATCCTTATTGCACCAAAAAAAACTAAAACTCTAAAAGAAACGTGGGCAATTACTCAATCTTAACACTGCATAAAATGTCAGAAAAAAAACTGTTATCTTCAGCACACCTAATGTTTGTTTTGTGATTATGAACTTTTTAAAAGCTGCTATATGAATAGCATGGCCATTGTTATAATTGAATCCTACGTTAATTGGCCAATAAATAACTCATGTGGTAAAGTCCTAGCAGGATTAATACAGGGTTAAAATACGTAGGAACTTAGCATATATTCAAAGTGTATGTGTTACGGTAACATTTTGAATCTGGTAAATCAACATTTACCAAGTAAGGTGGCAAATGTCCGGAATTATGAATAAATAGATTGCTTTTCAAACATTTACTGGTTAAGCTTATTGGTAAAGGCACTTGGTTATTCTTGTGATGTATTGATAAATATCAGAAGTAACGTTATCATGTTTATTTCGGACATTACCGCATTACTTGGTAAACGGCGACATTTACCAGTAAATCTTGAGATTTGCCAATATTCAAACTTTTACCATAACATATACAACAGTCTTTTTAATTAATTCCTATGTTTTGAATGGTGAAAAACACCTACCACTTGTTCTAATCTAGAATCAAAGAGCAATAATTGAAGGCCTCTGTAGTAGCTGTTTGTTTCTAAGTTTAAGGAACGTTTTGTAAAGGAATGCTTTGTAAAATAATGTTTTGTAAAGGAATGCTTTGTAAAATAATGTTTTGTAAAGGAATGCTTTGTAAAATAATGTTTTGTAAAGGAATGCTTTGTAAAGCCCATTGAAATAATTCAATCCAGTTTGAAGGGAGGCTGCTAAACCTAAGAGAATGTTTATAAAAAAAATCTTAATAGAAAATCCTTTGAACAGTCCTTCAGGTTGTAACAATAGGGTCTATTAACATGGAATGTTAATTAAAGTTTGGAGTAGCTTGTATTAATATGTTTCTTTTTAGTGCAACTATATTGTTTCTATTATGTATGCTAAAGAAGTAAGTGTTAGAATTTGCATGCCAGAAAACAGGCTTGATTTTATTAGGCAAATGGTAATTATTATAAACATCTGCCTTCACTTATCTTGTAATATCTTGATTACATCACTAAATGTATACATATAAAAATGTACACAGTAGTTAACATTGTACTCTTTTCCTACAAGATATGTGGGCAGGGCACTGCCAATGCTTATGAAGTTACTAAAATATGCCACAGTACAGCTCATAAGAACACACACTTCTTTATTACAGTCAGGATGTGTGCTCCACTCTTCTCATTCTTTTTGTATTGCAGTAAAGCCCTTTTAAGGTTTGTTATCTTAGCAGATACTTTAAGAGGCTTCGGGGAAGAGAGAAAAAAAGACACGATTTAAGAGTGATTTTACTTTCAAATACATTTCACAACTTTGTCAGTTCCTTTTATCTCTTACGTTATAAAATCAGCTTTCTACAGTGCTATTTTAATGGCACATATCGAGTATGCTGTTGCACACGTCAGTACAGTATAGTTCCAATGCATTCAATATTATTATTAGTTGTAGTCGTAGTGCTGGTTATATCAATATTGTATAAGTAGGTCTTGAAACAGATGAATCGAAGGTCAGAAAATATCTTTACAAAATACACAAATGTTACTGAATTTAAGATTAATGAATAGTCAATAATCATATTACTTTGGAACTGTGTTTTTCCAGTTTAATATATTACTAAATTCAGTTTAATAATATATCTAAGTTTAATAATATATCTAAATTCCAGTTTAACATATATTTTTTCACACTAGTATGGTCATCATTGCAAGCCTGGTTAGAAAAATCACACCCAGTTTTTCTGCATTGGTACTAAATTCATAAGATCTGGGCACCGCCACTGCCCATATTTGGCATAAAATAGACAATAAATTGAGTTTTTTTTTCTTCCTGCAAGCCCCAGTGCCCCTATTTTGAAAATAACTTTGAAAAGAAAAATTACAGGTACGTTATTTAAACAATATTAGCAACACAGGGGGACGTCTATCGCTATATTTTTCAGAACCCCTCTGACACTGGGGGGGGGGGGTCCCGCTTCTAAGAATGATGGTCTGAAGGATTCATTACAGAGGCTTACAAATCAGTTATTGAAATTTAAACAGAGCCTTTATAAAAAGTGGTTATTGATGTGGCTGTTCTTTGTTTCTAGTGTGAGAAGATTAGACATGTGTGCGCCTGAGGCCAAAGGTGTTCGATTGAAGTCCAAAAAACATGCTCAAATTAGAATTTTTGCCCTAGACTTAAAACTCAGCTGACATATAACTTATAAAAAAAAACTGAAAGACTCACTTAATTATGATTAAATTAAAGAAGAAAAAAAAGATGAGATATTGTATCTCTAAGTGTTGCTGCTAGCTTAGTTGTTCGAGTCACCTAACTGAACTCAGAAGGTCCTCTGCAGCATATTTTATAAAAAAGAAGACTGGGAAAATAGACTGTAGCGAGTTAAACACATTTTAGTGTTTTAAAGGGGAGATCACACTTTAACTGGCAGTCTGAATTATCCGAACTTGATCGTCATTTGAAGTTCAGGATCCTGGCTAAGGCTCATGTCAGCACAGGTGTATAATGTTGTTACACTTGAGAAGGAAGCTGCTTACATCTGAAGCTAACAGATTTGGGGAGGTTTAAACCTCGCCTTTCTTGAAAAATAATGACTTGTATGTTAAAGAGATTGCACGGTAACATATAAAAAATAAAACCAGGCCTTATGTAATGACTGGTAAAAGCTGGCACAGTAACTGCTTAGTTCAGGTGACATTAATACAAGTTTTACAGTTTGAAAAAAAAACCCAACATACTATTTTATATTTTTATTACGTGGAATTATAATGTTACAGTATTACAAAACAAAATGTGTTTTATTATATTGGGTTTCTATTCAAATGCTATTGCTTACTATGTTGCTAGACTGCATGGTGGTATCATTTTAATCCAGTGTGGTCCACTACTTTATTTACTGTACTTCTGATACAAGCATATTCATATTGCAAATGTAAGTACCAGATATAAGAATCTTTTAAAACACAGTTTTACAGTTCCAACAAAGTTCTTACAGATTTATTTTTCTTGCCTGGAGCGAGAAATTGGGCGCCTTTATAGACTGTTTAGTGCCAGTGTAAACTCAAACCAACCAGCAAATAAAATGGGAGATTTGGCTGAAAGGGTTATATAATGTACTACGGCTCTATAAGCACAAAGGGAAATACACAGAAAAGGTACAGTATACGACCAGATGTAGGAGCAGTCAAGCATAAAAGGGTAACGTATAAAATGAAAGTGAAGTGCTGTACCTTTTCTGCAAGTATAGAAGTATTTGTACTTCCGTCCATTTTTTTTAAAGGAGAATCAATTGAAAAAAAATACTGGGTGCTTTCAAAAGCTGTTCATGTTATTAGTGTGAGTTCAAAGTCACCCAAAGGACAATATGACAGGATCAGACACACTCCAGTCATTAACGCTTGCCGCTGCTGGAGGTATAGTTGGCCTCCAGCTGAGGACACTGCTCTCGCTCAGTTAAGCGGAACATGTTTTGTACACTTAAACCACTACACAACAATTAGAAGTTGACTTACTGTAAGTACAGTGGCTGGAGTTACATTTTTTTTTATTTCTTGACGAGAAACGTGTGCAATAAAAATAGAACACACTCAGTCTTCATATAAAACAAAATTACTCTACAGTGGAAATTTGATCCCATGCATTAAATCTTGTTACCTTGGTTATAAAGCCATTAGACCTGTACTGCAGGAAATCAAAGTACTGCGAAATCACAGTTTGCAAGGGACTTCTTTATATATATATATATATATATCTCAAGTTTGAGAAAAAGGAAGACTGCTGTGTACCAAAATTATCAATAATAAAAACAAAAAAGAAAAGGTTATTTCAGGTACTTAAAAAGGTAGAAGAATTGATTACAAATCAAGTATCCATGATACTTTTACTTGCATTAGTAAAGGAGTAGTATATTGCATTGGCTGCATCAAATGTAACAAGCTGTAGATTTGGTGAAACAAGACAGCACTTAGCTGATCGCTTCGTGGGGCATCTGAGAAGTATACAAATTAACACCTCTACCTTTCCTGTCGCCAGAAATTTTAACAGAGATGACCACTCTATAGACATCACAATTTGTGGGATAGTTTGTTATGAAATTGTTATGAAACTAATGCTGTCAGCAAGCAAAAAGAATGTGAACTTATTTTCAAACTGGGCACTTTGGAGCCATTTGAAATGAGCATTGTATTCTGAGATCATTAACTTCATCACCATCATCATCAACATTCAATTTTGTTTAAAAGACTACTTGTTTGTGTTTTATCAACTTCTTAAAGTACTGTTGTTTTGTTTCAGCCAATGAAGGACTTATAGTTTGAAATGTCCTGATAATTGATTTGTAATCAATTATTCTACCTTTTTAAGTACCTAAAATATCCTTTTCTTTTTTTTCATTTTTCTTATATATATATATATATATATATATATATATATATATATATATATATATATATATATATATATATATATAACAAGCCCCCATCCCAAAAGTCTTTTAAGAATGTAATTTTCAATAACCCAGAATAAACACCAGTAACCAGTACGAGTAATAGATGGCAACTTTAAAAAAAAAAATCTTTGTTAGATAAAAATCCCTAGCACCTGTGTTAAAGTGTGTGGTGGGAAACCCTAGCATTAACTATAGCAGTAGGCAGTCTGGTAGGGTTACGATGCTCTGAGAGGCACAGACTTGCCTCTTTTTGCCATTCATATGGTGGTTCACGTCGCTGTTTTTCAACAGCCTGGACCTCAATCCAATTGAGAATATATGGAAAGAGTTGAAATTGCTGCTCACCAAAGGTCCCCATTCAACTTGACGGAGCTTGAGCAATTTTGAAAAGAAGAATGGGCAAAAATTGCTGTATCCAGATGTGCAAAGCTGGTAGAGACTTATCCAAATAGACTCACAGCTCTTATTGCTGCAAAAGTTGCCTCTACCAAATATTGACTCAGGGGGGTGAATACTTATGCAATCAATTATTTTCTGTTTTGTATATGTAATTAATTTAGAACAATTGGTAGATTTTAGTTTTTCACTTTGACATTATGGACTTTTTTTGTGTTGATCAGTGGCAAAAACTACTAACTAAATCAATTTTGATTCCATGTTGTAACACAATAAAATGTGGAAAAGTCCAAGGGGGGTGAATACTTTTGAGAGCCACTGTATGTGGTGTCTGAGGCTGTGGCAGGCAGCTGCACACCGAGCAGTTTGTTCTGTTGACTGCTGTCCCTCTCCTATCAGGACTGATAATTTCTCTTTGTCGGAATCATCTGATGGGCAAATTTGATGACATTTGGGGCAGTGTAACAGGAAGTGCATCTCTGCTCGACCTCTCCCAGTTCTCAGTGACAGCACAGCCAATGTGTTATGTTGGCCAGTTTCAATGGCCAGTCTGTGGTCACTGAGTCTGTACTTGGTCAGGATATGCCTCAGTTTTGTGTCTTTGACCCTGACCAGGTATTCAGCCATGGTAAAGTCTCCTTTAGGGTCAATGAGCACTCTAGTTTGTTCTGTGTTTTTAATTTGTCTTTCCAATATGACATCTGTTTTTAAAATGTATGTAAATTTTTGTCATGAATTTGTTTGGGAGTTGTTTTTTCTTGGTGTTGTTCTGAATCTCACAGTGGTTAATTTGGTTCATTTGGGGCAGTTTCCGTACCAGTTGGCTGAGGGGATTCTGTTCTGGGCGCAGTGTGTCACTCTGCAATGCTATGTGGAGGTAGGCATATGGGTCGGCCTGGTTTAGATGGACCCAGTAATTTATTGCTCTCCTGATATCAATAAGTGACTTGATTTTGATAGCTGACCACATCGCTCCACGATCCACCATTTTACAACAAGCCTCAGAAATTGTATACGGTACACCAGTATTGATAGTCGTTCTCAACTTCTTCATGCGCCTTTTCTGAGTACTGCATTTGTAATGCCCACACGCCAAAACATATCAGAAAGGATTTTGGAGAATACACAAAAAAATGGAGCTCGGTATTACAGCGTCCACACTTCCATCAAACCGCACTACCTGATGCAATCTGATTTAGATTCGAGAGTAACTCAGGGTCACACACAGTGAGTCAGTGGCTGAGCGGGGATTTAGAACCAGGGACCTCCTGGTATCAAGCCCTTTTTCTTAACCACTGGAGCACCAAGCTTCCTTAAAAACCTAGCTCAGTAAAGCATTTAATGTGTCTCGTTTTTACATGAAGGGATGAAAACTAAATATACATGGTCTATGAGTGTTTAAAATTTTAAAATTGTGGATGAACATATGAAACAGAACACAGTACACCCCCTTTCTTAAAAAAGTAAGATAGCTTTCATTTCTTTCCATTCCAAATCGTCTTCAGTTTCGTGCAATATTAATCCATAAATAAATAAATCAATCTAATTAATTAATATATATATAATAGATAGATAGATAGATAGAAACCACACCCTCATCACTGCCCAGGTTTCACTGGAGTGTGTCTCTTCAGGAATAAAGGTAGGAAAAAAAAATTAAGCCTCCAGGCAATGATCAGAGAGGAAACACCATCTTGAAAATACCTGTGAGACAGAATTTTAATTTATAAGTGTAACAACTTGTCAGGATGTTAACAACGAAATGAAAAATGACAGGTACACTATTTCAATATTTGTAGCAACACGTGGGGATGTATAACACTAGATTTTTTGGAACCCCACTACTTACACTTTAAATAAGTCAAGAGCAGAAATGAGTGAAATATTTGTGAAGGCGGCCCAGTGTTGCACATTGGTTCTATAAAAATAGTTAAGTAGAAACTTTATAGAGCTTATATTGGGTACTTTATTGTAACTTGTGTAAAGAATTGAAGGCTCTGAAGCAAAAAATTAGCGAATGACATGAAAATACACTGCAGAGATAGCAGCTAAAACTCATGCAAGAATTGTGTTACAGGAGCAACGAGTAATGGATGAATCACAGCCTATTGACAATATTTTTGTATTGTTGTGTTATCTACATTTAATATGTTTTCGTCAAAACTAGTATGGGGTATTCCCTCAATGTCTTTGCAGTATATGTTCTTAGATTATTTGCAACTTTACAGTGTGATAGTCCTCAATCCTTCATTTAAATTATTATCATGTACAAACAGCAGAACATTTTAACGTAACACAAGGTTAATTAAAGAATCAGTATGAGAGCATTTATAACAAATAAAAACAAATATTAAGATATACTATACGGTTTCCCCAGTGTTTTCCATCATTGCTGTATATAACTTGTACAAAATACTCTACAAATTATTGTGATTACCGTGCCTATAGAAAGTCTACACCCCCTTGAACTTTTTTTCACATTTTGTTGTGTCAATGCCTCAGAGTTTCATGTATTTAAATGAGGATTTTTTTTCCACTTATCAACACACCATACTCCACACTGTTAAGGGGAAAAAAGTTTTTATTGAGAAAAAAATGATACATTAAAAATACAAAACTGAAAGATCATAATTGGATAAGTCTCCACCCCCCTGAGTTAATACTTGGTAGAAGCACCTTTGGCAATTACAGCTGTGAGTCTGTTGGGATTGGTCTCTACCAACTTTGCACACCTAGATTTGGCAATATTTGACCATTCTTCTTTACAAAACTGTTCAAGCTCTGTGAAGTTCCTTGGTGAGTGATGATGGACAGCAATCTTCAAGTTATGCTACGAATTTTCGATTTGATTTAGGTCGGGGCTCTGACTGGGCCACTCAAGGACATTTACCTTTTTGTTCCTTAGCCACTCCAGTGTAGCTTTGGCTATGTGCTTTGGGTCGTTGTCATGCTGAAAGGTGAACTTCCGTCCCAGTTTCAGCTTTCTTGCAGAGGGCAGCAGGTTTTCCTCAAGGAATTCTCTGTACTTTGCTCCATTCATTTTCCCTTCTATCCTGACAAGTGCCCCAGTCACTGCTGATGAGAAACATTCCCATAACATGATGCTGCTACCACTATGCTTCACAGTAGGGATGGTGTTCTTTGGGTGATGCGCTGGGTTGGGTTTGCGCCAAACATAACGCTTTGCATTTAGGCCAAAAAGTTTCATTTTAGTTTCGTCAGCCCATAAAACTTTTTGCCACCTGGCTACAGAATCTCCTGAGTGTTTTTTTGCATACTTCAAAAGGGATTCAAGGTGGGCTTTCTTGAGTAAGGGCTTCCTTCTTGCCATCCTACCATACAGGCCAGATTTGTGGAGTTCTTGGGATATTGTTGTCACATGCACACTTTGACCAGTCTTGGCCATAAAAGCCTGTAGCCTCTTTGATCAGTACCCTTCTTGCTCGGTCATCCAGTTTGGAGGGATGACCTGATCTAGGCAGGGTCTTGATGATGTCATACACTTCTTAATAATCGTCTTGACCGTGCTCCAAGGGATATTCAAGGCCTTTTGATATTTTTTTATACCCATCCCCTTGATCTGCCTTTCAACAACTTTGTCCTCTTTTGAAAGCGCCTTGGTGCTCACGTTTGAGACTTTGCTTTGAAATGCACTACCCAGCAGACCTACAGGAACTGCTGAATTTATCCTGAAATCATGTGACTCACTAAAATTTAACACAGGTGGAGGCCACTTAGGAAATTTTAAGACCACTTGCAATTATCAACCTAGGAATGCAAAACAATAATAAGACCCGACTTTGCTTTATATCAAAAATCCAGGAAAAACAGTTCCAAGAAAGATTACTCTAAAAAATGCTGCATTGATGCAGTGAATTTTTAATTTACCCATTCTCCCACACTGAGCTTAACCCCCATCACATTTTAAGAAATACTTACAGTGGAAAACACAACATAACACTACAAGGATATACACCTCACCGCATTTCAACTACAGCTCTGTAAAAGCATTCCCCACATTCTAATTACATTTCATATACTGCAGACCCTCGCTAAACTGAGCATGTCTACAGACAGACAGGTTGTCCGAATTAACGAGGTGTCCGGTTCAAAAAACAAAAATCTCTCACACACACACACACACATTTATAGTACTCAGTTTATTTTAAATGTATATAGTATTGCACTGAAATAACATTACTGTTATAAATTAGAAGCTGGAGTAGAAAGCAGTGAGAATAGCCCCCCCCCCCCCCCCCCCCCCACCAAGTCATTAAAAGAAATGCATTCATTAGTGTTATTGATATTTTACATTATTTATATAGTTCTACCTTTTGTAAGACCTTATTCCATTAAAAAACGTAGACAGTTATTTAGCTGACTGCCTATCTAGCTTGCTGTACCCTTTAATGTTTTTTGATTCACATCACTGTGTATAGTGTTGATGGAGTGCCCTCAAGGCACCTCAAACCTGGGCTGTCACATCTCGTCACTGCTTAACTTGCCCTAATGCCATACCTGTTATGACAAGAATCAGCCACGTTAAGGCACCAGGCCTCGGCCCCAATACCACGTATTTCAAAAAGAAGAACAATAAAAAAGAGTGCAAGCGGTAAGTTAGTGAGCTCCCCCTCCCTCCCCCCTGCTTCTCTTGCAGGGCGTCACAAGGAATTGTTTTATTCAGCAACACCAATTACAGAACACCTTACTGCATGAGCACAGCATGTACTGTAAAATGAGTCCGCCCTGCTGTCAGAAATCACACAAGCAGGACATTACAAGTTACACCAATTTTGCATTTTTATTTTTTTTACAGAAATTAAAACTGATTTACTGTCCAATGGTTTCATTTTTTTAATTTTTTTTTTTTTTTAAGGCATGAGCACATAATAATGTTACAGCATTAGAAATTAAAATGCGAGGTGTATTTAAAGCTACAGTGTCCTACAATCACAGTTTTACTTTTATACTAAAATATGATTCCTGGTCAACTACATACATTATTTTATAATGTACCTTTCTGTGCACTATTCTCCATTCTGAGTGTTTTTTTTATTCAGCCTATCCTAGACATACAGTATATTAGGTAGGATATATCAGCCAAATGGTCTTTATAGTAATAAGTGCCAGCACCATCTAGTGCACAGCTGTGTATTGCCACCTAAATAGAAGGAAATTTGATTCAAAGTGATGGCACTGGCTGATCTGGACAACATTTTTGTTGGCTTTGATTATGTTACATATATCTAAGGCAGGCAACTTAAGCCCCTTTCACACTGGCACTCCTACCCATGTCCAGATCCGGGTTATGTCACAATCCCTCATAGTGTGGAACCACAAATCTGGATCGTAGCCGGGGTTTGACCCAGGTTTTAGCAACCCACCTCAGGATGTGTATAGACACACTTTGACCCAGTCTGAATGAGATAAAATGCATGGCGGCCGTTCATAAGCCAACAAAATAACAAAGAGCCAGACCTGCACGAAGGTTTCACTTCCCCAAGGAACATTTATGTTGCTCGAGACACAAAATGAGCCAGATTGCAGTACGGATGAAGAAATATTTGCTCTAATCAACATTTGGGCAGATTAAATCTAGAGAAGCTTGGATGGAAGTGTCCGTAACAAGCTGCTTCCGCGGCATTGACACGTGCATTGTGCATTTGCGTCTTCACCCAGGTCAACCCTGCTTTATGAAAAGCAGCGTGAAATCACATAGCCGACCCGCATGACACCAGGTCCTGACCTGGGTAGGCTCTGACCCAGGTAGAGCATGAAAGGGGCTTTAAACTGAAGAGCAGCTCCTGAAATCAGGAGAAACCATAACACACCTGAACACACATTTATAAAAAGAAAAGGCAAAAAGCATTTGAGTAATTGCAATAAGAACTTGATTGGATGGGTCAGACTGACTAGGTCAACTTCTTGTCATGCATAGCCTTCATATAAATTGGAAAGTTTGAAGCAACTTCTGGGGTTAAAAAGAACACTGAAATCAGTGCCTGTGTCTGTTGTAGAATGACCAGTACCTCTGTAACGCCCTAGTGATCCAACTACATAAGGGCAAGCAGAATGTTTCACTTTATGATGTCACACACAGGACAAAACACCACCACGGATGCCAATTTGCTTAATTAGTAATTAGGAAAGCATGTATTAGTTAAACTGGGTCTTTCATATGCTATCCATTTTTTTTTTTAAAAGAGAAAGTTAACATCAGGGTGGGCCCTTTAATGAACAGAAAGAAGGCCACTAATGGGAGCTCCTTAAGTAGTTAAGTTTGATTGTAGATAATTGGCGAACCTCTACTAGTTACTGTTATTTTGAGGCAGGGAGGTGCAGGAGCTGGAGATTTGATGTTAAACTGTTTGACCAAGCTAAAGTGGGTTTTTAGCTGTCAGCCTAAACCTGCCATCTGGTGTTAAGCCACTGCAGACTGCACCCCAGATGTGTTCAAACAAATCCTATCCTTTTTGTTGTCTGTAAAAAGTGTGAAAAGTTGGAGCGCCTGTCAAAGGTTGGAGCACCTGTCAATTACAGGAGGCGTGTAGCATAGGTACATTTTGTCAAAGGAATGTAATTAGAGTGCTCTGAATCCTATACTTTAGAAAAGGTTTTGTTGTGGAAAATTTGATGTAATGGTGCACTGTGCGAGTGGGTCCACCAAGGGTGTATATTAAATCTATATTTCTAAATTACGTCCAGAACGCCCCTCTGAAACCAAAATTATTTGATACAGGAACTGCATTTCACGTACTGAAAATGGTTTATTTCCTTTCAGCAAAAACTCTCTACAGTTATTTAGGAAGTTTCCCAAAACTCATTTAGGGCTGTTGTATATTATATAAGGGCTATTATATATTTAGTTATGTTATATCCACCTAAAAAATACAGCAAGTACAAATTGAATCTAAATGGCAAAAAGAATACAGTAGGAGTGAAGATACATTTGTTTTTACTGATTTTTATTGATACATGTCTCCTTTTTAAAAAAATGAACTTTACCCATTTTTACAACTTTTCTCCCAAATTTTCCCTTGCTTAATCTTAATACTCGAGATGCAGACTCACTAGAAACTGCTATTACAATTAATTTGTTATTGTGTGTACTGTAAACAGGAGGGAGTTCATCTTTCATGTAGTGTGCTTGAGTCTTGTCAGGTGTGATCAAGCTCTGCAGGTTTAAGTTTGCTGTTTGCTATCAGCTTCCACCATTTATAGCCAACTGGCAGTTTTTATTTAGAAAAAAAAAAAAAGCTTTCATTATTGACTGTTCGTCTAGTTTGTAAAGTTTAGAACTGTGATAAGCATGTTAATGCAACACTGTGGAGCTAATAAGACTCAAAACAAACAAAACTGATTTTAGTGAAAAGCTGCTTACATTTGATTTATTATTGTACGTGTGTATATAGTTCTTGCAATAGCAAAACAACATTGAGCAGTGGCATTATTCTGCACTTAAACATAATTGAAACAGCTGTTTTTGAAACAGGGCTGCAATTTGTGTGTAAAAGTTCCCAACACTTATTTTAACCCTAAAGTACAGTATGCAAGGGTCTTTCGTTTCCAAAGTTTTAAGCAGATGATCCCATTAGCGGAAAATTGTGGTAATACTATTCTGTTTAAACCCTCACATGTATAATTCTAATCACTTTATCACTGCAATATGGTTGTGGCATGATTTTATATGTTGCACACGGTACAATTCATTTGATGCAGCTGTTTTTATAATGGCTAAGGCCAAAGCTGCTTACATTTCAGTTCATATTTTGACTATGTATGAAAAGGCTTGTGTATCACAGCAATTATAATGTGAGATAACACCGCTTTAAAGTATATTTTAATGTTGCATTTCAATGAGATGCTTCAAATATAAGAGGCTATGTTTCCTACAGTTACTGGTGTTAATGAAGGGGTTACAGGCTGGGTCACAGTGACGCAGGCAGATCAGTAACTGACCTTTCTTGACTAAACTCATTCTCAAGGAAATCAGGGTCCGTATCAAAACAATAGAATTTGGAAGTTGTTATAAAACACGTATTAGTGTCAGTGTTGTTTGAACTACTGAAGCACAGCTCCATGCTGAATTTCAGCAGCACAACTTGGAATGGAATGTAAACAAGACACATTCGAAACTAGTCTTGATAAGCATGTTATTCCACTGCATCCCACGCTAGATATACCCACACATGGTGTGAACACTGACACAAAACGTTGAACACATTGAACAATGCACCATGCTGAATTTTACCAAGACAATCAAATTGCTGAGATTTATAAACACCCACTTTTCTATTGTAAAAATAAACACCAACAATTTGAAACGAAGAAACCTATAGAATCATAACCATACCAAGTTGTTCTTTAAGGATTCTCTCATTGCAAGGTTTACTTTATCATAAAATGTTTTACTGTGCTGTGTAAATAAAATGTTACTTAATAATACAGTATATAACAATCAATCGTAGGGTTATTTGTTTAATTTCATACTGCGAAAATCAGGACCTAGTGAAAACCACAGCTGTGCTCTCCTGATCAACCAAAACTGCTGTGTGGTTTGATTTGCAGGAAATCCCTCAGATGTTTTCAAGACTCCCTGAAACAATATGCTTAGCATGCTAAGGGCATCTGGAATGGCACATTTTACATTATGGCTATTTGAATACACTCCAAATGTAGCCTTTCTATGAAGATACACTTTCTGTATTCAAGACTGCTGCTGCAGTGTTAGGCTATCTATTTAGGTATTTAGAAGAGATTCACTATTCTCTCTCTGGCACCACCGCTTGTACTTTTTAACAACTTGGAAAATCAGCAAGGTTTTATTTTGAGTCATGTTCACTGAAATGGTGGAAATAATGGGCCCTAGTTATAAACCTGTAGTGACTGTTTTAAGAAATGTTTTGCAATGGACTCGTTTTGATCAATTCAAGTTTGCAGTTGACAACACGGTTTCTCAACTGTTTTGAAGGCATCTTGAAGTTTATTCTCATGTTTCGATGCATTTTTAAATGTAAGAATATGTTTATAAACATCAATAGTCTTTAAAGTGTTGTGAATAGAGCCTGTACAAATCACCTTGCCAGCAGTACACCTACTGTCCTCTTCCTGTCTTACCAATCGCAATGAAGCCTCGCTTGTAATTGGGCAATGCACCATTTATCAAGGATTACATCTGCATAACAATTTTGTTACATGTCATGTGAGGCACAGTGTGTGCTACATATTGCAACTTGCTTTTAGGTGCCTGAGCTTGAAGTACAATCAGTGTAAACTGATGATATTATGACAAGCAATGAGTCATGCTTCTAATTGTCTAAAGGCTCATGTACTGTATTTTTCTACACAGTGAATGCACAATGTTATTTTTTTAATTAGTACTGTATGTTATTATATAGTTCCCATTTAAAGAATACAGTACACTGTAAAACTATTTTAAAACCTAGAAATATGAATAATCAGTGAATATTTACAGTGAAAACCACAAACAGAATACTTATAACACCGACAGAAGACATGAACGGTGTTTGTTTAGATGTGTGTGCGACTGACAGCTGCTGGCAACTGGAACTGTATATTCTGACAAAATGGGCCAGGTGTACTAAGAGTTTTCTCTCAATATTTTTTCTGCCAATAATGATACACTATGACTACAGTGCAATTCAAAGTGTAATGGCCCCCCTATGTACTGTGAAAGATCTTCAGAGAGGTTGTATCTGCAAGTTAATGTGACGGTCCTGACCTGTTGCATTACCTATTCTGGAATGTTAACTGTTGTGGGCAGGCCTGCAGGTGACAGCAGTCTGTCTATTCTTAATCTTCACTCCTGCATTCATGGTAAGGCTAACAGTGAGGGACACAAATCCCCTGGTGGAGCTGAATGCATTCCAAGATCCCAGACCCACTCCGAGCAGTAATCCCCTGCAGCTGGAACTTGCTTACCACCATGCCCATCTCATACATTTTTTAAAAGCTACTAACCAGTGACAAATGTAAACTGGTCCGAGTAGCGATTTTCCCTCACCCTTTTGCTAACCCCCACGATCGACCATTCCAGTGATGGATACTGCCTTCAAACTTTTTTTTTTTTTTTTTTATATTTTCTCTTCCATTTTATTTAGCATTCTGGCAGGAGCAGGAGAGTAAGGTGCTGCAATAAAAGTGAGTAAAAGCTTTTTAATCCCAGCACTGCTGTCAACACACAACAACAAAGACCTCACATTACGAAATTATTCACTTGATAAATCTTTTGCATGTTTAGTCAGTTTAACTGTAAACTGGGATAGTTGTTTTTTGCTTAATCCCGTGTTACAAACCTACAACATAATGTTGGTGAGAGGTCTTCAAATCAGAAATAAATTTCTCTCATCTTTTGATCAACAAACTGGTAAGTGGGTTAAATCTCTCAATTGTAGATTTGACTAATTACACATAGCCATCACTGAAGTGTACGCTAAAAACATGCCAATATAAAAAGCTTTTGATTGATTATTTTTTGCCTTATAAGATTTACACTGCACATTTTAGGTACTGTATTATTAAACAAAAATAAAAAGAAGAAAGGGGGGTATACATGCACCATTAAAGCATTAGGCAATCACGACACCATCTTTAACGTTTTAAATCTTCTAATAAACATGGATTTTCTGCCAGGACTTCCCTTAAACACATACATATTTAAATGTTTTCAACAGAAAATACAAAACTAAATACACTAGGTGGGAATTCAGTTAAAAAGGTAACTGTAGGCCCCAACAGAGCATCCTCTTAGTAAAGGCATGATGTGTCAACAACTGCAATTTATTTTTACAGACCCATTATTACAGTAATTACAGACTTGTTAATTGTTTACAGCTACTTAAACTCTTCTTGTCGGCTGGTAATAGTGTAACACTTTGCAAAACAAAAACAAACCTGAAAAACATTTGTCTTAAGTTAAGGTTACATCAGGGGGTCATAATTCTGCCTTGTACCTACCATCTCAGGCTGTGTGCGATATACTTTGGCATCTTTTAAAATCTGCTGTGGCCTCTTGTGCGAGGCACTATAGTTAATATGTGTGACTAGCAGGAACACAGCTAGACAGGGATAAGGCCCACAATAAATTAAAACCTGCTCTAATGATGTGACCTTTAGGTGTGCCCTCCAGCCCTCCTGAGGGCAGGTATTCTGAGCTGCCCTGGTGACCAGTCTCAGTGGTATCCTGGCAAATGGAATTTTGAAATGGACAGTGGGGGTCTGCTGCTGTAAAAGCAACTTCACAAAGAGGTGAAGTAAACTAGATAAAAGCTTCAGGGTTTAAAATATCCTTTCAGGGGACAGGGGGCACCTTAATGCACTGAGCTTGATGGATATTTAAATTAAACCATTATAAAAACCCTTGTATTAAGATAAAATATCCTTATCCATTTAACTATAAATTAAGTAGTTATATTACAACTAATTCTAACTGTACCCAGTTTTAAATTGTTTTATACCTTATTGAAGTGGATATGAAGTATACTATCATATTTTAAGACATCACTAACTTTAAAGAGTATTTACACTAACAGAATAAGTGAGTTGCAGTTCTGTAAATACTTACAATTCAGTCTTACTCACATGCCTATGAACAACACAGTACATTAATTATCATGTACTGTGTTAGCAATATAATTGTTTTGATATATTTAACTATAATTGCAATCCACATACATAAAGCATGCAGTAATTAAAAACTGCACTGCCGGACACTTATTTACATACTCTAAATCAAACACATCTCCATCCATTTACTATTTTTAATTACACACACCAATTAAAAGAATGTTTTTGAGTTATGAAATTGCTATTGTGAACAATTTAAATCCTAAAATATTAGACTGACTAAAACAAAGTGATGCACCAAATGCAAAATCATTAAAACCACAAAGCTGTTTCCCAGACTGACTTATCTGGTTGAGAGATTATTTTAGACTCTCCATTTATGCAGCAGTCTGAGCTAACCCAAGTCACACCCAGAATATGGCATTTAAAATGTTAAGACATGATACAAGATGCAGATCTTGGAAACTTTTGCAAAGAGGGGGCTGGGTGGTTAAGTACATTCAATGAAACTGCAGTGGCTTTGTTATTGATACTTTAAAAAAAAAAGAAAAAACACTTAATGAGACGTCAGTGAGATTGATATACAATTCTGGTGGTCTTAGTCCACTCCCAAATGGACAGACAATAAAATGTGGCCTAAAATTATCTTGTTAAAGCTGGAAATAAAGTATTCAAAATAAAGTATTTCAATAACAAAATCAAATTATTACAAGTCCCTGTTTTCCAAAAAAAAAAAAAAAAACTTGTTTTTGTCTTCTGGAAGTTATTTTCACTTTTGACTCTTGAGAAACAAAAATGCTTTTTAAAGTACTGGGTATTTCACCTTTGAATATCCACTAAACTCAACAATGTATTTCTGTGTAATACAGATTTTTTTAATTAAATTGCAGATTACTAAAATATCTAAATATATGAAAGATTTACACGCATACCAAAAAAAAAAAAATAATAATAATCTAAAATATCCATCTCCGAAAAAATTGAGAAATACTAAATCATAACATTTTGCCTTGTACCGTGTTACCATCTTGCTAGAATTTGCACAAGTTTCTAAATTAGGAACTGAAAAGCAGCTTTGTCTGTGTGGGACTTCTATATAAAAAAGATCAAGACAGCCGCTCTTGGTCCCCAATTTACCCTGGCTGTCAAAAAACTTCAGTTGCTATGGCCACTTTGTTTATTGTGAAGACGCAACAATGGCAGGGATTATATAAAATGAAAAGTGCAGTGTCTACTTTATGTACTGTTCTTTTACCTGAAATACCAGAGCTACTGTATGTCATACTTTGTTGTGCAGTTAATTCAGAGGGGTAAAGTAAGAGCTTCACAACCTATTCTTACTTATGCAACATTTTTAAATTTTAATACAGTGTTACATATCATGGCTTTGATAATGTTTTCAAAATGAATGAATATTTGAATACTTGTCTGAATTTTGAACAGATATCTGAACATGAAAATGCCATGTTCATCACAGCACGAAATTAAAGTTAATAATTAACAGTAAACCTCCAGAGTAGAGTATGTATAGTCTACCAAAATAACACAAAAACTGACACACAACACCACTAACATCTGGTTTCTTTAATCAACAGGCTCCTAAAACCCTATAAGACTGGATTCAGAAAATAAGTGATCAAGTGACTTCTTTTTTTTTTTTTGGCATTCTACTGTGCCCAATATTTGAATATTTGATATATTTGTGCTGCCTTTTCCACAAGGAAAAAAAAAAAAAGCAAAATAATATAAACTACTCTCAGCATCAATTTAACTGTGCCTTAAGTTCCAGCCTACCAAACCATGTAGAGCACACAGATAAAATTGTATATTTTTTGCTGCCCATCCTAGGCCTGAAGTTGTTTATTGTTAATTTTGCTTGAATGTTGATTAGTATATTATTGCTCATTTTCTAACCTAAAAGAGCATTTTAATCTATTTTTTAACTATAAAAAAGTTCTAATTTATTATTTTGCATAAAAAGCTTTAACACAGGCCCTGTTCTTTTCTGTTTCCAAAAACAGACGCTGGTGGGCATGTAGTTATCTTTGCCAAGGTTTTATATTGCTACCCAGTCAACAATACAAATCAAATTTCATCCACAATTACTAGAGGAAACGGCACAGGATCATATTTGAATGGTATTTGAATACAATGGTATTTGAATCTTGATTTAGAACAGAATGCACAGACGCACTTGTCACATAGAGTTATCTACTCGAAAGCTATTAGAATTACCCAATATGAAAACGATTACTGTGTCAGCACACAGTGTACTGGCTAATAAAGGTGTCCTTTGGGTAGTGAGATTCGACTTGACTCGACTTGAAATCAAGCTGCAATTTTTCATGACTCAACTCGACTTCAGTCATTGCCATCAAATGACTCGACTTGACTCGAGTCCCCGCAAAGACTCGACTCGACTCCCTGCTCAAAAGACGTGACTCGACTCGAGTCACGCAAAAAAGTCTACATCTGATTCGAGTCATTGTCTTTAAGATAAAATCAATAACATACTTATTTCATTTCAACACATGCAGTCATCTTGGTATTTTTGCACATGAACAGGTTCCTCTCATGGTTGTTAAGATCATTGCTAAGGAAATAGAAACACCTTGCTAGCCTATAGTTCTGTGATCATAACGTCACAAGCAGCACGGAGCCCCGGAATCAAAATGTGTAGACGGGAAGCAAAGACAGATTTCTGATCACTGATCACAGTAGTGATTTTTGAGTTCTCACAGACACGAAAAAAAACAACAACAACAAGGAGAGTACACCAAAAGTACCTGCGATGGTTGAGTTCGCTTTTAATAATTATACAGTTGCCTGTATTATTATTATTATTATTATTATTATTATTATTATTATTATTATTATTATTATTATTATTATTATTTCTACGTGGCCAGACAAAGACAGAGGAGGAGACGTCCCCAAATATTTAAAAGTCATCTGTCTTTCCTGAGCCTGTCTGACACACAATGTGCAGCAATTTCACCTCAACAGACAAACAATCTCTAACATCTGCCAACTGCTTCAGGCTGACCTGGAAGGAGACATGCATGGCATGTCAAAGACTCGACTCGACTCGAGCTTGGCGTGTCAAAGACTCGACTCGACTCGAGTTTGGCATGTCAAAGACTCGACTCCACTCGAGCTTGGCATGTCAAAGACTCGACTCCACTCGAGCTTGGCATGTCAAAGACTTGACTCAACTCAGTTCGAGCTTGGCATGTCAAAGACTCGACTTGACTCGAGCTTGGCATGTCAAAGACTCGACTCGACCCAAGCTTGGCATGTCAAAGACTCGACTCAACTCGGTTCGAGCTTGGCATGTCAAAGACTCGACTTGACTCGAGCTTGGCATGTCAAAGACTCGACTCGACTCGAGCTTGGCATGTCAAAGACTCAACTCGACTCGAGCTTGGCATGTCAAAGACTCAACTCGAGTTTGGCATGTCAAAGAATCAACTTGACCTGAGCTTAGCATGTCAAAGATTCGACTCGACTCGAGCTTAGCATGTCAAAGACTCAACTCGCCTCGAGTCTTTACTTCCCAATGACTGGACTCGAGCTTGGCATGTCAAAGACTCGACTCAACTCGGTTCATAAGAACATAAGAACATAAGAAAGTTTACAAACGAGAGGAGGCCATTTGGCCCATCTTGCTCGTTTGGTTGTTAGTAGCTTATTGATCCCAAAATCTCACCAAGCAGCTTCTTGAAGGATCCCAGGGTGTCAGCTTCAACAACATTACTGGGGAGTTGATTCCAGACCCTCACAATTCTCTGTGTAAAAAAGTGCCTCCTATTTTCTGTTCTGAATGCCCCTTTGTCTAAACTCCATTTGTGACCCCTGGTCCTTGTTTCTTTTTTCAGGCTGAAAAAGTCCCTTGGGTCGACACTGTCAATACCTTTTAGAATTTTGAATGCTTGAATTAGGTCGCCACGTAGTCTTCTTTGTTCAAGACTGAACAGATTCAATTCTTTTAGCCTGTCTGCATATGACATGCCTTTTAAGCCCGGAATAATTCTGGTCGCTCTTCTTTGCACTCTTTCTAGAGCACCAATATCTTTTTTATAGAGAGGTGACCAGAACTGCACACAATATTCAAGATGAGGTCTTACTAGTGCATTGTACAGTTTTAACATTACTTCCCTTGATTTAAATTCAACACTTTTCACAATGTATCCGAGCATCTTGTTAGCCTTTTTTATAGCTTCCCCACATTGTCTAGATGAAGACATTTCTGAGTCAACAAAAACTCCTAGGTCTTTTTCATAGATTCCTTCTCCAATCTCAGTATCTGCCATATGATATTTATAATGTACATTTTTATTTCCTGCGTGCAGTACCTTACACTTTTCTCTATTAAATGTCATTTGCCATGTGTCTGCCCAGTTCTGAATCTTGTCTAGATCATTTTGAATGACCTTTGCTGCTGCAACAGTGTTTGCTACTCCTCCTACTTTTGTGTCGTCTGCAAATTTAACAAGTTTGCTTACTATACCAGAATCTAAATCATTAATGTAGATTAGGAATAGCAGAGGACCTAATACTGATCCCTGTGGTACACCGCTGGTTAGCACACTCCATTCTGAGGTTTTTCCTCTAATCAGTACTTTCTGTTTTCTACATGTTAACCACTCCCTAATCCATGTACATGTGTTTCCTTGAATCCCAACTGCGTTCAGTTTGAGAATTAATCTTTTGTGCGGGACTTTGTCAAAAGCTTTCTGGAAATCTAAATAAACCATGTCATATGCTTTGCAATTATCCATTATCGATGTTGCATCCTCAAAAAAATCAAGCAAGTTAGTTAGACACGATCTCTCTTTCCTAAAACCATGTTGACTGTCTCCCAGGACCCTGTTACCATATAGGTAATTTTCCATTTTGGATCTTATTATAGTTTCCATAAGTTTGCACATAATAGAAGTCAGGCTTACTGGTCTGTAGTTACCTGGTTCAGTTTTGTTTCCCTTTTTGTGGATCGGTATTACGTTTGCAATTTTCCAGTCTGTCGGTACCACCCCTGTGTCAAGAGACTGCTGCATGATCTTGGTTAGCGGTTTGTAAATTACTTCTTTCATTTCTTTGAGTACTACTGGGAGGATCGCATCCGGCCCAGGGGATTTGTTTATTTTAAGAGCTCCTAGTCCCTTTAACACTTCTGCCTCAGTTATGCTAAAGTTATTTAAAACTGGATAGGAACTGGATGACATGTGGGGCATGTTGTCAGTATCTTCCTTTGTAAAAACGTGAAAAGTAATCTTTTAATATATTTGCTATTTTTTTTTTCTTCATCTACAATTTTGCCATTTGTATCTCTTAAACATTTAATCTCCTCTTTGAATGTTCGCTTGCTGTTGTAATATTGGAAAAACATTTTGGAATTGGTTTTAGCTCCCTTAGCAATGTTCATTTCTATTTCTCTCTTGGCCTTTCTAACTTCCTTTTTGACTTGCGTTTGCAGTTCTGTGTACTCTTTCTGCGTACTTTCTTTTTGGTCCTTTTTTAATGCTCTGTAAATTGCCTTTTTTGGCTGAATATTTTTTGATCTATTAAACCATTTTGGCAATTTAGATTTACATTTAGATTTGTCTACTTTAGGGATATAATTGTTTTGCACCTCTAGTACTACATTTTTGAAGAACAACCATCCTTCTTCTGTGGGTGTTTTCTCTATTTTACTTCAATCTACTTCTGTAAGTCTCTGTTTCATACCTTCATAGTTTGCTTTTCTAAAATTGTAAACCTTAGCTTTAGTCATTACTTTTGGGGATTTAAAAAACACTTCAAATGAGACCATGTTGTTCGAGCTTGGCATGTCAAAGACTCGACTTGACTCGAGCTTGGCATGTCAAAGACTCGACTCGACCCGAGCTTGGCATGTCAAAGACTCGACTCGAGCTTGGCATGTCAAAGACTCAACTCGACTCGAGCTTGGCATGTCAAAGACTCAACTCGAGTTTGGCATGTCAAAGAATCAACTTGACCTGAGCTTAGCATGTCAAAGATTCGACTCGACTCGAGCTTAGCATGTCAAAGACTCAACTCTCCTCGAGTCTTTACTTCCCAATGACTGGACTCGAGTCCCAATTTTGGTGACGTGTTACAACTCTGTGACATTTTGAATTTGTCATCAATCAATGCTGGCTGGCTGGCTGGGGTTGAACATCCAGTGTCCAATCAACTCTCACTAATTAGGTGATTAAGTGCATGTGCTTCAGTCATAGTCACTTGAGCGTGTCATGGTCAAGGATGAATGAACAAGTGATCAAAAATAAACCAAAAACATTTCGTCAATGTCCATCATTTATATACTTTTTTTTTTTTAAATAAATGTGTTATAATAGTGATAAGTTTCTTTTGATGCTCAGTACATTAGTTTAGAACATAGACTTACCTGTTTGGATAATACCTTCATATCATCAGCAGATTGCATACTGAGACTTTTCCAATTTCAAATATGATCTTATGATTGTATTTGTTCCATCAACAGCAAAGATACTTGGCCAATATTAGTAATATCTTGAAAAGTACAGTTTATATAGCTGTTATGATTCAAACCTAGAAATAAACATCTGAATGTTAATACAAGGCTTATGTTTTCCAAAGTTGGAACACTACTGTTTTTGTAACACTAACAGCTTTTTTTTTTCTTGTAATCTGACACAAACACAGAGAATAGTAAAGCAGAACTAATATTAAATCCTGTTTTACTACAGTGTACAAAAAACTGCCTTGGCTCAATATTTTGTACTGCATGCCTGTTGATTTTACGATTGTCTCTTTGAACCAGCTGCGCATTGGACAAAAATGAATGGAACCTTTTTTTTTTTAAGATTTTGAATATATTTTCTTTAAACATCTCCCTTACTGTAGCCAAATACATTGACTCATACACACACGCACTTAAAAAAAAAAGTCATTGCGCTAAATTACTTTGAGAAGAAATAATTTTATGGTTGTGAACGAAAAACAAAAAAGCACAGGTTAAGGTTTCAACAAGCCCATGGGGGAGGAGATTAAACTGAAAGATGTAAGCCATGTACACACATGTACCTACACACATACAGAGCAACAAAAAAAATAAAGTGTCACAGCCTCACTTCATTAGACCATATGCTCAGTGCCCTGGGAAGAGGGTTGGGTCACTAATTAGTTCACTCTGTGAAAGGAGTTCTTTCTGATCCTGTTGACTTTTGTCACCCCCCCCCCCCCACGGTTAGTTCCAGCTTTTTCTGTCATGCAACTTGAAAATCACTGGAGGGAAGAAGATCGCCATAACAACCGCTGAAATGATCTTGTGGAATGTGTCTAGTGGCACTGGAATAACCTGAATATGCACTCCAGATGTGTCGGCTGTCACGGAACAAGTAAACTCATCTGATGGACAACGTATGACTGGATGGTCTTATAGTTGACTCTAGGGAGTACTGGAGAGAGGGAGGGAAGGGGGAGAGAAAGGGGCAGGCAGTAGTCACCCTGTGGACCTGTGCAGCCTGGCAGGCTGAGAGGACGAGGACTGGGCCTGATTGTTCCTTGTCTGTCCCTCCTCCATGTGGCCTCTGTGGGACTACTGCAGCCTCAGCGAATTTCCGTCTGGCACAGACTTGTGAGCTCCTGGGAGCAAACTGAAATATGAACTACAGGAAAGGGAGAGAGAGGAGAGGGCTCTGTGATGTGTACTGGCTAAGTGGTAACCTTTTAGTACTCAAGAACACATAGAATGGTAAATTGGACACACCAGTGATTTGAACATTAAACATGTGTATATGGATTTTATGCTTGTGTTTTTGTGTTTTTTTTTTTTATTTCAGTATCTAGTCTTGGTTTGTTTATTTATTTATGTATTACATTCCAAGACTCACAATGGTGGTAGTAAGCAAAATAAACATACTATACAGCAGCTAAAGGAAAAATATGAGTACCTCATACTGATGTTCCATAGAGCAAAACCTTCCCTTTATTTAATTAGCTTCTTTTGAGAGGACAAGTTCTGTATAATATAAAGAAATTCCCTGTAAAGACATATCAAAAACAAAAATGATACTATTAAGTTGTAACATTGTGTATTGGAAAGTCTGGGACAATTATAACATTATATATATATATATATATATATATATATATATATATATATATATATATATATATATATATATATATATATATATATATAAACTCATAACTTGCTTTAGAAATCTGGTATACTATTTCTTCACTTAAAATAAATTATGCCAATTCAGGAAAACATGGTTCACTTGTTTTTTTTTTTAAAGACACTATTACTTTGGTTTTGTTGTTTCTCTTTCTCTCTTCTCTCCTGATAAAAGTGTTTTACAGAGCAGGAATATCCATCCAGAACAAGGCCTATTTCAGTACAGTACCTAAAACTAGACCCAGCTATTTAAACGAGGCCCTGACAGATATAGAGCTACACAGAAAATGACAACCTCACAATTTAATACGGTATATTTGTGATAAACCCCATACTTTAAGAAATGTTGTTATCTGCCTAATAAACTTTAATTGGAAATAATTACACCAACAGTTTGCTTAATTACAGCTAATCAAGAATGCTTATCCATTTAGGGATTAAAGGATGAACCCAAGATAATGATGACTGTAACACATATATATCTGTGTGTAACAGTATGTCCATAGAAGATTTAACGAGCTCTAGCCTATTTAAAGTTACCACAACATTATCCAAGCTGTTACACATACAGGCAAAGTTTCAAACCAGCACTGTCCCTTTAATGAGATGTTTGGTTCACACTGGAGCTGTAAAAGGAAACCCATTTTTCACCCACAAATAAAAGGTTGCTGTGTTAGGCAGGTGAAGTTCTCTTACATATATTAACTGACACCACATGTCTGAGCCTCAGTACCTTTGACTTATTTGTCTTAATTTTAACCCTAAAATGTGTCACACATACATAAAAAAGTTACATGGACAGTCATCTCCTTATATTAAGAGATTCTTCAGTTACGCATTCACAGTATGTGCCTTCACTACCATATCTATGTTGCCCAATGGTGGATAATAA
The DNA here is from genome assembly GCF_017654505.1 of Polyodon spathula. Taxonomy (NCBI): domain Eukaryota; kingdom Metazoa; phylum Chordata; class Actinopteri; order Acipenseriformes; family Polyodontidae; genus Polyodon; species Polyodon spathula. The sequence goes on along the minus strand of NC_054534.1, from coordinate 81,629,532 downwards.
GAATTCACATTTACATTTACCTCATTAAACATAACCCCATACTACAGACAAATGAATAAACAGAAGTTCATGTTTTAAATGAGGTGAACTGCTGGGACTATAATGTACAAAAAATATGTAATGTTCCCATAAAATCTTCCAGATTGGATTAGTTACACTTGTGCTATAATTTATTAAGTGATATAATATATACTATTTACCTTGGTATGGAACCAAACAGTATTCACTTCTATATATATATATATATATATATATATTATATCTATATATATATATATATATATATTATAAATATGTCAGCTATCAAGCAGTTTGACAGAAATGCAGTACAGACACACACAAAGCAATATTACTTTTATACAACCAATATATCTCAGCATAATAGGACACCCAAAAGTGAGTTATTATATTTATACAATGGCAAAATATAGGAAAACTAGAGGAAGAAAATCCACTTATCTATGTGTGCTTCAAAGACAAGTCCAGTATATTGCTTTAGAAAACATGTATTAACTTGAATTCGCAAATATCTAAATCATGTGGATTGAAATAGTTATAGGATAGAGGAACAACAACAATGGCAGCTGGTGTATCTACAAGCTAGCTGTTCAGTATAATACATATCAATGGACTGCTTTTAGGCTCACCTATTTGAGTTCCTATATCAATTAAGAAAGCCTAATAAATCTATTGATTTGTCAGAGTTAAAATGTCTTTCTATTATCAGCGCTTAAAATGCTCAACATCGAGTACAAGTAATTTATCTAAATTGCTGTAATCTGTGTGGCATAGTCTCTCCTCTTCCAGTGTCTTATGCTATTCTAAACTTGCATAAAACTCTATGCTGTTGGCCCAACTAGTAATGGCACGACATTCCATTTTTTTTTGTCTCATCCCGGGATGCCATTTCTATAGAATATAAAATACAGCACCAGCAGTTAGTCAGAACAAGCTTCAGGAATTTAATTGGGACACTCCTTTAGATCCTAGAGCCCTGCTGTGTCTGTTTAGCAGGCAGGCAGGGACAAGGACCAGATACCTTCATGCATGCTGGTACACATAAGACAACTTTCACTCCATTGGCCCTGAGCAAAAAGCAAAGATGGAGCTTGCCACAAGCTTTGAGCATTTTGTGGCGGTGCATTCTGCTCAAACGTTTTAAGGAGGATAGAGAAATAGGCCTAGTACAGTATAGGTGAAACTAAAAACTAACAGGAGTCTCCCTAGCATTGTTATAACAGACAAAGAAATAATGAATTATAATCGTTAAAAATGCTTTATTCACACAAGGGTTACATTTAAATTGGGATATATATATATATATTATATATATATATATATATATATATATATATACATATATACAGTGTGTGTGTGTGTGTGTGTGTGTGTGTGTGTGTATATATATATATATATATATATATATATATATATATATACATATATATGGGGTTTATTGCATACAATTAATATTTATAGGCACAAAGGCTTTGTTTCATATGTTTTTCACTCACTGCAAACCATTTTTAAGACATCTATATTTTAGGCAACATAATTTAAAAACACATTTGGGTTTTGAAATTAAAGTGCAAACTAATACAAAATAATCTTTCTTTCTTTGTCTACATAACATTATCCACAATTTGTAAGAGACGATTTATGAAGGTTTATGTTTAAAAACTTGTGCCGTCTGTTTACAATTCTGAATTGTTCTTTCATCGGAGTGTGATGCTATGATATGTTATGCTGTGGTAGGTCTACTTTTCCAATTATGGCACGGGAAACACAATGTAATTAGCTATGACACTGGGACTGGCAGATGATTTTCAGCACACACACAGACACAAAAAGCAGCCCCAGTGAAGCTTTTGTCAAAATAAGACAAACTGACTTGAAACCACACAAAACCAATGCTATGTGGAGCACAAGGGGAAAATGTGATTGTTATTTGGAGAAGGGCTTTCCCCGAGGGCTTAGAAGAAAACCTAGTGGAAATGGCCTTTTGGAACAAAGGAATATAACCAAACTAGCGAATTCAATCCTACCAACTCCAGTCAGACCAAACATAAGGGTAAAATTGAGCCACAGTTAAATCCTTTTTCAACCCAGATTTTTAACCAATTGTAAGCTCATATCACCATTAAATACATTTCATTGTTTACTTGGTTTCTTTTAGTATTGCTACATATTCCATCGTATTATAGTTTTTACTATTGGTGATTTTAGAGAGAGAAGAACACACTTCTATTCCCATATTTGTTATTGATTGTACAGTTTATTTTTCATTATTTATCACAGTGTCAATTGTGTAGCAACGTAAAAATACCGAATTATTGTAATTGGAGTGGGTTGTATTCAATTGATCTATATGACAGCGGATCTAAATAATGTTTAAATAGTTCATAAAAAAAAGGTTCAAGGTTATGAAAATCAAACTGCCAGCTGTACATGTTTGTCTCTTTAGTTTATCACTGTCGGTAAAAAAAAAAAAAATATATATATATATATATATATATATATATATATATATATATATATATATATATATATGTGTGTGGTTCTTATTTTAATGATTTAAGTGAGGATGGTATCCGTCTCTGTTTAGATAAACTCAATAGATTCCAGTGTTTTTAAAACAATGTCAGGGTTGCCATTTCAGCTTTTTAAATTACAGAATGCCCCTTGCAGGGTACAGCAGTAATGAATACAGAAGTTGAAAATACAGTACACATCAAAGAGTGTACCCCACTACAATCATTGGCACGACAATGCTTTATGAATATAGCAAAAGTATTCTGTAGTTTTAATACCCCATTTTTTGCATTTTTAAATGAAAGGTACAGATATCTGTGATATTCTCACCAAAGATTCAGTAAATTATTATAGTCGATTTTAGATGCATTTCCTGATAACTGTCCTGTTTTGGAATGGATGTTTTATGTGGAAAACAAAATATGGTGATGCATATCCCCGATGTGTAGCTTTTCACTGCTTGTGTAATTTCCAAACTGTGAATAATGTTTGAAGCTGTAATTCTCACTTCTGGCTGTTTTAGTTCATTCCAACCCAGGGCCTTGTTCCAACCAGACTTAATTGGACCCCTAGGTTCAATTAAACAATTAAACATGGCTCTGGACTGCTCAATTCAATAATTAGGATACGGTTGGATCAAGGTCCTGGACTGTAAAGAGGATTTCATGAGTCACAAGTGAGTAGCACTGGTTTAGAAGATGTGAATACATCAACAGTGCAATACACTGTATGTACTCTCCACATAGGGGCTGTAGGTTGTTCCCCCCTAAACAAAAGAGCAGTGAAAAAGTAAAAATTGATAGTTCTGCCAGTTTTAAAAGCTTTGAACAACTATATATATTTTAAAATATATTTTGAATTAATAACCCTTACATTTGCTTTAGAGAGGTAGACGAAAACAAACTTTCAAAATCTCTGTCTACAGGAAACTGCCTGCGTTAGAGCCATGTTTAGGGACCTGTGCCGCAGCCGTATTTATCTAACTGCTTGCTTGTGTGCTAGGCTTCCTGCCGTCAAAAGTGGTCTGAGACGGAAAATAAGTTTAAGCATATCTTTGGAATTCTGCAATATTTGCAGAAAAAAAATACCACATCACAGTCTCTCAACTAAATCTACACTTTGGGACTCTGTGTTCTACAGGACTTATTTTGTATAAACAATATATTTAAATGTATTTATTTCTCCATTTGGTATTTGGAGTGGGCAACAAGCATATGATCATGTGCCAGAGGGCATTCTGGGACATACAGTAGTCTCAGGCAAAGAGAACACTTCTCGGGAAGCAAGTGAAGTGCTGTTATAGCCGAAGTGTTCTCTAAGGCGGAGTTAGCCACCAGAAATCAATGAATAAATACATATGTATTACTTGTCATGGCGCACATGCATGAAAATATGAAATGAACTGCATAAGTAAAAGCAAAACAATAGGTAAGTGTATGCTAATATTTAGAATTAAAATAACAAACTAACGTGAATAAAACTAAAGCAAAACAACACGGTCAAAAAGCTTAAATTACTATTATGTACTATGAAATTAGCTGGCGGGTGTGATACTGTGGCAGAGGCAATAACAATTGGTGTTACTTAGGGTTAAATTAAAGTTAATAAACTGTCAAACTAAATTAACAGCACACCTACTCAAGTTACAAAATGCAGCAGCAATATACAAGACATGCACACTATTTAACAGAATGGGGAAGCAACTCACCAAAACGGGAAACACCAAACTGCTTGGCGACTTGTGTCTGATAAAAATTAAAATGTAGCACTGCGGTAAATGCTTTATGAATGTGGACCACTATATCAAAATTGCACTCAAAGCTACTGTGGATACAGACTGGAGAAAGAGTACAGTGACACAATAAGCCTCCCATATTTCTGGTTAGCCATGGTCAAGTATACCCACCACCATTCAACTGCATCGGGAGTACGTGTGTACTGGGGTACTGAAACAACAAATACCAGGCAAAACTACTGTAAAATGGCAATCATAGGAATAGAAAAAAAAATGGCTCAATGTTGGCCAAAATCCTTATCTGGCTCCTAGATTTTAAAATATGGTTACCAAATAAAACTGCAGGGGCTAAATAAATACTCTCAGTTAAAATTTTTCAGTGACTTCGGTTTACCTCCATTGATTAAATCTACACTCTGGTGGTTTTTACTTAGAAACATGTATTTAATAATTACTTAACAGTCACTTCAAACGGCATCCAAAACACTTTGGATTTTAGTTTCACATTTTATGGTTGCAGAACATCACAATATAACTTACTGTATACAATATGGATATGAGATTTCCTGTAACCTGATTGGTCAACTAGCATGCCTTAATGCACCAGTAAAGCTGGCCTGAATATACAGTATTCAAACTGTTTAATCACCATTCCAAATCAATCTGCCTGAAAAAACGTGAATACAGAACAGCATGCATTCGCTTGTGTAATTTACCTTTTTTCTGGTTTAATTTACCCTTTTCTGGTTCATTGTACGCACTCTATGAACACTATCTGTCAATGTGGTATGCATATTCAATCTATTTAAATTTAGTATAGCAAAGAAAAAAAAATTAAAAAATCTATTGAAATTAATGTTTGCAATCAGCAGCAATAGCAACTACGTTGTAGTTCTAATGACAAGTTGTAAAAAATAAAACAACTTGATATCAGTAGCTCACCACAGCAGACTTTGAATAAACTTTATGAACACACTGAAGTAACTGAACAAAGCACGATTAGCAACAACACATTGGCTGTACCAGATATTATCAATTACATTACTTTTGCTACTACATTTTATGACGTAATAGTAGTAAACACAGTTTCCAATACTTTTATCCAATATCATGTAGTTAAAGAGAAACCGTTCACAAACCAGGACCATTTTTTGTGCACAAGGTACTAGCTCCGTGTAAATGAAGAATATATCATCCTTAGTCACTTTATTTAAAAGTTTCAGACAAAGTATGTTGGGGTTTTTGTTTTGTATTATTATTCTATTATTTGACTGGATTCTTTTTCTTGTTGGATTTCTATGGCGGTTAATAATAACAGGTAAAAAAAAAAACAAGATGGTGCAGCAACGGACAAAGTAGGTGAATTTAACAACGTTCATGAATTAAACAATAAATGAAAGTGCTTTGCTTATTTTAAATTCATAATCGTTCTTTCATTCACCAACTTTTTTTTTTTTTGTCTTGCTGGTATCAGCCGAGGTTGTGGTTTAATTTACTTTAGTATACTATCTTGCAACTTTGTATGTACTGCGGTATAAATCCTGCGGTTTAATGAATAAATGTTTGTAACCATTTATAAACTCAAGAAGATCAACTACCCAATTTTTCTTTTTCTTTCTTTTTAAATTATGTAAATGGACACTTACACAAATTAGATATTACAGCACTTTAGACTAATTAGTTAATATTTATCAGCAATATACATAGGCGTATACATTTTACCATTTTTTTTAAAAGATATTTTTACCAATTTTATATTAAAAAAACTTTTTTCACATTATATTATAAACATACCTGATGTAACTCTTTCTGCTTCTTCCTTTGTCATACATTGACAAAACTCGTCCATCGCCAAGTCAAATAAATGTTCGCCCATCCAGTAGCCATTTTTGTTTGCATTCAACTGCCTCTTTAGAGTGTTCGCCACCGTTAGCAAACATTTGCGGCAAACACACCACAAACACAAACAAGTTTGCAAACGTTCGCCTAGTTGAACGCACCCCAAGACAGACGCTGTTTCCTTTTAACTGAAGAGTTGTTACCACCTATTTTTAATACTTTGCCAAGGAGTTGTGTGGTTTTTGGATACCACACCCACAACTATATGAAAGACAAGCGGCTGTTATTTTTTTAACTTTTGAAGAGGAGTTTAAGCCAAGATAGAAGGGAAAAGTGGCTTTCTGCTATACATCGGCAGCATGAATATGGGTCTAAATGGAGTCCACCAGACTCAAGAACCATCTGCAGCAAACATTTTATTGTGACTGCTGAGACTGATGGAACATTATCCATTCAGGGATACCAAGATATTTCCAACATATATGCAACATCAGAAAGCAATGCAGAAATTCCTGTACTAAGAAAATGTCATTTAAATGTGTGTTTTTTTTAGTACAGGAATGTAATATTTTTCTGATATTGCATATATGTTGGAAATATCTTGGAGTGAAATGAGCAATACCCCCAAATGTCTCCACATGCCTACTTGTTTGAGTTTTGTGTGCAGTACAGTTTATTGTTAAAGCCTTCAGCCACATGAAAACACCCGCATGGAAATAGAAGAAAAAGTGCCTTGCAACCCCCAACCACAGGTTTTAAATTCTTCCACTGGTTTTCTATAGTGTTAGAGCACCCTGACTGAGTTGCACCATCAGCAAAACCAAGATGGAGCAGCTTGTTATTTGGGGAGGATTTCAAAGGCATGAATGTTTACTTAGCAATATGAATCACTTTTGAAAAAGCGGTTTTAAATATAGACACGCAGGTTGGCTTACATTTGCTCAGGAATATTAGCATCTGCCAAGTTTGGAAAAAATCACCCTGCTTGTTTTTGAGAAAATGTACATTCAAGTTTAAATCAACTGCATCAAATTAAGTATTTACATTTTATCTTTGAAAATTACTTTTTTTTGATTGCTCAAAATTGTTCTAATAAGTAAAGACATATTCCCCCAGATTTAAAACAAACAAACAAACAAAAAAACCAAAAAAAAAACCAAAAAAACATAATATTTATAATTGAACGTAATATATTATTGGTTTTTAGTTTCCCTTCACATTTCTAGGTTTTTCTAATACAATTTTGCAATTAAAAAGCAGGTTCAACTATATCTTTATAGAGACAATCATAACATTTTGAGTTGTAATAAAAAGTGTTTGAAACATTTTATAATGACTTTTTTTATGTTTACAATGCAATAAAAATAAACACATGTGCCTACAATTAAATTACCAATAAATACTGTATATTACAAATGTAAACATTTATTTTAAATCCAGACACCCTTATAAAAATGCCTCATTATTTGCTGCTGTCTTAAGAAAAACTAAAGTTTTTTTTTTTTTTTTTTTTTCCCACTGGAGTATACTTAGTGTATGGAAATCAGTCTCTAATGTTCTGTAATCAACAAAATTAGAAAGTGATTTACCAGTACTGGGTGTTCTTTTTTTGTTATATTGAATTTTATTTCATTGCAAGTGATTACGCTATAGAATCTACCTAATTATAAGCTTTTAACAGACAGAACGGCATGCTATAACAATAGCTCATTCAAAATATCCAACTATTTTACTAATGAGTGCTTGTCATCTTCTTGTTTTCTAAACAGTTTTTCATTACACTACACATGTTATATGTGTCCAGATTGACAGCACTTTGACAGCAGTGTGACCTAAATCAGACAAAGGCAAACAATACTACATGCCATGAGTACAGCTGTATACTGCACCTTGTTAACTTCAACACGTTCTGTTCGTCTGATATTGCAATATTGATTGTTTTTCTATGTTTTGTAAAGACAATTATAAAACTGCTAGGAGCTCGCTTATGACACAGCTGTTTTTATTTTTATTTTGGAAGTCCTTACACTCCAGTCACTTAGCTGTGTAGGCTCATTTCTTCAACCTACATGTACCGCCATGTTTAACCGTAAACACAATAAGATTTTGCAAAAACTGCATCATTATACTTTATATACTGGAAACAGTCTCAAAACTTTTTACTCCAAACCTGAAAAAAACACTTGCAAAACATGAAACTAATCAGAAACAAATAGGAGGGTCCAGCACAATACATTTACAATAAGAATTACATGAAAACAAATTTGCTGTTTTTTCAACATTTTGGGATATTTATTATGTCATATGAGCAGGCGTGCCAGGAAAACTACAGTGAAGCTTCAAGGAGCACTGACATACAAAATCAAAGCATTGTGCACAGAGCTCTAGCCTGAGTATTTATTGCATTTAGATACATACAAGAAGATGATGCTATTTTAAAAATAAACACCTTAGTAATTTTTTATTTAATTCACCACAAAAGTGATGGGTTTATTTAATAATATCGATTAGATTAAATTTCTACTGGTATATATTAGGTTTCTCTATTGTATATTGTATATTGTATTCTATATCTCTGGCTTTAAATTATTATTTTGTTGTTAAATTTCTTTGGTACGTTTTTCCTTTCTGGAAAAAACATGCAAACAGTAAAACCTTTGAGAATCTAGTCCTTAGTAAAGTGATGCTGTACTATTTGAACTGCAGTACAGACTACCATTCAAAGATCACATAATCCATACTTCCCAACTCTCTGGGTTTACCTTGGAGACTTTTTTTATTATTAATCCAAACTTTTAGCCCAGGGCGCTTCAGTAACTGGGGAGTTCTATAAGTCTGTGAAGTGTAATTATATGGGATTGACTGGGAATAGCCTGGCCATGCTGAAAGCAGGGATAACCAGAAAGGGGCAACTTTCTGATGACAATCTGGGAAAAAATTTTAAAAATAATATGTGGGTTAAAATAAATAAGTCATTGTGGTGGATGTTGTTCTGGTGTTGTTTAGTATTTTCCACTATTTGTGTTTTGAAGGTCATTCACAGCAGAGGAGCAAGGGCTAACTTCACTATAATGAACCCTTCTCATAATGAACACCCATTTTTAACGATCCAAACAGCAAGAACCGATTTTTTCAAAGCAAATTAGCCCTATTAGAATGATCATGTACAGGATCGACCTGGATACAACGATCTCAGTACTGACTGACACTGAACTTTCTCCAGTGTCAAAGCAAAGACGATGGCTGACTAATTAAAAGATTACCGATTGTAATACGAATCATGCATTATGAATGCAACATGGACAATGGATAATTGCAAAGCATATGACATGGTTTATTTAGATTTCCAGAAAGCTTTTGAAAGGGTCCCACATAAAAGATGAATTCTCAAACTGAACACAGTAGGGATTCAAGGAAATGCATGCACATGGATTAGGGAGTGGTTAACATGTAGAAAACAGAAAGTACTGATTAGAGGAGAAACCTCAAAATGGAGGTAACCAGTGGTGTACCACATGGATCAATATTAGGTCCTCTAATATTGACTTAGATTCTGGTATAGTACGCAGACTTGTTAAATTTGCAGATGACATAAAAATAGGAGGAGTGGCAACCAAGCTATAAAAAAGGCCAACAAGATGATCAGATATATAGTGAAAAGGGTTGAATTTAAATAAAGGGAAGTAATGTTAAAACTGTACAATGCATCTAGAATATTGTGTTCAGTTCTGGTCACCTCGCTACAAAAAGGATATTTCTGCTCTAGAAAGAGTGCAAAGAAGAGCGACCAGAATTATTCAGGGTTTAAAAGGCATGTCATATGCAGATAGGCTAAAATAATTAAATCTATTCAGTCTTGAACAAAGAAGACTATGCGGCAACCTGATTCAAGCATTCAAAATTCTAAAAGGTATTGACAATGTTGACCCAAGGGACTTTTTCGACCTGAAAAAAGAAACAAGGACCAGTGGTCACAAATGTAGATAAGACAAAGGGGCATTCAGAACAGAAAATAGGAGGCACTTTTTTACACACGGAATTGTGAAGGTCTGGAACCAACTCCCCAGTAATGTTGTTGAAGCTGTCACCCTGGGATCCTTCAAGAAGCTGCTTGATGAGATTCTGGGATCAATAAGCTACTAACAACCAAACGAGCAAATTGGGCCGAATGGCCTCCTCTCATTTGTAAACTTTCTTTTGCTCTTATGTTCAACCGTTGCTTGCCAGTCATCTTCACACAAACTGCAACCAGGCAATGGGTGTGAGGAGCAATCTACGCTGGTTAGTTTTTTCAAGAGAAAGGACATGTAATTATTGAATTCAGCATGTAAGTGTAATTTTTTCCCTTGTCATTTCTTTACTGTTTTATTTTAAAACATACCATGGGGGGGGGGGGGGGGGGGGGGGGGGGGGGGGGGGGGGGGGTTGGTGTAATTATATGTGGAAACTGGCTTGTTCTGTGTGCTTTTTGGAGTTGTTATGTTTAATCAAATGATTGTTTACAGATGGCCGCTCGATTGAGACTTGCTGCCTGCCTGTCTTGTATGTGTCCTCTGTGTGTTACCATCCTTGGTAGTGTCACATGACCTGTTTGTTTACTTTCTGTTTTGTGTTTAATAAATCCTGCACACCTGTGCCGGCGTTTCAACTCACCCTCCTCTGTCTTGCAATGCAGTTACCCATAGATGTCACACGAGTACCTTGTCACAATACCATTTAAATGTTGATCAATGTGAAGGAATCTTCTTCAGTCAAGTACTATATATTGATGTTCAACTCAAATTTGCCATTCTGCCATTATTCTGATACAGAAAAATGCCAAACGCTATTATAGTGAACACCCTGATATAACAAACACTCCAGGTCCCAGGGGCGTTTGTTATAGTGAAGTTAGCCTGCGCTTTGTGACTTTAGAAAGAGTACAGGGTTTATCCTTGGTTAGTGGGGATCCGCCCTTGCGGTGAGATCGGCCTCCTAGGACGGGACGCAAACGATACTTTCCCCAAGGGGAACCTAGAGTGAGGATAGGGGATAGGCTTGGTCCCCCTGGCTCACGGAGAACATTCTTGGTGAAAGTCGAGGCCAGCACGGCTGGTCTCTAAGGTTGTGAAGAGAGCTTCACTTGCCCCAGAGGGAGAACATTGCAGAAGTGGAGCCACATAGTGGAGGAAGATGGAGGAAAAAAGAATAAGGGTGCATCCCAGGGTTTAAATGGGGAGATTCACTGACATAACAGAGGAGGAGCCCTAGCTCCTAGCTCGAACCACACTTAAAGGTTATAATTAAAGTATGTTAGTATTAGATCTTGGCTAGTGCACTTGAAATCTTAATTTAAAAACACAGTGCTAACACAATATTGGAATGCCGCATAATCAAGGAAGGCTCTTTTGAGAACACAGTTGTTGATATGAATTGAACATTTTGAATACATAAAATTACACATTGTATAACATACCAATAAATAATGTGATGATCATGCTAGGATCAAGCAAGATAGCCAAAACCATAAATGTAAGTTTAAAGAAGGATTATGCAAAGATCATAAGTAAGATTGCATGCATACTTGGCACATAAGAACTACGAAGATGGACTGTGTAGTTAAAGCAATAACAGCCAATCATAAGAACTGCAAAAGGAACTACTTAAACAACAATAAATAAAAGACACGTGTTAACATGAAGAAAAGGAAACTCAGACCATGTAAGAAAAACAAATATTTTATCCTTCCTGAAGCAATTAGATATCACAAGGACCAATTTTCAGGTTAGATGGTATTCCTCTAACTATACTGTATAATTCCAATATTTGGTGAAAACAGTTAAAACAGAACATACACTTAGATACACATAGGTTTACATATACAGATGTTTAGCATGGTTGGGGCAAGTCAATATTTCAGATGATTGGCTATGCAATGGTGCGTGAATTGGTATTGGTGGTAGTATAGGGATACTCTTCTCAGCCAATGCCCTAATTTATAACAAAAAAAAGTAGAAGTATCAGTTTCTATGAAAAATTATATCACCATGAACTACAGGTAAATGTGACACTAGGATGGGCAGATGGACAGACCAATTGTTCCATATATCCCCAGATTCAGATACTTACAGTAAGTTGTGGTAAAAAAAAGTCTTAACTAACTTTCCTCACAATTCAAATTGATGCATAAACATGGCATCTGTACATATGTCCACACATACATCAAAGGAATTCCTATTCTGATATTCAATAATAGACAAAGGTTTACTTTACAAGGCTATAGAGTTGTTCTTAAAGTAAGAAAAACTAAATAAAAGAACAAAAATGTCTTCAAAAAGATTAGATGACCAATAATAATGTTGACAATACTAATAAAAGGTAAGACAAAGTCTTGCTTATCACTCCTTTAGTGAGGATTATCATATCCTTAGTGACTGACCTACAAAAAGTATTTGAAATAGCAATAACCAAGGCTTTCAAATCATCTTAATAACATTGTGCTTGGATGTGTTTTGTTTTTATTTTTACTTGAATCACGGTACCCTGTTTTAATATACAGCCAGTGATAATGTTACTGAAGCTAATACATTTTTAAAGCCATAAAAAATAGATCCAGAACAGAGCGCAAGAACATTTGAGCTTTCATCTATCTATGTATACATGTTTATGTACAAATAATACATATATATATATATATATATATATATATATATATATATATATATATATATATATATATATATATATATATATATATATAGAACAAGCTGTTCTAAACTAGGTTAATATGAATTAAACATGCCTTCATTTTAAACAGATCACTCAGATGAGGTGTTAACAAGCTAGGATGATTGGCAAAGAACTAACAGACTACAAAGACAACTTTAGAAGCCGCCCATCCCCTGCCTATTAAAAACAGAATTCCTGCACAAACTGTTTGCTTTTGCAATAACTCCTACGAAGCATTATTACTGCCAGCCCTAGCCTAGCCCCCACTTTATTCACGGCTCTGTCCGGGGATGCACTATCAACATGTGGCACATGTCCTTGACAAGCACAGAAGAGCCGCACCCTGGGAACTCTGCTGGTACGACAATGGGGTTCGCCCTTTTTTCTTTTATCGTTGCCGGGATGGTAGCGAGGAATCTAATAACTGTGACAGTGGGCCTTTGGCTTTGTTCCTGCCTTCCCAGACAGTGAAAATGCAGACACTAATAAAAGGTTAAATGAATAGGAAGAACTGACAAGAGGTACAATAAAGAGGGGGCTTTGGTAATCCGCAGACACCCCAGCAGAGATCCTTGGCTCAAGTAGAGCAAGGACAGCACATCGCAGAGTCACAATATTTAAAACAGCTTGCCCTACAACAGAGGCTTTTTGTGTCTCGGTACATGTCTGGCTTTCAGGAACGAAAAGATACTGAAAAGAATTTCAGCATGGGGTTCTTTGATAAATGTTAAGGTCATCAGAAGAAAGAACAAAATCTGTCTTGTGTACTTTGGTACATTTGCCCTGGAGGAATGCAAAGCCACATGAAAGGCAGCCTCTGAGCAATTTCTTTTTATCAGCTTGCATGTTGAACTGTCCCTTCCCTACAGACTACCTGTCAATTTTATCCTTGCTCTCAAATACTTGCCATGTCTGCTGCTTGCAGTGATTAATTTTCTCATTAAGACTAATGCTAGATCCCTTTCAGTGAAGGGAGGGGAATCAGTTTTACATTTTATTGCTTTTAAGTGGATTTGGAGCGCATGTGTCACTCTACTTATTTCTTTATGTACTGTATATGTATCAATAGTGTCAATCCGTTAGAGTTTAAAAGTTAGTCAAATGGTAAACTTTGAATTTGGAAAGGTTTAACACTTAGGGTTGGTTCATACTTCTGTTGCAGATGAATGTGATAGTCAGACACAGACAGTTCTAAAAGCCATGCAGCTTAACTCCGACCATGCAGAAAATTCAGGTCGCAGATGCATGAGGAAAGGCTGTACAACCTTCCAAAAAAGACGCACGTCGAAAGAGTGTGGATGACATAATTCCGACCTGTCGCACAGGGTCAGAGACGGTATGTTCTTTTTTTTGTGTAAGTTTATTATTTTTACATCTACTACAGCTCCAATTTTCTACAAGCTATTAACAAATAAACAGAATAAAACACTCCTAATCTGCATTTAGGCAATGCATACATAATTAACAGTTAATTTATTTTACGGTTTTTTGCAAGTCAGTCTTCCCACTGAACACATTGCACCCAACTGATGTGGAAATACTAAAATCTATCACAGCCTGACAAATACCCATCAAACAAACCATCCAATCTCACACCATTCTAAATCAGATTTAAGTTGGATTTAATTCTCAAAGAACAGCATTACCAGTAAGATTAATACCAAAGGCAGGTGATCTTATCTCTTATTAAGTTGCCTAAAGCTTTCTTTGTGTCACATTGTTTAAAATAATTTGAAAACCACCCATAAACACTTTGCAAGTGTAGATCAATATGGTGTTTCCTTTATATTTATGCATAAATGGTTTCAATCCATTTGAGTTTAAATGGTAAACTGAAATTTGCAAGATATCAAAAATACCATGTCAAATATCAATGTCATCCTTAGTGTATCATTTACCCATGACCCATGTTGCCTGAATTCATGAAAAAAAAGAAAGTCGTTACACATTGGGCCAGATTCCTTTTATGTTTATTATTCAATGTTCCACTTTTTTCAATTTTCTATGCACCTGAACACGTGATTGACTGACTGAGTACAAAAATGTAAAGCAAATCAAAGTAAAGATAATATTTCCTTTGCTTATGCCTTAAAAAATAAGCAAAAGGAACAAACAACAATGGAAGAGATGAAAAACCAAAAAAGAGGCCCAAATCCATGATTCAGGCACAACTGCAACATAGGGATCAAGTTTTTAATCACATTTTGAAATCATGTTTGGTACGATATACAACGTTTCTCAATCTAGATTCTTTCAAAAGAGGATCATTTTAGCCATATAAGACCTGTGGAAAGAGATACCTGTACTGTGCCTTTCAAGTCAAAGCCAAGATAGAACTGCTTTCCTAAATCTGAAACCAACACTACTCTGAACATTTCGTACAGCACTGTAAAACAGGTCACTTATACACTGGAGAAAACAATAGTGAGCAGTGAAAATAAAGAGGAGGGAAAAGGATGCTGGAGTTACAAATTATTTTCCAAAGTTTGCACTATTCATTTCCCTAATGCCTTGTGCAGGCTATAAAATAAACATTCATAATATAACCCAAAATCTCCCACTTGAACAATTAATTACCAACAAGCTTATGTGTGCTTCAGTTCCCTTTCAATTTGAAGACGAGCAGCAACTATAGTTTTGGGATATAACTGACACAGGTCAGGTATTTACTGAGCATTTTATGTCAGAGCTGTTGATAGGCCCTTCTGGGGAGTGACGGCCTCGGTCCTGCCAACTGAGGGAATAAGTAGTCACTCTGCGGAAGTCATGTTCTCTTTTGCTTCTCACAATCAGGTAGGTAAGGTAGGTATAAAGTAACTTCTCCAGTTGCGTGATTGAGCCTTTGTGAAAAAGCTGTCACTACGAGTATTCTGGTAATTCCCCCTGAAATTTATTGCTGGAAGTAGGCTTGCCACTTCCTCAGAATCAGAAACTCAGCTTCTGAGGACAGAGCTTGAAACGCTGTACAACTGCGCTTCGTTTAAAAAAAACCTAATCTGTAATTACGGTGACTGTAATCTGCTTTTGCTAACCCTACAGCATCTGCTGTCTCTGTGTATTTTACTCTGCTTTTTGCTGTTAAAATAAATAAACAAGAGGAAAGAGAGACACGTATTCCTACATCAGGACCTGGCTCTGTCGCACCCGAGTCGATGGCGCTGGGTTGACTAGGCCCTCCCACTCTGTGTGCGCGACCAACAAATAAAACCCTACCTTTCAGCTTCTGCTATGTGTGAGTGTTTTACCTTGCAGTTAAACAAACAAAAAAAAAAAACAACAACAGCGTATGCTTCCTCCACTGGGCCTGATTCCAGCCCACTGTAGAGCAGACTCCATGGATACACTGACCTACCGATCTCTCTTTCTTTCTTATCTATATATACTGTCTGTAGGAAGTGCTCCACTCACTACGTGCTGCCCCGGTTGTGTGACTGCACGCAGTCCAGACTAGACACCCGGCCCAGTAACCTTGGTGCTTATGCCTTTGTGCCTTAGTGCCTCAGAGTTCTGTGCCTCTGTGCTTCAGCGCCCTCAGTGCTCCAGAGCCTCAGTGCCTCTGTGCTTCGGTGCACTCTACGCTTAGACGGTCCCTGTATCGGTGCCCTCGGTGCATCTGTGTCTTACAGCTTTAGTGCCTCTGTACTTCGGCGCCTTACAGCTTTGGTGCCTTGGTGCTTCGGCGCCCTTGTTGCTTAGAGGGTCCCTGCATCGGTGCCTTCGGTGCCCTTGGTTCATCGGTGCCTTACAGCCTCAGAGCCTCTCTGCTTCGGCGCCCTCGTTGCTTAGACGGTCCCTACATCGGTGCCTTCAGCGCCCTCAGTGCTTCGGCACCCTCGTTGCCCCAGTACTTCGGCAACCTTGGTGCCCTCTGTGCTCTTGGCGCATCCGGTGCTTCAGAGCCTGTGTGCTTCGATGCCCTCATTGCCCCAGAGCCTCGGTGCCTCAGTGCTTGGACACTCCGTACTTCGGTGCCCTCGGTACCTCAAGGCCTCAGTGCATCGGTGCTTAGGCACCCTTAGTGCTCAGACGCTCCGTGCAGCCGTGCTTAGCCCCGGCATGTCGAGATGTCGAAATTCCACCCTTACACATCCTGCAGAGGGATGCTTCTTCCACAACTCCTCCTTTGTGTCAGGTGCCTGGGTATGCAGCATGCCTCCTCCACCTTAGGAGATGAGAATTTCTGCTCAATCTGCGCAGCGTCCCAGCCATGGACCCTGCGCAGAAGGCTCGCAGAGTTCACGGGTACAGCTTCCTCAGCCAGCTCAGCTGAGCCCTCTAGCGTTGGGAGCCCTGTCCTCCCCCCTCCTCCATCTGCCTTTGAACCCTTCGCAGAGCATACCTTGAGCACAGGCTCCAGCCCATCGAGCTTGCAGCCACTCAAGATCTCCTTCAAGGCACAGTAAGCGGACGAGACACTCGAAACAGGATAAGGACATCTCCGAACTGAAGAGACAGTTGGCTCAGTTTCTGGAGTACCAGGTCAGGCAGCAGGCTTTTCCCCCTGCTCCTGCTACAAATCCGCCTTCACACCAACCTGCTTTGGCACCGAGTGTCTCCAAACAAGCAGCCCTGTTGGCTTCCTTGGAAGGTGCGGGGACACTGGGTCTAGCAGAATTCCCACCAGTGGATTCTACCATCGCGGTTAATGAGCTACAGGATCTGTCAGTGCACTTCTCCTGTATGCGTGTTTGGGATGATGGAAACAGGGTGTCATTACGCAGAAACCCAGTTTTCCTCTCTAAGGTGGTTACAGCTTTCCAGTTGAATCAATCAGTGGAACTAGAGGCTTTCCATCCCCCTCCTTTTCCTTTGGAGGAGGATCAGAGATTGAATTCCCTCTGCTCGGTTCGGCCATTGAGATGTTATATGGATAGAACGAGAACGCTGCGTCAATCTGACCAGCTCTTCGTCTGTCATGGTGAGAGACCTCTCGAAGCAACGACAGTCCGACTGGATTGTGGACACAGTTTCATCTGCATATACCAGTGCCAGCCTTCCCCCACCTGGGTGAGTGGCCGCGCACTCTACCAGAGGAGTGGCTACATCATGGGCACTCTCTAGGGGAGGTTCATTGCCTTATATTTGTACTGCGTCTACCTGGGCTAACCCGCTTACTTTCACCAGGTTCTACTGACTTAATGTGGTAGATCTCTCTATGCCTTTATTAGGCACAACGGTCCTTGAGGTTACACGTTCACAAACACAAACATTAGTTTGGTGGTAGTGAGACATCCCCATCTGCTGTCCACTTACACTCCCTTACGACGGCTTTGTAGACTTTCCCAAAAGTATGGTTACTGGTCATCTCCTAATTGAAATGAAATGTTAGGTTACGGATGTAAACCTTGCAAGGTCACATTACTCACGTTCGTGGGTTAGATGCAAAAGAGAACATGATCTCCGCGGAGTGAATACCTATTCCCTCTGTAGGCGAGACCGAGGACGTCACTCACGGGAGGGGCCTATCGGCAGCTCTGACATAAAATGCTCAGTAAATACCTGTGGCAGGCATATCCCTAAAGTATGGCTGCTAGTCGTCTTCTCTTTCAGGGAACCAGGGTTACATCCATAACCTAACGTTTTGCCAGGATCACAATTAACAAAAGTATTTTTATAATCAGAAAATAAAATGTCTTTGTTACTTATACAATAGTTTTGTTGTCACATTGTTGCAGGATATAAATACAAGCAGGTTAAAATAAAGAAATATGTCACTGTGGTAAGTTTTGCTTTACTGTTTATTTGTATTTTCCTCCATGAGGATATCGCAGGTCATTTTTATAGACGTTGAAGTCCAGTTTTGCAAATGTTTTTGGTTTTTGAAATCCAAATTAAAAAAAAAAAAAAAAATATTGTAAAGCTTGTAAAGCTATTGTAATTGCACCAAAATATATAATGGTAGTCCTCATTACATGATTAAATTGTGCCAATTCAATTCACCTTTACACTGGCAAAAAACATGAACAAAATTAATCAATGTAATAAACAGGCAGTGTGGAACAATATAAAAAATATTCACTCAGTCTACTGCATTTTTGTTATACGCTTAAAGCTAATTCAACTGGTCCCTTTGAGGAAATCATATCATTCATTCATTTTAACAAACTAAAGGTTTTCCTTAAGAACTAAATGACTTTTTAAGCACAGCAAACATGCTGGGCAGTTGAAACAAAAGTCAACAGAATAAAAGTAGCCTCCTGGTGTGACTTGTTGTCTTTAAAAATACCCACAGCTTGTATTAAGGGTCTGACTATTAAATATATTGTGCAACAAACTACTGATAATGTTATGCTATTGTCTTGGTGCAACATTAACCTAAAGATTTTAAGTAAGATATGCTATGAAAAGGTTGTCTGTAATTACTGCACTTAATTATGGAAAACCCACGAATGTCAAAAGATCAGAAATATCAAAATACGAACACAATCTGTACAACATTTAAGCTGTCCTTAATTGAAAATGTCACAGGGTCATGAAAATGTATTACAAGATGCAATACGAGGTACATCACTCTGAAACTACTACTTCAAAAATAAATAATAGTGAGAGATGAATTGCATTGTAATTCTTAAACCGTAGATTGTGAATAAATATCATCATATAAACACCATTCCTTTTTTTTTTTAGCTTTGCTGTTTAGAAGTTTAATTACTGTCTAGATAAGTATAAGTCTTGTGCTTAATTGTTACCCCTTAAGCTTCAGTAACAGTTTCCTTTTCAAATGCTTAAATTCAGCTTCTCAAAAAAAAAAATAAATAAATAAAATACTCTGAAAATATTAATCTGAACTACTATTGCCAAGAATTACTCTTGCTTACTCGGGATTCATTTAAAGCCCCAGCAATCCCGTGTAGATAAATGATATGGCTCTGCAAAATGAAATGATATCAAAATAAACTAGCCCTTTACTGATGCGAGATTTGTATTTCTGAGAAAACCTCTTCTTTATACTGTTGGGTTAAAGTTTCACGTTAGTTTCTCGCTGTTCTTGTATAAGAAAGTGTTCTCGAAGGTACAGATCTTTTGAGCACAGCATCACCAAAATACAAACAAATGGGTCTATTTATAAGATCTAGACAGTATCTGATCTAAGTAAGGCTGTCCTAAAACTTGTAAACTCTGTTGCATACCTATTGCCGTTGTGTTTTCACTGAGTTTGGTAGTGCTACTATGGGGGACAATATATTACCCTTTAAAAGCTTAATACAGTGTTAAGGGTTAACTGTACCAACACCCACCACTGCTTAAACCAGGAGAGTACAGCAAGGACTATTCTACCCCAGGTATTTGTTACAACAATACCCTCCATTACTTAAATAAATCAATTAAACTTGCATCCAGGTCCTAATGCGTTCATTATTCAAGCTATAGCCTATAAAACCTGGTGTAGTATGGCCCTTGAGGAACAGTTATCATTAAATAATAAATAAATCAATAAATAAATAAATAAAACTAAACAAATGTTTTCCCCCCAAAGGATCATTGCTACTTTAAGTTTAGCACTGTATTATAGGTATAAAAGAAATTGATTAACTTGAAATAATTACTTTAATTAGCAGTATTTTAATAAGGTATTACAATATTATATGAAAAATATAACTGTTTGGCATATAAGAAAAAAAACTAAAGGCTAATTACAACTCAAATCCATGTAAGAACTTGTCAGGAGGCATGAGAGACGTATTTGTTATGTATTTTATATATGAAAAAAGTAAAAACAATTGGTGGTATTTTTCAAACATCACAGTATGGGCATAATTATTGTTTAAAATAACACTGATGAATGCAGAAAACCTTTTTCTACTTGACTTACAGCTTGATCCTACACAATACTGATTATAAATATGCTTCACAAATCCTAACTAATGTATTATACCACTGCCCTTGCCAACCTAAAAAAAACTTCCTCACAAAAACTAGATTTACAGCACACCTTATCCCCAGCAATGCCAAGTCAAAGAAAGGGTTTGTTCTTTTAGAACTCTCTAAAACGTTTTTTTTTTTTTTTAAACTGGTGTCCAATTTCTTTTGAACAGCTGTATTATCCAACTTAAGTTGCTCTGCTAATTTGGCTCCCATAAGGACTAACTTGGAAGGTTAAAAAAAATACTGGAAAAGATCAATTTGCTAGGAAAGATCAAATGAGAAAACTGTGGGGACAACATGGGGGTCAGAGATTGAAGAACTGAGCAGAGACGGTACCTGTCCAGGATTATTCAACCACCTAACCATCCTCTCTTTTTTCATTCTTCTGGGCCCATGTGATTCATATCCTGCTGCTGACAAGTTAGCAAGGGGCTGCTGCTGCAACATGAAAGTGCTTCTTTTTTTTCCATCCCTTGTCTAAATCTGGGCAGATTTCTAAAAAGACGACATCGCACTGACTTGTGACACGGCAAGATGAAATGCGAGGTCTGGGCCAGTCTAGAAGCTGAACAGATAAAAGTAATCAAATGACACTCCTGGAATGCAAATTGGCATTCTTGACTGCAGCACTTGCACAACCATGAAACATACCTGACAGGACCGAGATTAGGACAAAATATTATGTAAAGCAGTGAACTCATAAACTCTGACTAGAACAGTCAAACTGGAGAACACAGGCTTTAATGGAGTGAGCTGTGATCTTTTTTTTTCATTTGAGAGTATCACAGCTTAACTCCATTATGCCTTAAAGACACACTTTCCATTTCTAGTTCTGTAGCACGTACTGAAGACCAGTAGAAAGAACAGAATTTACTCAAGATGTGTTCAATTAACATTCATATTTTTATAGAGGCAATACAGTTTGTTTCATGTTTAACACAAACTGTGTAGTCTTTACTTGATTATGAAACTATGTTGATTTTAACATCATTGTTTTTGGAGTGTACCCTGCTTTCAAAGACAGATAAAAAAAAAATAATAATAATAAAATAACATCTAAGAACACTGAAGGAAAATGAATTAGTTCCTCAATGAAAAGTCTTAAAATTTGGTGCCCTTTTAACTATTATAAACAAGCTTCAAGACAAGATGGATCTTCTTTCATGAGTAATGAAGATAATGGAGTTTAAAAAAAGATATATTCCCAATATCCAATAGGCTACTATGAACACAAAAAAATGTTGTACATTATGTACACTTTGCAAACATGATAGATTGTATTGCTGCTAAATAAATGTATTATACGTTCACACATTCTTAATATTATTTAATATTTATAACTGAAAATAAAGAAAACAAGCAGTGCTTTTTCTTACCATTTCAAATCACCCATTAATTTACATGTGATGTTAATTATTACTTGTGTTGTATGCTGACTTACAAATCTGAACACAAATCTGTTGACGCATCAGGCAGCAACAGGGAACAAAATGTCTTTCCGTGTTGTTTTAATGTCTGTCACAATCCCACAGTAATTAAAGGTAACCTTTAAAAAACTGTATTTGTGACTATGAACCATTCTTGTCATTCATTTGAAAATATACATGTATATTTAAAATATCATTTTTATGTCTTTCCGGGTTACTGTACACAAACAATTTAGCTTTTTACTAATACATACTACTGCCTAATGTCAAATAAATTGCAATGGCTCTTTGAGCGCATGTGTGTGTATATATATATATATATATATAGATGCACCTCCAAAATTATTGGCACCCTTGATAAAGATGAGCAAAAAAGGCTGTATAACTATATTCTTTTATACTAATACAATTGCTCAGAGAAAATGTTTATTTTTAACAAGTAATTATTTTTGTTTCTCAAAAAGATAGGTGTCAAAATTATTGGCACCCCTACAAATTAAAATCAAACAAAATTAAATCTGCATTAATATTCTACTTTTTTAAGTATATCTCAGTCTTAAGGAACGGTATTGTGGCCTTCCATGGCTTCCTTTTTCACTGGGGTATAAAAATGAGGTAACACGCACGTAAAATCCATTTGTCATCTATCACCATGGGGAAAGGCAAAGAAATGAAAAGAGACAAATGGTTGTTGACCTTCATAAATCAGGCAATGGGTACAAAAAATAGCTAAAAACCTAAATATACCACTTACCAGTATTAGGGCAATAATTAAGAAGTTCAAAACCAGTGGAACAGTGGTAAATCTGCCTGGTAGAGGATGCAAGTGCATCTTGCCCCCATGCATAGTGAGGAAGATGGTTCGGGAAGCAAAGAAGAATCCAAGGGCCACAGTTGGAGAATTACAGAACTTGGTGCATCTTGGGGTCACCAAGTCTCCAAATCTATAATTAGACGCCGCCTCCATGCCAATAGCCTATTTGGAAGGGTTGCCAGAAAACAGCCTTTATTGAGAGCAACCAACAAATGTAAGCGCTGGAGTTTGCTAAACGGCATTGGCACTTGGATTGGAACCGGGTGCTATGGTCAGATGAGACGAAAATAGAACTCTTTGGCCACGCACACCAGCGGTTGGTTTGGCGCAGAAAGAAGAATGCGTATGCAGAAAAGAACCTCATACCTGCCGTAAAATATGGTGGTGGATCTTTGATGTTATGGGGCTCGTTTGTTTCCACTGGTCCTGGGGCCTTTGTTAAGGTCAACTGCATCATGAACTCTACCAAGTACCAGGACATTTTAGCCAAAAACTTGGTTGCCTCTGCCAGGAGACTGAAACTTGGCCACAAGTGGATCTTCCAACAGACAATGACCCCAAGCACACATCAAAATCCACAAAGAAATGGTTAATTGACCACAAAATCAACATTTTGCAATGGCCATCTCAGTCTCCAGACTTGAATCCCATTGAAAACCTGTGGTTTGAATTAAAGAGGGCAGTCCATAAGCGCAGACCGAAGGATATCAAGGATCTGGAAAGATTCTGTATGGAGGAATGGTCTAACATTCCTTCCAATATGTTCTCCAATCTCATAAAAAAATTATAGAAAAAGGCTCAGTGCCATTATCCCTGCAAAGGGAGGGTGCACAAAGTACTGAAAACAAGGGTGCCAATAATTTTGGAGGTGCCTGTATATCTATCTATCTATATATATATAATATATATATATATATATATATATATATATATATATATATATATATATATATATGGTGAAGAGAGACTTTAGTGCACCCTGTTGTAACAAATGAAAGGCTAATGAAAAGTAACACAGCAGTGTTCATTCTCTGGGTATCTACTGCAGTTTTCAATAATAGTTGATCAGTCGAATAAATTTATTTAATCATTAGACCGACTGAATTGTTTATATTTTTTTCTATTTGTTTATTTTAATTAAATGCTGAGGCAAATGTCTAATTGTTTGAGATCTGATGTCAACTAATGTTAGACATGAAATAATATTGCTTGAATATGTAAAAAATATTTTCTACAGAACTAAAACTAAACTTTTTATAAAAAAATATTTTCTTCTGAGTCAAATTGCTGTTCATCTTTCTAAATAAGAAAAAGAAAAACGTTATGCTGTTGATTAATGATTAATTAATATTGCTATGATAAATTATAATTAAATATAAATATATAACTATATTTAACTGGGTGCCTTTTACACATTTAAACTTAACTGTGATTATTAGTCTCTTGCTGCTGTTGAATGATCTCTCCTTCAAACAACACAACTCTGTTCCGAAATTTGTACTGTATTACTGCAATAAGAATAATATAAAACATTATTGGAATTTATTCTGGACACGTGCCCCCCACCCCCACCCCACCCCACTTACTGTATCTTCTGTATCTAACCCATGATGAAAATAAACTGTGCCCTAATATTTTGTTTAGTTTCTGTTGCTATATTGTTGTCAGAAAGAATTTAAGTTATTTAAATAAACATTGCAACGGGTGGATTGGAGGCGGTGGGCTTTTGCGCTTATAGGCAACAAAGGTACGTCACCCACCGTAGCTGGGCACTTCTCCAACTGCCCTGGCATTACGGCAAGTTACAAGTCTTTCCTCGGCATCAGCCCGGGTGATGGTGGGCAGTTGAAGAACTGCCCGGGCAGGTGCCGAAATGAAATAAAATTCAAAGCTAATTCGGCATGTGCCCGTTGCAGCTGGGCACTTCGCCAACTGCCTGGACATTACTGCAACTGCCCGATTTCAGGAACGGCCCATAACACACACACACACACACACACACACACACACACACACACACACACACACACACACACACACACACAGATATATGCACATTGTTCCTGACAAAGATATAGTTTGTCTTTATAAAATATTAAGGCATCATTTTTATCTTTATGAGTTCATATATATATATATATATATCCAGAGAAGATAAGAAGCACTGGAATAAAAGATAGTCAGGCAGGTAACCAGGTGGTCAAAACCATTAACATAGTCAAGGGGGTCAGTCCCCTAATTAGCTGTTGTCCATCGACTGAATTCCTCAATGTAAAAGACCATTGCAAGAGGGAATTGTGTGCGGTATTGCTTTTGAAACTAGAGCATTCCTGAAGTGACAGAAATTTGACAGTTCAATATGTGGCTTTCATCACTCAAACAAGACAGTAAAATGATAAGGGAAATATACAACATCTTTGTGTTGCATGAATACAACTAGTAATGCCAGCTTTTTATA
Source organism: Polyodon spathula (assembly GCF_017654505.1). NCBI lineage: Eukaryota > Metazoa > Chordata > Actinopteri > Acipenseriformes > Polyodontidae > Polyodon > Polyodon spathula. The sequence continues at coordinate 81,604,153 of NC_054534.1, read as the reverse complement.
GCACATGTTAATGAAAAAAAAAAAATGCTGTTACATTTTATACCAACTGAAAGCAGTAGACGGAAAAATACAATTTGCTTCAAAAATACATTCAACGGCACTCAAACATGTAAGCTCCAAAAAACTTTGCATATCATAAAGAATTAAATCAAATCAAATGTGTTAGACTATTCCAGCATTGCACACGTCTATCAATACAAAGGTGGTTCTAATATAATTATAAGAGAAACATTCACCAATAAAACAGGCACCGTTGATGTGATGATTATGTGAATGTACAGACTCTCGGTTTCTTAACTGTATGTAAATAATATGAATTCAACTCTTAAATTCTGTAATAAATATATTCATAATCATCACAATCATCATCATTTGTAATATTGAACCATTAGCACCGTATTCATTATTCGCTTTTCAATAAGTTAGCCAATACTAAAAGTTTTCTGGCATTTCCTTTGCTTTTACCTCACTCTGTTGGACAGCCAGCAACATAACAGGCCATGCTAGCTTTTAAGAAACTTTTCAGAAAGTTTCAGACAAGAATTCTTGGAAGGAAACCCATTGAACTGGCTATAGGGACTGTAGAGTTAATACAAACAGATTAAATATTTACCATTTCTTCATTTTGTCTCTGGATCAACTCTGGTCCTCTGGAGTGTGCCTCGTTAATAGTCAGTTTCGCCCTCAGGTGGGTAACTTTTTCACTTTCAGTCTCTGAAGAACACAGAAAGTCTTTTAGGTGTCCCGTACAGCAACCAGTAAACCAAACTGTTTATCACCAGATACATGAACTTGTATTATTTCATAGAACTGCAGGAATCCTAGATTTTATACAGACACAATTCCGTGACCGCAGTTCTAAAGTCTTTGAATTTACTGTCGTCTTTCCAAAACTAAGAGAGTGATAAAATGAGCAAATGGGTGTGCTGTTATGCACTCTGCTTTCCAGCAACCCTGCAGTAAGAAGTTATCGTTGGAAACCTTGGCGTTTCCCTGTTCAAAAAACAAGATCGTCTCCCTCATTCGCTGCTGTGTGTCTCTTCGGTCCGTTAAGTGCTTGCTCTGCTGAAGGCAATCAAGCGATGCTGACTGAAAAACCGAATAATCCAATGTTTTCTGGAAGTTTGTAGCATTCAGAATAACTCGAGAGATATATATTATTACGTTTTCATCTCTTGTCGCGCACTGCTTTCTTCAGTGTGTAATCCGAGTCATTTTAGGCTGGTCTTTAGCCGTCACGGTCTCGGTGTGCAGAGTAGAGTCACATCTGTGTGTGACACTGAGCCAACTAAACTCAACACTGCCCTGCAGATGTACACTATTATACGTATTACTACTTACTAAAGCACTTAGTTCACTTCCATTGGAGTTAACGTGTTGATACTAGTTTACAATACATACAGCTATATACTGTAAATGTCAATGCATTCAATGTATTTGTGTGGGAAGGTTTGCAATGTATTAAACATTTTTTTCCAGAATGTGTTTAAAAAGAGAAAGTTATTGTAATTAGCACATGGCGAAGATTTCTGATTAAAGTTACCTGTACTTACATAATTATCTATGTGGAAAATTAGTTGTTTCAAATGACCATTAAAACCCAAAAGGAATAATTTTGGGAACATTTTGAGACAATTTGTTTTAAATATAAAGCACTTGCATTGCTTAAATTATATATATATATATATATATATATATATATATATATATATATATATATATATATATATATTTAAGCGTTTGTTTTAACGCGTTGTTAGACACCTGTAGATTGCAAAATGTTTGATAAAAGTGAAACGTAACGGTGTACAATTATTTTAAGTATAAAGTGGTACCATTCAGCTCGCACACGCTTGAACAACTTCCTCGCAAGAAACGCACACCAGAAGCGCTCATTATGCCTGTTTCGGTCTTTTATACCTATAGTTATAATATATTTATTATAGTTTGCTGGTCAAACATTTTATCAAGAAAATAGTATACCAAATATTTATCATATGCAATACTTTGGGTCTTGTACATTTTTTTTTATATATTTTTCTATTTTGTCTTGTTCGGTTGGGTTTGAATTTATTTTTTTTAGAAAACATTGATTGGGATTGCTTTTTTTGTCAATTTGGGTCTATATATATATATATATATATATATACAACTACTACTGCTAATACTTCTAATAATAATTAAGTATACACGTGCAAAATCTATTTAGATAAATTGATAGTCTGTTACTATTTATAGGTATGTGTTTGGGTAAAATTAACATTGTTGTTTTATTCTATAAACTACTGACAACATTTCTCCCATATTCCAAATAAAAATATTGTCATTTAGAGCATTTATTTGCAGAAAATGACAACTGGTCAAAATAACAAAAAAGATGCAGTGTTGTCAGACCTCGAATAATGCAAAGAAAATAAGTTCATATTCATTTTTAAACAACACAATACTAATGTTTTAACTTAGGAAGAGTTCAGAAATCAATATTTGGTGGAATAACCCTGATTTTCAAGCACAGCTTTCATGCGTCTTGGCATGCTCTCCACCAGTCTTTCACATTGATGTTGGGTGACTTTTTGCCACTCCTGGTGCAAAAATTCAAGCAGCTCAGCTTTGTTTGATGGCTTGTGACCATCCATCTTCCTCTTGATCACATTCCAGAGGTTTTCAATGGGGTTCAGGTCTGGAGATTGGGCTGGCCATGACAGGGTCTTCATCTGTTGGTCCTCCATCCACACCTTGATTGACCTGGCTGTGTGGCATGAAGCATTGTCCTGCTGGAAAAACCAATCCTCAGAGTTGGGGAACATTGTCAGAGCAGAAGGAAGCAAGTTTTCTTCCAGGACAACCTTGTACTTGGCTTGATTCATGCGCCCTTCACAAAGACAAATCTGCCCGATTCCAGCCTTGCTGAATCACCCCCAGATGAGTCCAATTTTCCTAAGTTACTCTTCCTAAGTTAAAACATTAGTATTGTGTTGTTTAAAAATGAATCTGAACTTATTTTCTTTGCATTATTCGAGGTCTGACAACACTGCATCTTTTTTGTTATTTTGACCAGTTGTCATTTTCTGCAAATAAATGCTCTAAATGACAATATTTTTATTTGGAATTTGGGAGAAATGTTGTCAGTAGTTTATAGAATAAAACAAAAATGTTAATTTTACTCAAACACATACCTATAAATAGTAAAACCAGAGAAACTGATAATTTTGCAGTGGTCTCTTAATTTTTTCCAGAGCTGTATATATATATATATATTATATATATATATATATATATATATATATATATATATATATATAATTAATGTTAAATCAATCAATCAATCTTTATTTTATTAGCGCATTTCATAGTGGACACCATCACAAAGCGCTTTACAAGATGCAGTAAAATGTAGCTGTTTGACAATAGGAAAACACCCATGAGATCGCATTTGATTGCACATGTACCAAAATCGTACAGCATACCACTTTGTGACATTGTATCACTTTCTGACATCACTCAGGTTGAGTTTTGGTACGCACATCACATTCTGACGATGTACCACTTTCTAACACTACACCAGCAGTGTGGGTGCTTCATGAAGGCTGTATTCAACCACAAGCACAAATCTGAAAATAGCCATATGTATATATATAAAACATTGTATTGTATTTACTGTACCAGTTTTTTTGTTTGTGTGTTTCTTGACAAGATCTAGCCCATCACTTAAACGTTGCCATTCCGTTTGCTGCAGATACTTTACACGTTTACAAAAAAATTGTAAACATGGCAGCCTTACTCTATACATTAAAAAGTTAATTTAAAAACAGATCCATTATTTAATGACCACTGTCATTCATAGGGGCCAACTGACAAGGACATCCATCCATTATCATCCATCCATCTATTAACCCTTTACAGGGTCGTGGTGAGCCAGAGCCTAACCTGGCAGACACTCTGGATGGGACGCCAGTCCATTGCAGGGCTCCACACAGAGAGCAATTTAGAGTGACCAATCTACCTGAACAGCATGTCTTTTGACTGTGGGAGGATACTGGAGTACAGGAGAAAACCCACGCGAACACAGGGAGAACATGCAAACTCCACACAGACAGACCCCTTGGCCAGAATCAAACCTAGGACCCTGGTGCTGTGATATTTTAAACAAATTAAGATAAAGGTTAACAAATACGTCATTAGCATAAAGTTTTCATCGGTGCTGAACGTCAGAGTGCTAATCGTAAACCTAAATGACAGTAAAATGCTCTTGACAACTAGGTGTTATTGAACGCTTGGTGCGGTCAAGTCTAAACTAATGAGAGTCTCATTTACAAATGTAAAGTGATCAACATGGTCAAAACAAGCAATCTGAACATTTAAAAAAGGTCCTCCACCCAAAAATGTTTAAAATAAACCATTTTATACAAATATTATTATACAATTTGCTGTCTGCAATTAACACTGCCTAATATTTTGAAAAATGAATATTTATGTCATATAAATGGTCATACTGCTCTGTGTTATGCCAACTTGGACCAACTTGTTGCCTGGAGGTGCATTTCAGTGCAATACTGACAAGGTGTGCAGCATCAAGACTGCATGTTGTGTCAGCAGCATATAACGCCCTTACAAATGCAAACATGTCCACCACCACAAAAACAAAACAAACAAAAAAGTAGACACAGGTTTTGGATTATATAGTTTATGTTCATTTTTCAACCAGTAACAAACTTGCATGTGCCTGAAAAAGCCCATTCCTGTGCCTCTTTGGCGTGTGTTACTATGTTTTCAACAGCTACCGAGGGCCCACAGTGAACATTTATACGGCTGATGATGTAATCAAAAGAAGGCGGATTTCATTCTTGAAGAACTGTATGCCCGTTCATAAATTGCTTAGCGATAGTCGCCCATCTGCACAGATAATTTTACGAATATCAATAGAGACGTTGGTTTTAAACAAAATGTGATTAACAAGGACAATTGGCATGTACTTTTATGAATAGATCACTATGTGAGTAAAATTATGTTTACCTTGAAGTCATGAGTACTTTCAATAAATACTGTACTTACTTTAATGTTAACTTAGGGGTATACATTAACTACAATCTTATATTTTAACTGTATGTGGCGCGCCCTCTCACTAGGGCTATTGTTTTTAACAGACCACCCCTTAATTATACCAGGAATAAGGAGAGCTCCGAATTGAAATATCTTCCATATATCGTGACCCCCGCTTCAGTACCTTTCAACCGAATGAAAGAATAAAGGTAAATGTGCACATGGTTTAAACCATACCTAACATATGCAAGGTGTCATTTATTTAAATACAACATCAGAAAAAAGAATAAAAAATAAATGTTTGCTTTTTAATACATATATCTTCTTTGCTAACTAACAGCAGTTATATGCTACAGTAGGTTCAAATCTAAAAGAAAACACAAATGGGTTGATGAAGCACAATGAAGTCAGGACAGCCTCTCCCATATGCCACCGACACCTGCAGAAGAAAGTGCTCAAAAGAAATACAAAATGAGTGTTTAACAAACTGAACAGTATTTAACAAACTAAGTGCTGACAAATCTTAAATATGCTCAAACCCAATCATAAATAACTTCACCACACAAACACCAGGGGGCAGTGTGATCTGGGGGAGGCTGAAAACAGAACTCCACAAATGTCCACAAACACAATATATAGTCATAGTTACAATTCTATTTTTAACCCAAAAGGTTGGACTCAGATTTGTTAGCTTACAATCTATTAAACCTATATAAATGCCATGTATATTCTGTTCTGGCTATTACACTGAACAAAAATATAAACGCAACACTAAACAATTTCAAAGATTTTACTGAGTTACAGTTCATATAAGGAAATCAGTCAATTGAAATAAATTCATTAGCCCCTAATCTTTGGATTTCACATGACTGGGAATACAGATATATGCATCTGTTGGTCACAGATACCTTAAAAAAAAGGTAGGGGAGTGGACCAGAAAACCAGTCAGTATCTGGTGTGACCACCATTTGCCTCATGCAGCACGACACATCTCCTTCACATAGAGTTGATCAGGCTGTTGATTGTGGCCTGTGGAATGTTGTCCCGCTCCTTTTCAATGGCTGTGTGAAGTTGCTGGATATTGGCGGGAACTGGAACACGGTGTCGTACATGTGGATCCAGAGCATCCCAAACATGCTCAATTTGACATGTCTGGTAAGTATGCAGGTCATGGAAGAACAGGGACATGTTTAGCTTTCAGGAATTGTGTACAGATCCTTGCGACATGGGGCCGTGCATTATCATACTGAAACATGAGGTGATGTATCAATCAAATATCAATAAAACAAAAGCATTTAGAAACAGGGGATATTGGCACACAACAAATAAAGAAAGAGACTGATTCTCTTATTTTAAATCTTACTGTCAACAGTAGCAGGGACACCCAAACAAAACAACCACAGCAAACAGTCTTGATTCACCAAATGACACTGCAACTCTTTATATACAGGTGTGCAAATTGTTGGAAAACGGCGCTACATTAATTCAATCATACTTAATTAAAAGGAATAAGCAAAAAGGTCTCACCTGTTATATTTGAATCCCCCTTTCTAAGTTGATGTCCCATCGACGAAATGATTAAATCCAAAATTCATCCATCTGGCTAAAACAACTACCTGCAACTGACATCGAGAGATGCCTCACCCCTAAACTCCTCACCCAAGCTGGCACACTAGGTCCTGGCAAGATAGTGCATGGCATTCGATGGGGATTAGAATGCTGCCCTGCGGTATTCCTAAGGGTCCTCCTAGGGACTTCTACTGGCTCTGGATTCTGAATATTAGGTTGTTCTGGGGTCCTACCAACATGCCTGTGGTTCCTCCAGCACAAACAGTAACGAACAGTCATATGTAGAGTCCATTTCTTCAGGGGTAGTGGAAACATAGAGACCAGGGTCACCGTTCTCCACCATGAACTGGTGATTTTCAGGCAATTGTCTGTGTGCTGGTCGTATTTCTGTGCAGTGCACCTGTTTTGTTGGTCCTGTCCCATCTGCAAGACAAACACTGAAAATGTCCCCTTACACTGGGCCCCGCACCACATGACATGAGGTTGAATTCCATACATACTGGATCTTATTCCATGCACACTGTGATATTTCAAATAGACCAATTGCCCTACCTGCAAGGTAGAATTTCTCACATTCTGGTTGTGCACTCTCCCTTGCTGTGCAGCAGCATCCTCCAAGTGTCATTTAGTTCCTTCATAGATGGTCCGTAGTCTTTCTTGGCGCTCTCAGACCCAATCCTCCAATTAGCTCGTCCTTGTCTGCTCCCACCATGAAGTCTATAGGAAGTTGGGGTTCTTTTCAAAACATCAGGTAGTATGGGGACCGGCCTGTTGTTAGATGCTCTGTGGTGTATACGCAATCAGCACTTGGGGGAGAAAATCTGACCAGCTGCACCACTTCTCCGGAGGGAGAGTGCGCAACAAGTTATGCAGAGTTCTATTGAACCGTTTCCTTGTGGGTGGTAAGGAGTTGTATGGCTCTTCTGGACCTGTTACAACTGGCAAAGCTGCTAGATCAGTGCACTCTTAAAATTCCTCCCCTGGTCTGAATGGATCTGCAGTGGCACAGATAGAACCACTACTACACCAGTACTTGTGTGACTGTGCTGGCACGCTGGTCATTGGTTGGAATGGCCTGAGTGTACTTAGAAAACACAGTTAGTAGAAGTAGTTAGTAGAAGAATGAACCTGAGAAGGTTTCCAACACAGTAAAATCTCCAATGGCTGTAAAGCTAACAAGTTCCCCATAAAAGTTTGTACCTTTGGCTGGACTGCTTTAGATGAAATACAGCGCTCACTCCTTACACCATTGCTCCACGCTCTTTCACATAACCGGCCAATAGCAGAGTCTTCGCACTAATTGCAATGTTCGCTCTATTCCCTGATGGCCGTGCTCATCATGGACACTTGTAGGACCTGAGCCTGTAGGGTTTTAGGCAATGTTAGCTGTTCAATTTCCTTACCCCCATCCACCCAAGTTCTACAATACAATACACCATCATCCATGGACGGGCCATCCCATTGTCACAGCAACTCCAAGGGCTCTTTCGAGAGGTGCGCATGCTCCTTTTGATCCGGTCTCTGCTCCCTCCTCCAGAACGGCAACAGAGGTGCCTCTAGATCCAATGCCTACAAAATACTTAGGTCTGCCTTTGGCCAGGTAGGGAAGGCAACAACAGCACATTGACTTGCCTCCCTCTGCCCCAAACACTGTACTCGATGTTCCAATGCTGGCTGTAGCAGGTCAACATGCACCCTTGATCTATGTGCAATGCCCTCACCATCTCCCTGTGCCTCCGTATACTGTCTGGACAGTACATCATCAGCAATGCCGTTAACATGACCTGGCTTAAACATAATCTGAAAATTAAATGAGGCCAGCTGAGCTGCCCAACGCTGCTCTGCCGCCCCAAGCTTGGCTGTATGCAGGTAGCTAAGGGGGTTGTTGTCTATATAAACAGTATAATAGTTCCCCAGCAAGTAGTCCCGAAATTTCTCAGTGAGAGCCCACTTAAGGGCTAAACACTCCAACTTCATCAAACTATAACACAGTGTAACAAATTTTTTATTTTTTTGTTCCTGGGTAGTAAGTGTTATTTCCTAATTGCTTATGCCTCAAAAGTATAGAAAATGTCTAGTATTCCCCACAAACTTTGCTTTTGTGACCAGGACAGGTAAATTTCTAAATATCACTATTTCCAATGAGAAAACGGGCGAATGTGTGTCTTTTCGTTCACATAAAGTCAGAAAAAAACAACATATGAATCCAAATTAACATGTATTTATACTAAAGTAATACAAAAATGACTACAAAAGATTTAGAAGCAAGTCGTTTTTCGAGATTTACGATTATACTGTAAATTTAAAACAGCAACTTGTTACATAACATGCATAAAATGAAAAATAACATGCAAAAACTAATGTCATACTTTGACAAGTATTTGGCCTCCCTTACATTAGTATTTTGTGTGCCCACCCTTTGCTTCCTTACAGCTTGCAGTATTTTTTTTTTGTATTTTGAAACCTGTTCCTGGCATCTTTCCGGAGATATGTGTGCCCATTCTTTAACACTTACAGCTTCCAGTTCTGCAATCGACTTTGGTTTCCTTTTTGCAACAGCTGCCTTCAAGTCAAGCCACAACATCTCAATAGGATTCAAGTCTGGGGACTGAGATGGCCAATCCATAACTGTAATTTTCCTTTTTCAGAAATTCCTTTGTAGATTTTGCAGAATGCTTATGGCCATTATCCTGCTGAAAAACAAACCTCCATCCAATAAGCCTACTAGCACTGGGTAACAAATGAGAGTGCAAAATGCCTTGATATTCTGAATCATTCATTGATCCTTCTACAATACAAAGGTCGCCAGTGCCAAGCCCATACCATCACACAAGCTCCACCATGTTTAACACTGGCCATGATGGACTTTTCTTTAAATTCTTCCCTTCTCTTCCTCCAGACATATTGTTGCTTTCTTGGTGAAAAGCTACATTTTGGAGTTGTCAGACCATAGAATTTGGTTGAAGAAATCATCAGGCTTCTTCAAGTATTCAATGGAAAACTCCAATTGCTGTCTTTTGTGTATTGTTTTTAACAAAGGTTTGCATCTTGGTTTTTGCCAATGGACATTCATCATGTTAAGGTATTGTTGCTGACTATTCAGTTTTAAACATTTTTATTGCTTTTTTAATTACAAAATTCCAATTTATTTTTCAGTACTTAATGATTATTTGTGTAGTTATTCTATAATTATCATCAGGTGTTGGTTTTCGACCATGATAATTATCAATAATTAGCAATGAATGGATTTCATACGAAATATGTTGATTGCCCACATACTTTTGAAAAAGTATGACATTAGTTTTTCCATGTTATTTTTCATTTTATGTGTCACATGCTTTAAAGCACAAAACTGGTAGAGAGCTTACCAGATGACAATAAACCAAACAACACTGTTAACTATGTGTACAAACGTTACCCTGCTGTTTTCCACTCTCTCTCTACAGGATCTTTTGGGATTCTGTGACACCAACCCCAACCCCCCCAGATGAATGTCCAAAGACCACAACACAGTTATGTAAGCTTCAATTTTTATTGCAATAAATGGCCACGATAATTTTTATCCAAATAACAATTTACACAGTACAATACAATCCCCAACTAAAACTATAAATATGACATCTACCTAGAATAGCAATTCTTACTAAAACAATTGGATTAGGTTAACACTATCTAAAAACAAGTTCAGTTGTGCAAATAGGCAGTGAGGGTCCCGGTGCCTCTTGACTGTGAATAGAGAGGCTGGAGCACAGAAAAGCTTGGGTCCCAGCTTGTGGTATCACTCCAGGCTGAAAATGGCCCTTGTCCTAAAATAAAAATAACTGAACATAGTTAGCAATATAAAATAAAACAACCACATAATCAATTATAACAAACAGCGCAAATCAATCAATCAATCAATGAAAAGTTAAAAAGTGCAGTGCTCAGTTTGGTCACTTATGACATATGCATGTTATGTAATAATATGCTGTTTTATTATAAAGCTGAATATCTACTTTAATTTCTATCTTTCAATAGAACAATTGATAAATCTGGTTGACAGAGCCTTAATAAGTGCAGTCTGAAGGAAGTACTGAAGATGATAACACTTTTTAAAAACGGTATTTTATAGGGGAGAACATAAATTTGTTCCCTCCAGGTGCTCACAGGACAGCATTGTTATTGGTGGTGGATTGGCTGAAAACTTTGGAGGAAATTCAACAACCCTTTTACTCAAAGCAATGTAAGAAATATGAGAAAAATACTAATGTCATAAAAATAGAATGTACATTACAAGTATGTAACAGTCTTGCAAATAAATAAAAATAAAATAATAAAAACCTGGGCTGTTTATGTTTGGCTTTGTAACTTTAACCAGCGTTTTATTCCTTTCAGAAAAATGGTGCTAATGACAATGGTGAAAATGGCTTTGTGAATTTCTCTCATTATCTAGTTAAAAAAAGGATTGGATTGGGAAAGACCAAAGTGTAGAATGGAAAATGTGACACAATTAAATGAAACAATAAAAAATTAGCAGTAAAGCGGTAGTAATTATCTAAAAAGGCTAGCTTCCATATTTTTCTTTGTTTTTATTTTGTTGGGTAGAGACCTTTTTCTGGAAAAAACAGACTTGACCAGTTGACCAGTTCGACCATATATATATATATATATATATATAGTATATATATATATTATATATCCTATATATATATATATATATATATATATATATAACACACAAAACGTTTTTGTGTTTCTGAGAGGGTATATATGTCGTTGAACTTCAATATACGTTGTGATTTATCCAGATTAGGGTCGAAAGAGGTGCTTCTGATTGTGAAAAAGAAAGAAAAACTTTGCGTTCTAAAAAAATATTTAATGTTTTAAACCCCAAAGAGTGGGAACATGCACAAATGTTTACTCTAACATAATAAATGTTCTGATGTGTTCTAATGTATGCCACATTACAGTATGCTAATGTGATAAGGATACACACACACACAACGTTAAAATATTTTCTAACTGTCTTACCTTCAAGGAAAGGAGGTACTTAGATATACACATAATAACATACAGGTTGGCTTGTTTCATTTCTGATCCCGTAACAGACATAGCACAAAGTAGTTAACTTTAATACTGCCTAGGCATTTAAGAATGAGCCAGCAATCTAATACCAATAAACATCCTGAGTATAATCTCTATTAATGTACCTCTGAGCAACCCAATAACATAACACACATACAAGGTCTAATTTAGCAACAAACATACATATTTTGAAATTAACACAACATTTTGAGTTTGGTCAACTCTGTTCATCTGCAGTTTCACTCCTACCCAACAGATGGCAGTAAACTCAACTCATTACGGACAATGCATGTTAACAAAACTGGTACAGAAAGTCCTAGAACTCTTTTGGAGAAGGGTCTACACAGATCACTTTTTGAGAAACACCATCAACCAACAACCTTTACATTATCAGAATCTACTTTCCACTAACAGCCTGGACCAATCATTTTGTCAACTGTAAAAGTAAGGGTTCAAGATTTTAATAAAATCATAGAGCTTTAGGTCAGAAAACAAGTGAAATTTCAACAATAATAATACAAACCTTAGGGACATTGGGGATGCCTAAACCCCCCCCAGAAAAAAAATAATAATATAATAAAAAAAAAAAAAAAATATTATATATATATATATATATATATATATATATATATATATATATATATATATATATATATATATATATATTACTGTATTCCAATTGTTAACAACATTCAATGTTAAAGTACGAAACCCACAAATTGGTGTTTAAAGTCAATCAAGTTGCATTATACCAGATGCGGAATAGGTGACCTTGGAAACATTATCTATTTTTATTTATTTATTTTTTTTAAATGTAGACTACTAAAGAAATCTATAGTAAAAAATTATAAAACTGACTACTGAACAGATACACTCCCAGAGACAGTGTAATAACATTTGTTCAACCAGCTTAATGCAAAGCTGCAACAACAACGATGTGTGTATTGTACCTAATGTTATTTATTTCCCTTCTGAATATCAAAGGTTCTCTAACTACTGAACAGAAAAAGGCCTACCTGTCTGAGGTGGCAGGAGGAGAAATCTGTGCTGTCTCAATTCTCTCTAGGTTTGTATTTTTCTTTGGCACTGAGTTCTGAATTCTAAATACACATGACTGTTTTGTAGTGTTGAGCACCGCTTGTATATAAAATGCAATGTTCTGATGGGTCAGATCTGGTGACATAATTAACTGGCCCTTACTTTGCTGAGCTAATCTATACACCAGATATTGCCCTGTGTTTAACCAATTTCTATTGCTGTCCCTCCATTCAGGTGCAAAATGTCACAATACTGTATGACATGCATGTCACAATACTGTATGATATGCATGTCACAATACTGTATGATATGCATCACGATACCTGTGTTGGTCCAGATGGGCTACTTGTATGATGCATAATAACATCAAATGATCATTCTATGATGTACTATTTTGTTAAAAGACAAAAATTAAAGGAGTTATGGAGAGTATGCATAATACAAACTATAAAACATACTGTATGCATTTTACATTCAAGAACCATTTGGGAAACTACTTGTGCTTTTGTTCTTGTATCACAAATGATACATACCTTTATTATGATACTATATATCAATAAAGTATCATGATTCATCGATACACAATGAATCGTTACACCTCTACTCACATTTAAGGCCATTTTTCTACAGTCCCAATTTGCTCATTTGATGACAAGTCACCCTCAATATTAAGGCCACCTGTTTCTAGTACAAAGGCCACATCTGCAATCCCAAACAAATACAACTTCTGTTAAATTATTTACATGACCAATGTGCTGTAAACTACCAACAGTTTGCATGAAAGAAAACTAATAATTAACATCAAGAAGGTTTAGGCTATTCAATAACATTTTAACCACAATTAAATACATTTTCTGAACTTTTTATTGATTAAACTGCTTTGGTATTAATTTGTTACAACTAATTCTATATGCCGTCAAAACAAGCCCACGCCCCCTGCATTAAGGCCACATTTTGTTGGTCCATTGTAGTTTATTTCAAGTACAGTGTTTAGGTTTATTGTCTCCTCTGATAATTCTTACAAAAAAACATTGGGGTTATTGCAAAATGTTGCTACACAGTCGTGGCAGAAAAATACAGGAACTGTGAACGCTAGGCCTGCTGAGGGTGCCTCTGAGTCACCACATCTGCATTTCCTTAATATATACATGGCAAACAACACTATTTTCTACTTGAGAAAACCAAAAGTGGGACATTTTCTCAATATTTTCAGCCACTATCATAATTTAAAGAACTGTTCAGCGACTAACCAGCTGTGTACTGTGTTAAAAGACATGCTCAGTTTGGAGAGCAGACAGACGCATTATATTAATCATCAGCTACCAGAGAAAGTTCATTATCATAACTAGCATAAAGCCCCAAGGGTGGAATGGCAAACATTCCTAAAGATACTATTCAGAGACGTTATCAGTGTGCAGCGATTGTGGACCAACATCCTACTGAGCACATTGAACGGATTTTAGTGAATAACCCCCATGGATTTGGACAAGTTTCTTGTTGTCTTGTAGGCTGGCTTTTGTTATTTAAAGAGCTACTTGGTATGGCTATGTGGCAGGGCCCTGCTTGTAAATAGTGTTTGGTTTGTGTATTGGTGGTGGTGGCTGCCAGGGAGGGGGTTAGTTCCTATCCCTGCCAAATACATTTGAGAATGTGGCTGTTCCCAAATTAGATCATTGGGAACAGTCACATGATATAAAAAGGGAGCTAGAAACTCCATTGGGGAGGGTTAGGAGCTGTATGGAGAGCGAGAAAAGAAAAAAAAAAAAAAACACTGCTCTGTATATACAGTGGCTTGCAAAATTACTCAGACCCCTGACCAATTCTCGAAATTCTTGAAATTTCGTTCTGTTTGATATTTTATTTTAAAACACTTAAACTCAGAATCAATTATTGTAAGGTGACATTGGTTTTATATTGGGAAATATTTTTAAGAAAAATAAAAAACTGAAATATCTTGCTTGCATAAGTATTCAACCCCTGTGCTATGGAAGCTCCCAGTTTGCACCGATGAAAGAAATTGCCTAAACGAGGACACAATTACCTTACCATTGGCCTCCACCTGTGAATCATTAAAGTTGCTGTCACATTTTCTGGATAAAAACCCCACTGTTGAAGGATCATTGGTAAGGCTCTGAATCTGAAGGAAAATGAAGACCAAAGAGCATTCTACAGAAGTTAGAGATAAAGTAATACAAATGCATAGATTAGGGAAAGGGTACAAAATAATATCCAAGTGTTTGGATATCCCAGTGAGCACAATTGGATAAATAAATCAGGAGGTGGAAGCTGCATCACACCACCCAGGCACTGCCAAGAAAAGGCCGTCCCTCAAAACTCAGCGCTCAAACAAGGAGACTTGTGAGAGAAGCCACAGAGAGGCCAACAATCACTTTGAAGGAGCTACAGAGTTCAGGGGCTGGGAGTGGAGTAATGGTGCACCAGTCAACCATGTCAAGAGCTCCAGATAACACTGGCCTATATGGGAGAGTGGCAAGAAAGAAGCTGTTACTCAAAAAGTACCATCTGAAAGCACGTCTGCAGTTTGCCAGAAAGCATGAGTGACCCAGCTGCGATGTGGGAACAGGTTTTGTGGTCAGCTGAGACAAAGATAGAGCTTTTTGGCCAAAACTCAAAGCGATATGTGTGGCGCAAACCTAACACTGCCCATGCCTCAAGACACACCATCCCTACAGTTAAGTATGGTGGTGGCAGCATCATGCTGTGGGGATGCTTCTCATCACCAGGGACTGGGTATCTTGTTACAATTGAAGGAAGAATGGATGGAACAAAATGCAGGAAAATACTGCAAGAGAATCTGCTTCAGTCCGCTAAAAAACTGAAGCTTGGGAGGAAATTCACCTTTCAGCAGGACAATAATCCCAAGCACAAGGCCAAAGCAACATTGGAGTGGCTCAAGACCAAAAAGGTGAATGTCCTACAGTGGCCCAGTCAAAGTCCTGATCTCAATGCCATTGAGAATCTGTGGTACTATTTGAAAATTGCGGTCCACAAGCGTCGTCCAACCAACCTGAACAACCTGGAGCAAATCTGCCAAGAAGAATGGACCAAAATCACATTGAAATCACATACTTACCCCAAAAGATTTTTGGTGGCTCTACCAAATATTAATGTGTGGGAGTTGAATACTTATGCAAGCAAGATATTTCAGTTTTTTATTTTTCTTAAAAATATTTCCCAACATAAAACCAATGTCACCTTACAATAATTGATTTTGAGTTTCAGTGTTTTAAAATAACATATCGAACAGAACGAAATTTCAATGTACCATCTGTAATTCAGTAATATGAGAGAATTGGTAAGGGGTCTGAATACTTTTGCAAGGCACGGTATTTAAGAAACTCACCGTGATAGTGCAAGACTTGGGTGAGGGATTCTTTTTTGTTTAACCTTTTTATTTTGGGTGAACTGTGTTTTTGTTTGTAATTTGTATTTGTGAAAAATAAACTTTGGCAGTGCTTCAGCTCTGCCACAGAGAGATGGAGAGTGGGACTGTGGTTTAAAAAAATAATAAATAGAATGGGAAAGAAAGGAAGGCAACCCAAGGAGAAAAACACAGCAAGAAAAAGAGAGATTCAGCTGGACCCAGCCCCATCCCAAACCCTCTGGGACCCATGGAGGACCAAGAAAGGTGTCTGGCTTGTGAAGAAAGTGGACATTTTGCCTGGGTAAGTTTGGGAGTCCCAGGGCCAAGCAGCGAGATCTTGGCAGCCACCAGAGGTGCTGTTGAAGGAACATGGGAAGAGGTGGTGATTATGTGTTCCGACCCTACTGGGACCCCTGGACTGGGAGGCAGAACAGAAGCAGAGGAGGACTGAAGAGGCCCCCCCTTTGTGACGCGTGTGGAAAGTTTGGGCATGACCGGGAGGACTGTCGTTAAGAAGACCCTTGCTACAAGGAGGTGATCCGGCGAAAGGACGCTCACACAACTGTTCACATAAAGCACACCATCGGGTCTGTGAGCAGCACCTGAGAGGGGAAATAACTTTATAGGGGGTGGGGGCTCTGGTTGGCTGAGGGCCAATAGCAATGCATCTGTTCATGTTTACCTGTTCAACTCCAAAAAACAGGGGAGTTTACCCACTTTTTTATTTACCACTACACCACTGGATCAGAGGTCTTATTATAGTATATGTAACACAGAAAGTGAATGGAGAGAGTACTTATGTCAAACTTGTACAGGATGTGTGTGTAAGGAATTATAAACTACCTTAAAAACTGCTTATTTTCAAATAAAAAATACATACCTAGCATTTCGTTCTTCTTGGCTTAGTTTCCTATAGTTTTACCTTTATTTTTTTACCATTCCCTGAACTTTTTCTGATGTCTACACCATTATAAGTGGTTCTGAGTTCTGTTGCACCCATCAAGGTAACCAGAGCTGACATTCCACCAAGGTCAAACTTAGGTTTCAAGCTATAGCTGGCAGTATGTATATGACTGTTTGGTATTTATTATTGAACCTCCAAATCTATGTTACATGGTAAAATTAGTCTTTTGTACTTTACCAGAATTTTTACATGAGCATTAGCACTGATGATGCAAAAAAACAATTGTTCCAGTTGGTTCAAATTCCTAGTTATTCTAATGTGCAAAGCATTCTTACCTTGACAAGGAAAATGAAATTAACAGCTAGTTTGGGGATACTTTGACTAGATTTTTGCCATTCTTCCAGAAATTGTTCCTTGATTTTAGGACTTCTTCTTTAACCATTCTGAAGTTGGGACTTTGATCCAGAACCTTGATTTTATTCTTCTTTAACCATTCTGAAGTAAATTGTGATGTGTGCTTTGGATCATGGTTGTGGTGGAACATACAGTTGCGCTTTAAACCAAGTTTTGTAGCTGAGGGTTTCAGATGACTGGCCAATATGTTTCGGTATGCTACTAAATTTCCTGTGCCATTAAAGGAAAAACAGCCCCATAGAAGGATATTACCACCTCCATGCTTATGGTGATCTTTTCTTTGCATGCCCCACCAGACTTTTTCCAAACGTAACAACTGTCAGCGTGACCAAATAGCTCGATTTTTGTTTCATCACTCCACAAAACCTTTGACCAGAACTCATATCCATCATTCAAATGCCTTTTTCCATACTTTAGGCGATTGTCCTTGTGACGTTTTCCTAAGAGTGGATTTTTCCTTGGCCTGCGACCATTCAGACCGTAACCATGCAATACTCGACCTGTGGCTGAAACAGAAACCCTTTGGATATTTTTGGAACCTTCTTTCTTCCAGACCGAGGGAGCGTTGTGACAGTACTATAAGTCTTGTACTTCCTGATAATAGAAACAGTGGTTGAAATTGGGATACTCAAATGCCTGGAAATCTTCTTGTATTCTCCATCTTTGTCACAATAAATATTTTTCTTCAGATAGCTCTTACTTTTTCCCCATATTGACTTATTGGTAATGACAACAATCATCCTATGCCTAATACTTTTATACTCTCTAAGAATGTTCAACTACAATCCAGCATTTTCTAGACTTTTCTAGAATTACAGTGGCTTGCGAAAGTATTCACCCCCCCTTGACATTTTTCCTATTTTGTGGCCTTACAACCTGGAATTAAAATGAATTTTTATTTGGATTTCATGTAATGGACATACACAAAATAGTCCAAATTGGTGAAGTGAAATGAAAAAAATAACTTGTTTAAAAAAATTCTAAAAAATAAATAACGGAAAAGTGCTGCGTGCATATGTATTCACCCCCTTTGCTATTAAGCCTCTAAATAAGATCTGGTGCAACAAATTACCTTCAGAAGTCACATAATTAGTTAAATAAAGTCCACCTATGTGCAATCTAAGTGTCACATGATCTGTCACATGATCTCAGTATATATATACACCTGTTCTGAAAGGCCCCAGAGTCTGCAACACCACTAAGCAAGGCGCACCACCAAGCAAGCGGCACCATGAAGACCAAGGAGCTCTCCAAACAGGTCAGGGACAAAGTTGTGGAGAAGTACAGATCAGGGTTTGGTTATAAAAAAATATCTAAAACTTTGAACATCCCACGGAGCACCATTAAAGCCATTATTAAAAAATGGAAAGAATATGGCACCACAACAAACCTGGCAAGAGAGGGCCGCCCACCAAAACTCACGGACCAGGCAAGGAGGGCATTAATCAGAGAGGCAACAAAGAGACCAAAGTTAACCCTGAAGGAGCTGCAAAGCTCCACAGCGGAGATTGGAGTATCTGTCCATAGGACCATTTTAAGCCGTACACTCCACAGAGCTGGGCTTTACGGAAGAGTGGCCAGAAAAAAGCCATTGCTTAAAGAAGAAAATAAGCAAACATGTTTGGTGTTTGCCAAAAGGCATGTGGGAGACTCCCCAAACATATGGAAGAAGATACTCTGGTCAGATGAGACTAAAATTGAGCTTTTTGGCCATCAAGGAAAATACCTCTCATCACCCCGAGAACACCATCCCCACAGTGAAGCATGGTGGTGGCAGCATCATGCTGTTGGGATGTTTTTCATCGGCAGAGACTGGAAAACTGGTAAGAATTGAAGGAATGATGGATGGCGCTAAATACAGGGAAATTCTTGAGGGAAACCTGTTTTAGTCTTCCAGAAATTTGAGACTGGGACGGAGGTTCACCTTCCAACAGGACAATGACCCTAAGCATACTGCTAAAGCAACACTCGAGTGGTTTAAGGGGAAACATTTAATTGTCTTGGAATGGCCTAGTCAAAGCCCAGACCTCAATCCAATTGAGAATCTGTGGTATGACTTAAAGATTGCTGTACACCAGCGGAACCCATCCAACTTGAAGGAGCTAGAGCAGTTTTGCCTTGAAGAATGGGCAAAAATCCCGCTGGCTAGATGTGCCAAGCTTATAGATACATACCCCAAGAGACAAAAGGTGGCTCTACAAAGTATTGATTTTGGGGGAGTGAATAGTGATGCATGCTCAAGTTTTCTGTTTTTTTGTCTGACTTCTTGTTTGCTTCCCAATAAAAAAAAATATTTTGCATCTTCAAAGTGGTAGGCATTTGTGTAAATCAAATGATACAGCAACCCCAACAATCCATTTTAATTCCAGGTTGTAAGGCAACAAAATAGGAAAAATGCCAAGGGGGATGAATACTTTCGCAAGCCACTGTAGGTTCTGCATTATCATATTGAAGTTTCCAGCACTTTGTAGACAATACTATCATAGCATCAAAGGGTATGAATACTGTTGAATTAGCATTTTTGGAGTTTTGCAAAAAACAAAAAACAAAAAAAAACTCTGAAATAACTAACTGCAGACAGCTGTATCTTGTAACTTTTTTCCTCATCCACAAAAGCAAAACTTTTGCTACAAAAAGATTTTTCCTATACTTATTTGTTTTTGAGAAATTTCTAGAAATTAAAAATTTCCATTGAGATATTGAGGTATTTACAGTATAATCGTAAATCACGAAAAAATACTCACTTCTAAATCTTTTGTAGTCATTTTTGTATTACTTTAGTATAAATACATGTTAATTTGGATTCATATGTTGTTTTTTTCTGACTTTATGTGAACGAAAAGACACACATTTGCCTGTTTTCCCATTGGAAATAGTGATATTTTGAAATATTACTGTCCTGGTCGCAAAAGTAAAGTTTGTGGGGAATAATAGCCATTTTCTATACTTTTGAGGCATAAGCAATTAGGAAATAACACTTACTACCCAGGAAAAAAAATTGTGTTACATAGTGTAATTACACATTTAAACAAAACGTATCATTTAGGAGGGACTTAAATTACTGATCTTTAACTTGATCATAATATTCTGAAGTGCCTGTCAACATCGGTTTTTGGTTTGTTCCTCCAAATAAAATGTGTATTACTCTTTGTCTGAGGTCATTTTTTGGCTCTTTTTAAATTTAAGATTGGACCACTAAATAAGCTCACACCTTTGTTTATTTCAGTATTTTGGCTAGAATACTTTGCAGGTGTTGGAAACCACTGAGAATGAACTAGGAGGGATAAAAGAGACATATCTCAACCACCTGGAACTACTTACTGTAGAAATACTTTTTTGACTGCTAATAATCAACCATATCCTATATTTATTTATCAAAGCATCATTAAAAAGATTTGGTACACCATGGAGCTGTATAAATACATTTTAGTTAAAATGTGTTACAAACAACGCAAAACAAAGAGGATAATTGCATTACATACACACCATGTAGCAACAAATGAGGAATGTAACTTATTTAAATGCATTTTTTATATTTTGCTTTTGATCCTACAACCATATGCAGTGAAGTTATGTACCTGAATTGCAGTCTCTTATTAGTTATTAGTTGTCCTCCTGACCAATTGGTCACTGCTCTCCTCTTGTGGTTCCTGTTGCGTTTTCTCAGTTCTGTCTAAATTGAATAAAGCCACATTTCCATCTGCACCATGAAACCCATCTGTAAAACTCAATCTGATTTTATTCCAATGTACAACCGGACACAACACAAAAGTGAAAGATCACCTGTATGTATCACATTTTTTGTATAATTGCTATTTATACATTTCTTCACCAACATTCCAAAATTTCCAGTATAATATATTCACAGCACATTCAGCTGACATTTTTTTGTTATGTAGTCTGAGATTTAAAACCCGCCTCTTGTGTCCTGCAGATTATACAGATATTAAATTATACACATAGTGTAAGGAACCAGTTTATTTTGCAGACGGACGCTTTGGACATAGGGGTAGGTTTAGTCCTGCCACAAATGTAAGACGGAATAGAACACTTGCTGTTATACCTCAGTAGAAAGATGTTGCCTAGAGAAAGACAATACGCTGTTGTAGAATAGGAGTGCATAGCAGTTAAATGGACCATAGAGTCCCTGAAGTACTATCTATAGGGTAGGAAACTTCTCCTAGTTACAGACCACTCTCCACTTAAGTGGATGAAGGAGAACAAAGAGTGAAACGCTCGAGTAACTAGGTGGTTTTGAACATTGCAGCCCTATCAATTTGAGATAGAACGCCGCAGTGGGAGTCAGAATGCCAACGCTGATGGCTTGTCGAGGGTTCACTGTTGGGGTAATAAGGTCGCTCGATATGGCAGGTTAGTGCTGGGAAGGAGGACATGTTATATAGGTGCGGTTTTGAGAGGGTTAGATACCACAAAAGCGGCACAAATACCTGACGCAAATACATACCGAAGCCCCACATGTAGTCCGGAAGAGTTCTGGTGTTTAAATATCACACACACCTCGCAGTTAGACGCTACACTTCCCAGTAAACCTAGCGAAGCCAATCACTGCCTGGTGGGGACTGGCGGCAGCTTTAAAAAGCTGCCCGAGTCAGAGACAGAGGGGAGCGAGAAGGACAACCGAAAACAATTACAGTCCTGGACGAGAGTGGAACGGAGCATACTGCTCGAGTCTGCCATATTTTTGATGAAAACAACGAGGAATAAAAATAAGACCTTCTTCATGTAGTAGCAAAGCCGACCTGAGACTGAAGACCACATTTATCATGGAGCGAATACAACATTGCTTTAAGACACTGAACAGATGCTGGGTTACACAAGTGAGACCTCTAATCAAGGCAAGGGAAGGATGCTGTGCTGCAAGGAGCAAAGGATTTGAGCAACGCACACAGATACAAAGCTACAGCACAGTGAGTATGTGGTGTCAGTTTAACTCTGTGCTCATGGAAAGATTAAAGGACGGGACTGTGTATTACCCAGTAATACAAACTGTGTTTTAAACGTACACCTGTGTTCAGGTTTGCAATAACACTCAGCGGAAGTAACTGGTTTTAAAAGAAAACTTTATTTTACTGTTCAGAGGAGAACAAAGTAACACTCACAGAAAGTAGCTGGGTTTAAAAAGAAAACTTTAATTTACTGTCCAGAGATCGGGTTGATTTTTAATCTGAATATAAGAAGAAACAGATCTGCCACCAACCTCCAGGAAGGGAATTGAGACCTGTACAAGAAGAACGGTGGGTTACAAACATGTTAGTGTTCCTGAAAGCATAGTACCTGCCAAATACTAACCTGTGCAGCAGTGTTGTTGTTCAGTCTCCATTAAGGGTTGGCTGGTAGTAGTTTGAAGTACAGTACTCCAGTGAACCGCTGGTGGCAATCCTGAGCATCAAACCCTGTCATTCTACTTACCTGGTAATCCTGACCTCACAGCGCCATCTGGTGGTCAATCCTGGGAACCCTGGGGAAAAGGGAAATTCAAAGTTCAAACACCAAACCACTACAGAACTGGAACAACACCACCAACTCACCTGGGAACGCTACGGCAGAGAACCTGGAACATAAGATTTAGAGTGTATTTGTATTTGTTAGCATTATAAAAATAACTTGTGTGTTCATTATTATTTTTATTTGAAAAAAGGAAAATATGTATAATTTTCACTCCTGGTCTCTGGCACCTTATTCTGCATTACCCCAGACAAACAGCAATTCCGCTGGTATATGGGCCCATCCGGTTCACAATATATATATATTAATCCATCCATCCATCCATTATCAATAACCGCATAATCCTTTACAGGGTCATGGTAACGGAGCCTAACCCGGCATACACACAGTGCAAGGCAGGACTACACCCTGGATGGGACACCAGTCCATCGCAGGGCACAACACACACACACTCACACTGAGAGCAAATTAGAGTGGCCAACCAACCTGACCAGCATGTCTTTCGACTGTGTGAGGAAACCGGAGTACCCAGAAAAAGCCCACACAAACACAGGAAGAACATGCAAACTCCACACAGACAGACCCCCCTAGGTCAGATTTGAACCGAGGACCCTGGCACTGTGCTAACCACTACCCATATATATATATATATATAGATACACACACACTTTCTGATAAACTCAGTGGATGTTATATTATGCACTTGCTAATGCTTTTGTACTTTACTGCCTGGGACTGAAGCTTTATGTCTGTGATCCTTATTGCATCATTTTGTGTTCTATATTCCCACGGATGTTTGAATGTTAATTAAAATGATCATTAACAGCAGTGAGATTTAATTATTATCACTCGCATGTGGTTTCTGTCGTATGGTACAAGGCAATAAAGGCATACACAATTTAACAGGCCTCATGTCAAGCTATGATCAGCAAAGAAAAAAGCCGAACATAAAGTGCTCAGCGAAGTTATCTAATTCAATTCGAAGACAATTCTTCATTATTATTGATTGGTACTGAAAATGCGTAAACTGAAAATAAAGTAAAAGTTAGGAAATATCATCTTGCAATGAACAGTTCTTGCAATGTAGTGTACAGTGTACCTATCTCAAACTTTGCATATGATTCGTATCAAATTAGCTTTATAGTGGGCTTGTTTATATCCGAATATCTCATAGGGAGCTCAAAGCAACCCACGAACACATATGAGTGAGTCTCAACGGGGCTAACAGACCGCCATGCTAAGTACCTGCTGCACATACCGTCACTAAGTCCTTCACCCCATACTCTGCCTGAAACCTGGCACTCTGTAAACGACATGCACTCCCTGTATCTAGCATTCCCAAATAGTTATTCCGTCTTTGACAAACCTTGCCTCACAGGCAGAGGCGTGGGCACTGTTATTGCAAAGTCTGTGCTTGCTTCCTCACTTCTTTCTATGCCAGCTTTTTCTTCATTTGAGAATCTCGCCATCAAGATGTCTTCAACATTCATGTTGACCCCCCCCCCCCTTTTGGATTAATTGTTCAAGTAGAGATCTGGACTGACCAACTCAGTAGCTACAGGTGTGCGCTCACCGCTGCCCAGGTGAAGTACTTATCTGAAATCATAACTATGGGATACGGTAAACCCAATGTTCTCTTTAAGACCATTGACCAAATCCTACATCCAGCCACCAATAGATCCATCTCCCATTCATCCTCCTCTTACCTGTCACGATTTCTCCTCTGTCTTATGGAACAGAATTGACAACATCTATTCTATGCTCTCCTGCCCCAAGCTCAGTTTACTACTTGACCACCTTGACACTCCTCCGGTTGCCCCTCCTGCTCTCTCTTCTCTCCACTGCTGATGTCTATGACTTACCGGTGAAATCAATTATTACCACGTGCCCCCTGGACCCCTGGCTGACTAATCTTGTCCGTCTCTGTGCTTCTGATCTTGCTCCTTCCATTACACACACTCTCAACGTGTCCCTGGATTCAGGCTTGACCACTGTCCTGGTCCGGATTGTAAATGATCTCCTGCTTAATGCTGATGCCTTCTCTGTGCTTGTCCTCCTTCAACTAACAGCTGCTTTTGACACACATCATGGCATTCTTCTTGACCGCCTTCAGAAGTATGCTGGGATCTCTGGAACCTGTCTCTCCTGGATGTCTTCTTACTTATCCGGATGCATGCAGTTCGTTTTCTATGCTGGATACAGTGGAGTCACAAACCCAGTCACTTGTGGTGTCCCTCAATGGTCTGTTCTTTGGCCTTTTCTCTTCAACATCTAGCAGCCCCTCTGCTATGGTCTGGCTCTCAGCTTGCATTCAAGACATCGAGGCCTGGATGTCTGCCAATTTTCTTCAGCGCAACACAAGGAAATCTGAACTCCTTCTAGTAAGATCTAAAACTCAGCTTTAGAATCTCAATATAGAACCTCGGAAACTGTCTGCTGCTGCCTTCCCCTGCTGTACGAAGCCTTGGTGTACTGCTTGACAGCAACCTCTCCTTTGATGCCAACATCTCTCTGTGGTCAAATCTTCCACCTATCATCTCCAAAAAATCTCCAAAGCCCATCCCTACCTCTCCCTCTCGGATGGGGAGATACTTTGTCATGCATTAGTCTCCTCTTGACTCGACTACTGCAACTCTCTCTGTGGTCGTCTCCCAGCGTGCACTATAAACCAACTGCAGCTAGTTCAGAATGCCGCTGCCAGGATCCTTACCAGATGTAAAAAACACGATCACCCCGCGTCTTGCCCAGTTGCACTGTCTACCTACCTGTAAAGTTCAGGATCACTTTCAAAACTCTCCTTCTCACCTACAATGCCTTTCATCACACAGGTCCTGTGTACCTCTCTTCAACCTGCTGACCCTCTATGTCCCTGCCTGCAAGCTGAGGTCCTCCGACTCTGGCCTGTTTGTTACCCAAGCAAAAGTGCACCACACTTGGAGAATGCTCGTTTAGCTTTATGGCTCTGACTCTGTGGAACTCTCTCCCAGCTTTGATGCGTGATGCTCCCACCGTCGCTCACTTTAAATGAACTCTCAAGACCCACTTGTTCTCTTGCTTTCCGTGCTCTTTAAGCCTGACATTTGTTATTAGCTGTTGTGTTGTTGCTACTTTTTAATCTCTCTCTTGCATCCACAATGTTTTAGAATTTTTTTTACACCCTAGCCTTGTATTTAATGTATTATGCATTGGTTTTCACTGTATTTCACATATTATTCATTTTCCACTGTATTTAACGTATTACACATTGTTTCACTGTATTTCATGTACAATGCATTTTCACTGTATTTAATGTGTTATGCTTTTTGTGTTACTCTGTCTTGGAAAGCGCTTCATAATGGTGATCCACTATGAAAGGCACTATATAAAATAAAGATTGATTGATCAGTCTGCGTAATTGTTTTCACATTTACATTCTTTATAGTCACACTTAGATATCAGAAAATGTACGGAATGTGGTCCTACATATTCGTGTTTTATACTAAATTATCATTACGGTAGAAGGCCTATAATTTTTGCCTGTGATTTTTGGAATCGGGTCCAAACCGGTATTTCGATTACGATTCCCAAGGGGGTGGGGTGACATCTTATATACATATAAACATAGGCACTGGGTTGTATGTGCAGTGGTGCCCAAGCTCCACCAATATTTTGGAATGTGGGTCCAGCACCACCAAACTTTCAGCTGATATACAATAAATGTACATACCTTTTGATGGGATTGATATCTTTACACAAGATGTTTTAAAGATTGGTTGTCAAATATTATAATGAGATGTATGAAAGCTGCAGGCAATTACGACACTTACAATTGCATCAGTGTGTTAAGAACCTGGCATTTCCCAGTCTGCTTTTTCTGGTGCGTTGCCTGTTCTTCAATGTATTTTTGAGGCAAACAGCCAAATATCTATTTTTTCAAAAAGAAGGGTGTACTTAGAAACCTTGAAAACAAATTTCTATGACATTTCTGTTTTTTCCTACGTGTTGGGCGCAACAGACTGCACATATGTGCCGCTAACCCCTCGAGCTCATTCTGAACATCTGTATAGGAATAGGAAACACACCTATTCTATTATGGTTTGTAACTGTGCACAATTAAGCACTGTACCCCTGACTAACTTAAATAAAAACAAACAGTGTACATTTGGCTTATAGGCTACTAACAAGAATTTGAATTAGTGGTACAGTATAATGCAAAATTTGTTGCTGGTCCTTGAAATTTGTGTAAACGAGAATTGACTGTCCTGTAAGTATCATAACTTCTCAATGCGGCACCATGGTCTATTTTTTAATTAATTGTCTTGGCTGCCAAGTTAATATTAATAATTAAAAACGCTAAAATCATTTAGTTTCAATTTAAAATAATCTTTTATTTGCATTGTACACCAATGTGTGCTATGCAGCAGCATGATTTATTTTGTGTTATATAGGCACACTGTACATATTAATATTTTTACATAATGTAATGTGTACCCTACCCAAAACAGATTGGTGTTATATCAGCGCAATGATTTATACATTTAAAATACACTGAGCACTATAAATGTATGTGTGTGACTGTATTCTAATTTTTTAACCTGCTTCAGTCTGAAAAAGACCCAAGACTGGGACAGAGATTCACCTTTCAGTAGGACAATGACCTCAAGCATACAGCCACTGGAGTGGCTTAAAAATAAGAAAGTGAATGTCTTAGAGTGGCCCTGTCAAAGCCCGGACTTGAATTTGATTGAGAATCTGTGGCAATACTTGAAGATTGCTGTCCACAAACGATCCCCATCCAACTTGACAAAGCTTGAACAATTTTGCCAAGAGTGGGTGAATATTGCACAATCCAGATGTGCAAACCTGGTAGAGACTTACCAAAGGTGGTTCTACCAAGTATTGACTCAGGGGGGTAAATACTTATCTAACCAAGACATTTCGTTTTTTTTTTTCCCATTAACTGTTGTTTCACAATAAAAATTCTCTTGCCTCTTCAAAGTAGGTTGTGTAAATCAAAGGAAAAAAAAAAACTCATTTAAATGCATCAAAATTTCAGGTTGTAGCACAACAAACTGTGAAAACGTCCGGGGGGGGGGGGGGGGGGGGGGGGGGGGGGGGGGGGGGGGGGGGGTTGGGGTGAATACTTACTATAGGCACTGTAAAAATGGGCTCATGCTTTATGGGTACATTGATTCATACTCCAGCTCTCTCTCTCTCTCTCTCTCTGCAGGTTGGGCAAGTTAGATATAACAGGGCAGAGTCTTTAGTACAGTTCCAAACGGACAGTGATTTTTATTATTCACATGGTGAACTACAACAAAAACAAAACCAACAAACAAAACCTAACTTCACTGAAATAGTAACTAACACAGAAAGGTTCCCTAACTAATACAGGATGGCTAAGCCGTTTACCTGCAACAAAATACAACCATGATTTTTTTCACTTACATACAGCACAGTTCCACAAACACACAGTTTTGCGCTATAACCACCTCCATAACACCACACATAGTCTTTGACTAAAGGACAGCTTGTATCCTGTGATTTTGTTTTAACCAACTTTTAGTCATTCAGCTGCCTATACCTGAGACTGAATAGAATGTATACGGTTCAACAAACAAACAGTGAACACAGTTGCTTGGATATTAGTTCTTTTCACAGTACAGTATATTAGGAGGTTGGACTATCAAGTGGAGTCTGCTTAGCATTTAAATAAAATTTGTGAAACTTAAATGTCACCTGGTGTTTTTTTTTCCTGAGAAATAAAAGTATTATTTCTTTGTAATTATTTTTTTATTCTAAACATTTATTAAAAGGTGCCTAATTCCCAATCCAGCTTTAAATAGTTATAACATTCTGAAGAACTTAAAAGACCATTTTAACATATCCAGTCTGTGCAGCTCCATGTGCTTATCCAAAATAGCTAAGGCTTGGTTGTGACCAACACAGCAAACCTTACAATTATTGTGGCAGCACATAACTATTTATTTCATGTATTTGTTACATTTCGTGCACTTGTCAGTACCAATAAACGTGGTGTTTAGCCCTGTTTCAACGTCCGAGTCACTGTGATTTTCGAGTATGTTACAATATACTGAACATTTCTCCAGCCTTCTCCTTCACAGTTCGTGTCCATTCACCAACACAGCACGAACATGGCTGCTTCCCAGTCGTATAACCCTCGCAAGTCCGCACCCTCCACCACATTATGAATAAATATTATGGAACAATTGTTTTAAGACAGAAAAAAAAAAGCCTTTTAAAAAATCCTCTACAATTAAAATACCCCTTTAAAAAACATCTGCCAATTTCTTACCTCCTGATTACACCGAGCAGATACGTAAAACCTCTGGCTCTGATCTGGAGGGAAAACCTCTAAACCGGCAACACTGTATAATGGTTTGCACTCTAAGCAAAACGTTTACAGATTGATCAAAAACAGATTTATCTTTCTTTATTTCTTTCTTCAAAGTATACGTCACTTACACCTAACAAAAGAAGAATGTAAAACACCTAAAACATTAAAATGTTTACCAGAACATTGTTTCATTGTCGTATTATGAAGGGAAGTGTTGTGAACTACTGTGAAGCCCGCTGTGGGCGGAGGAACTTGCCACTACTTTCCGGCAGTCAACGCTTCAAGTTTGAACAAACAGCGGCTACAGGCAGCTAGCAGAGAGAAAGGTGGAGCAGGAATTGTACATGCAAACCTGGACCACTGGCTAAAATCCAACGCATTAGAGGTTTGTAAAGACAATTTGGTGGCCATTTGAGAACTTTATACTAATCCTTAAATGTGCTCTTTGTGTTCTTTTTGTTTGTTTATTTCAGCACGTCTCCGGCCTGCCATCCTTAAGATTAGACTGTACCTGCCCGAGTGCTATGCTGTTGCCAAGGTAACTGAGCAACTGTAAAAACTTGTACACACTTGTTACATCTTTGAACTACATTTATTATTATCACTTGCGACATTTACCTTTGGGCAAATGGTCCAATACATGTATAAAACATGCATGGAATCAAAACTACCACAGTTTCGATCTATTTTGGAATCCGCACATCATCTGCGGACAGTTTACCTTTTGTTTACAGAAACAAAGGTTTGCCGGTTTCGGTATTTAGTTGTATTGTTTGACGAGATTTTTAAATATGATATTGGACCATTATAAATAGCAATGTTTAACTAAGGATATAGTCGTAGTCGGTTTTGTCAATTAGAATTTTTTTTTTTGCCATATGAACAAAATCTGCGTAAGGATACCGGTGTAGGGTCAGAAAATGGTACGCTGTCAGTGCTGCACAAATCACTACGAACAAGACAAACTGTAGTTCACCCACAAAGTCGTATGTGTTTAAAATTTTATATAACCCAATTTGTTGCTCAACAGTTAAGATACATTTCGATTGATTGTGAATATATATATATATATATATATATATATATATATATATATATATATATATATATTAAAAATAAAAAAAAAATCTTAAGCTTTAAGGGCCAACATCAGTACATCATACACCTTTTAGATGGTCGTTTACTTGTTTTCGGAGCCAAAAATTATTTACTCATGCCAGGGCAAGCGCAGTACATGGTGTACCACGTTTTAACATGTATTATAAAATGTGTTTTTATGATCATTCTGTTTTATGACATTCTGTCGATTGTTCCGAATGACTGCACTGAACTTTCTTCAAGTGCTGTGTGAACCTGAGTGACCAAAAAGTTGAAACATGGCTTCAAAGAAAAGTGAGCAGGCTCACGTTTTGCTGTTGGAAGAAGAAGTCAGGAACCTGTCAGAGGAACTTGCACAATGTCAGGTAAGATCAACAGTACTCTTTTCCTTTCTCATGTGTCTGTGCACGTAGTTCTCAAAATCCATATATTTGACTGTGTATCAAATGTTGCTGCCCCCTCTTTCTTGTATTGGTTTCGTTTTATGCTTGTGTTTTACTATATACACCAATATGAAATATATTTCAAGGCTATTGCTGTAGATGAAAAGGTACCTAATGACTTCATCTATTGCAGTTCAAAGACACTAATGTGACCTACAAAAATGTACCAGAATGCAGTAAATTATCTCCAGTGTTGGATGTATTTATTTTTTAAAATCCTGTAAATATGTCTCTTGTTTTAATTTGAATACATGTAGTTGAATAAAACAAATGGTTAAATAAGGTAGGCCCTGAACCCAATTTAGATATAGGCTTAAATATGAAATGTATTTTGATGCTACGTAGTCAAAAACTCGGTATTCTCTGATAGCATTATTGTTTGTTTTTCATTTTCTATCTTTTCTATAATATGTGCTGCCATTTATCATGCTTGAGAGCATAACTGCCATTTATCATGCTAGAGAGCATAACTGATTGCAAGGTAGTGTCTGTCAATGTATAAGTGAGGGAATATGACAGGGTGCCAGAGGAATTGTTGAGCTTACCTATTGGTGAGTGCTGGCTGATTTTGGCTCTAGTGTGCTTTTAAATCATAATTAGCTTCACACAGTAAGGACAGTATGTGAGATATTTTATTTTTACGCTTTTATTGCACTTTGTACATTCAGCCCATGGACTATCAGGATCTGCCTGTCATTTCTTAAATTATTTATTAGACGTTTTTTAATCTGGTTTAAAACATATTTAATTGGAGACCAGTAGACCCCAGTGGATGCAGTAACTTTAATCTTATGATCATGTGCATGTAGTTTTAACAGATAATTTAAATTCAGATCAATCGGAAGAAGTCCCTGTCTCTTAATGTTTAAAACTGTGTAGTTTTAGATGTTTCTCATTAAATGTAATACAGTTAAGCCTATCTGTGAGTTTGAATTGGAAATTTAGTAGACTTGTTTGCATCTTTCTACAGTATGGCTTTTTCTGTTTTTTTATTACAATCTTCTTAGTGTAGGCCACCAAACACAGTACAAAAGGCCAGTCCAAAGTACCTAGTGCTAAAATTGTCTAGTTTATGTTCCCAGGATTTCAAGTTTGAAACATCACCTCAGTTATCATAGTACTTAACAGCATTTTCCACATGTTGCTTGCTGTTGCTTTTCCACTTTTTTGTGCCTGTCACAAGGGTCTACAGAGAGAGGTTCATTAATACCACTATTTTATTACTTAACCTGAAGTCCAAACTTTTAATTTCATCAGAAAGTTTCATGCTTTTTAACATCACCCCTTAGCTGCTGATTTGACTACTGACATCTTCTATGGTTTTCATCACATACATCAGCTCATGATTTTGCTTTGTCTACTGATTACAGTTTGTTAAAGTGACGCTGTTTCAATGAGATCTACCTGTATGTTAATGATCTAAACAGCCGCGGATCGAAACACCACTGCTCTTCAATCTAAGGTTTTCCTATTGGATTTGTTGAGACACATTTATTGACATTACTTACAATAAAAATACAGTAGAGTGAGTTCCTTAAAATCAGTTTTTTAAATAGGTTATGTTTAGTTTATAATATACCCCATTCAGTTATTGCATGTTAAGTGCTTAATGGGACCACAATTCATTTCAAAGAGGTGATTACATTAGAAACAACAGAATCATAACACATATTGATGGAGAGGGTTCTTCACTTAGGGAAGGAAAGGTTCTTTTCACAACAACTCAAAGTGGTGAATTAATTAAATAAATAAATAAATAATAAATAATTAAATAATTTTTCTAATATAGTTTTTTTTTTTCATTTACAGGCAGATAAAGAGTTTGTCTGGTCTTTGTGGAAACGCCTTCAAGTTGCCAACCCAGATCTGACACAGGCAGTGAGTTTGGTTGTGGAAAGGTGAGTTGCTGACCAGTACTGGCTTAAATTCGATGTTATGCTATTACACAACAGCTCTCTATATAGACAATGGTTACATAATTATAACTTGCTATGAAATGTAATCCAAATGCCACCTACTACTACTACTAATATCTCATAAACCATTCACTTTAACCTGTGACTTAAGGTGGTTGCCATCTTTGGGTCAGGCGACTTTGTTTTCCGGATGATTAAGACACAACTGTATTATGTGATTATCTTGGTCAAGTTTGATTGTGGATATAGCAGGGTTCTCCCCGAGAATTCTGTATAGCCAGAGCAGAACATTATAGCTGGGAGCACTTTTAACGGAAAAATAAACTTGCCTTACCTTAAATATATAATACGACAAAGAACTTGAATAATGGGTTGTCTTTCGTTGACTGTATCTGGTTGTGCTTTTTTATGTTCTGCATTTTATTTGTCATTTCTGTTTTTTATTATGGTAAATTACCGTGCTTATTTAGGCACTCTACGATTTGACTGGGGAAAGATAATGTAAGGTTATTGGAGATAACAAAAAAATAAAAGGTAACATCTTCACTTCCTTTTTAGCTTAATTATTGAGCTTATTGCTTCATTTAAATAGTTTTATGTTATGTTTTTAGGGCATTTTGTTAATGCATATCTATTTTTGTTTTTCGCTGTTCTACATTTTTTGAATGCAACTGTCCATTTTTTTTAACACAACAGTACTGACACACATTTGGTCACCATCACAACTGTTTTATAAAACCGGAGTGTAATAATCCAGCACCTCTGCACTTAGCATTTGTATGTCTTTTGCATGTCTTCAGCGTTCAGCTGATATCGCGTCACTCCTTTCTTAAAGTTGTACAGCCTCTATATATGAACCGTCAATATCTCACATAAAAGTGTACGGTACTGCACACAGTCAATAAAATGTGCATTATAAATATCATATGGGGATGCTGAAATTGAAGAAGGAATCTATGAAAAAGACCTAGCAGGTTTATGTTGACTCAGAAATGCCTTCATCTAGACAATGTGGGGAAGCTATAATTAAAAGGCCAACAAAATGCTCGGATATATAGTGAAAAGTGTTGAATTTAAATCAAGGGAAGTAATGTTAAAACTTTACAATGTATTAGTAAGACCTTATCTAGAATATTGTGTTTAGTTCTGGTCGTCTTGCTACAAGAGACGTTGCTGCTTTAGAAACAGTGCAAAGAAGAGCGACCAGAATTATTTAGGGTTTGGGCTCCCAAGTGGCACATCTGGTAAAGGCACTCTGAGTGGAGTGCAGGATGCGCCCTATAGCCTTGAGGTCACTGGTTCAAGTCCAGGCTGTTCTATTGCTGACCGTAGATGGGAGCTCCCAGGGGGCAGAGCACAATTGGCAGAGCACTGCCTGGGGCGGGGGCTTAGGTTGGCCAGAGTGTCCTTGGCTCACCGCGCACCAGCGACCCCTGTACTCTGGCCAGGCTCCTGCAGGCTTGCCTGGAAGCTGCCCAGAGCTGCGTTGTCCTCGGATGCTGTAGCTCAAATGGTGGCTGCACGGTGAGTCTGCAGTGTAAAACAAAACAAAAAAAAAAAGCAGTCAGCTGACGTTACAGGCTTTAGAGGATAGCTCGTGTTTGTCTTCACCGCTCCCAAGTCAGTGAGGGGAAATAGGAAAATAGGAGGCACTTTTTTACACTGGAACCAACTCCCCAATAATGTTGAAGCTGACACCCTGGGATCCTTCAAAAAGCTGCTTGATGAGATTCTGGGATCAATGAGCTACTAAGAACCAAATGAGCAGGATGGGCCGAATGACATCCTCTCATTTATAAACTTTCTTATGTTCTAAAGCCTCATATTTGGGAAAACAGTTGAGGTAGTGACTTCCTATTTGCAAGGTTAACTGGCTGCCAAATTGAAGTGATGTGACTTTATCAGTTTCTGTTGTATTTCTATTAGTATTTGTCATAATGTTTGGTACACAACTGTATTCTTTGAGTTTCTTAGTTTGGAGTTCCAAAACCAGTGCTCTGCATTAAAAATTAAACCTTTTACTGCTTTAACCTCTGGCCAAATCAATGATGCAGGCTATTTTTACATCCCTATTTTTCTTTGTTAACAAACTGTTCAATCCGATATGACATTTCCCTTTGATTATGCCCCTGAGAATATTTTGGTTTTGTTCATAAAAAATCCCTTTCTAGTTTTTCTTGGATTGACGTCACGTTGACACCAGGTCAGCATGCCCCAGATCTATTTGACAATGCCTAGCTTGTTACGTAGGAAAATAAAGAAGCAAGCAGCACTCCTGAGAGACAAGGTAACACGCATTGAAGGTACATGTATATCAGCATATCAGAGCATGGAGTATTGACATGGTAATTGCAGCAACTGCAGTCAAGTCTAAAAAACTGCTTGGCCTGTGGGAATTCAGCTGGTCTTGTACCAACTGGATGGCTGCACAGGACACAGTTTGAATGGCAAGGTGCAAGTTAGCACTTTATTCAGAAGAGACAGGCATCGGGGGGGGGGTTGGGGAACCCTCTGTAATCTGCAGATGTTGAAACAAACTGTCTTAAATTGCTGATATTTATTTTTTGAGCTCTCCAAAAGGTATGTTGGAAATGATTGCCGTCCATGAGAGAATGTGAGGCAAATTTCAGTTTGATGTCATCTTAATTACAGTACCTACGATCAGTGTAATCTTATACCAGTGATGATTGACATACTTAGGTTATTTTCACTAGGGGAGCAGTAAATAGCATTTAAAATAATAGATTTCAGTTCCCTTTTTTATGACTTCCTTTCAGACCATTATTGTGCTTTAGTACAAAAATGATTCTGAATAAATGCATTAAAAGTAACCAATGTTTTTAAAAGGTTAAAATCTTTATGGGAAGTTATTACATCTTTTAAGTATATATTTTAAGTAAAAAAAGAAATAAATGTCTAGGATTTACTTGCAATTGACCACTTAATGCAAACTGTATTTGTTTGAAAACATGAATTTAAGGCACTGCAGAAGGAAGTGTCAATCTATTTAAAAAACAAACAAACAAAAAAAAAGCTTTGTTTGATCTGAAAGAAATCAGAGATTTAGTTATTTTAGGAACTGAGTTAGATGCACC
Organism: Polyodon spathula; assembly: GCF_017654505.1. Lineage (NCBI taxonomy): Eukaryota > Metazoa > Chordata > Actinopteri > Acipenseriformes > Polyodontidae > Polyodon > Polyodon spathula. Next base: position 81,568,384 of record NC_054534.1, on the reverse strand, counting down.
TGAACTTGTTACCTACACTATTAACACACTCAAGTTTGCTACCAGTGGCCAGTTGTTTTAAGGGTATACAGTGCTCCCTCACTATAACGTGGGTCTCAGGGGTCACACAATATGAGTGTTGTAACCGAAGAGTGTTATAAATGGGGAGGGAGTGGGTGGTGCTGCGGGACACATAACACACATCTGACTAAAATACAAAAGAAAATAACTCCCTCTCTATAATGTACATATAGTGAAGCAAAAGTGCTGCACACACAGAACACACATCTGAACTAAAAATATGTGAAGAAAAATATTAATGTATATGTTACATTGAGTTTGTGCACAATCAATTGGGTTGTAACCATGCATTAGTTGTACATGTTTCGTTGTAATTAGGGTACTTCAATTTTTTTTTTTTTTTTTTTTTTTGTAAAACATAGAACATTCCCACTTGTGGATCATTTTAATTAGCAGTTTTTAAACTATAAATAACCTGGCTAAGTGGCGGTCTGGAGTTCAGTTCGAAGCGACAGACAAGCAAAGCAAGTGCGAGAAGGTCGGGCGAGGGAAGAGGGAATGCCATCAGCTCCATCCACAGTAATTGTGAATGTTTTCATTTCAAATCTTGAAACATTGAACTTGTGTTTTTGTGGTGTGGCAATTTTGTTTGGCATAATTATTTACACACTGCAGTTTTTCGTCTGGTTCCTCAAAATACTTCCAAATTTGGCTTCCTTTGTTTAGAGATACCATTTTAAATATAGAACAAACTCAGAAAAAACACTAGGCATTAACGTTATTACTCTGCCGTGGAATTGATACCATAACACGCCTACTACTGGCATAACCGCACACAGTGAACCAATGAAGTACCAGATCGACGAGAATAAAACCTTCCCCGGTGTCAATCTTTCTGTTGCACCAATTAAAAAAGCTACTTGGAGACAATTTCCAAACCCCTTCCTTTTTATAATAGCCACGCTTACTGTGGCACTAGAGCAGTCGGTCACGCGACGGACTACTGATGATAAAATACTAAAATGAATTTGGTGACATCTGTCACGTGACCAGTGGTACGTCTAGCATATTATTAAACATTTAACCACTTCCTTAGAGTTTATACGTTTAAATGTTTAAAAGTCCCATCCCTATAATGTAGATAGTTCCCATCATTAGTGCATATCAGTTGTTCTAATAAGCTAACCAGAAACCAGGCTTTCTGATTCATAGATCTTCATCAGGATCTTTGTGGAGGTTTTTACTGAAACATACCCCCATTTAAGTCAAGATCAAAGGGGATTGTAATGTAAAAAAAAGTAAATGGGCAATAATTCATTTCTTGTGATAAATCAGAATCCCAAATCCATAATCTGTATGAAGATGTGTAGCAGAACATAAATACCCATGGCACGAGCAATAAGAAAGCAACACAGGTCCCATGTGTATTATTTGATCTACTTAATCTTTAAAAACTGTCCACTTTGATTGTATCTTGTATTTTTTTTTGTTATTATTTTGTTTAATTTCATGCAAGGATTATGGATACAGATTAATATTTTATGTCTGATGTATGGAATTATGTTTCTTATTTGAAAGTGCGTACTTCTGCTAAAAATTAATTTATAAGACTAATAAATAAATAGATACTGTATTATATTTGTGTAACGTGTAAGAGAAGCGCAATTCACATCTTAATCAAGGAATTAATTTTCAAAATAAGGATGTTATAGATTCTGTAAAATGTTCTGTTAACTATATAAATAAATCCTTTTAAAATGTAAACATACATTATTTGGAATGTTTGTATCTAATCGGAGAATCAATCCTACGAAACTGTTCAATAGAAACTGTTACATTTTAAAATCTAAATGGAACGTTTCCGTGAGTAAGTCATCCTATGGACAGCATTTATGTGTGTGTGAAAATTACTTAAATATTTTAGATGCACATACACTACATTTAACTGAAGCTAACATCTATGTTTTAAATTTGTATGCTCATCAACAGTTAAGTGTACAGACACATTCCTAGTGTTTAAAGCCAACTAAATATGTTTTCCCTCTAACTTAAAACAGTTAGTAAATTGTGAGGTAAAACTGAAATATAGTAAATAAATCTAGAATAGGGAAATTAACCTTTTTTTGGGGGGTGATTTGAGTGGTGATTTGCCTATATACCCTGCAGTGATAAACCACAAATTGATTTTATTAGACCATTTTACAGCACTTGCGCATCAACCATCTGTGCATGTGTGGTTGGTAAACTCCAGGGGGATTCGTCAGTGCTATAAAATGGTATAATGAAATTCATGGATGCGTTATTCAGGTGCAGTGTAAGTTGATTATATTGATTTAATTTCTTATAGTTTTTACTTCAAAAATAGTTTATGACCATACATTTAAAACATCACTACTTTCTTATGTCCATATTACTTTTGGCAGATTTCATAGGTTAAAGTATCATGAGCATAAACCTATATAGCCGAATGGTGCTTGCTTTGTGTCAACATTCAAATTGTATACATTTTATTTTACTGTAACATGATTCACCAGTTGTGTTTTGTCTCTTCTAGTAAGGTATAGATGTGGAGCAGTCACACCCCAGTGTTTGGGGAATAAAACAGTTAATGTACAAAACACATAACAAATGGCTTGAAATGATAGGCTTAATTAACAGACTTAAGTTTATCTAAGCTGTTACTGGTTTGGACAGCATTACCAGTTTTGTTTGATTTTCCAAGAAATATGGCTTATTGTGTTTCCTGAAAATATTATTTGTCCATATAGGGTTAATAGTTCTGAACATTTTATTCTATTTTTCTCATTGTTCACTCATGTCTGGAGCAAGTACTGTTGTTTCAAAGACTGAATGATCCTTAACGGCTTTTTTGCTCCTTTAGGGATTTGTTCTTAGGAAGCACGATCCTACTTATCCCGATTAACATGTAAATAAAGCAGTTGCTAAACATAGTGTTATTGCTCTGTGCTTCTCCTTCTTTGTTAAATGCACATTGTTAAATCTGTTGTACAGTATATAGTTTCCTTTTACTACCCGCCCAGAACAACATATTTTCCTGTTGCTGAATAAAATTGTTACTTCTGCCTGACAAATTAATTTGCTGTCACTTGTCAGATGCTCGTTTTTATTTATTTATTTATACACAGTCTGACAGTCTTGTAAGATCTTCAGCGTTTAAAAATAACATTGCTCATAAGTAAGGCTCTGTGAAAATTGAGGAATTTTTCTTTAAAATTCACGGCAGTGTCACAGGTAAGTATCGTATTTTGCGGAATGTGCATGGATATATGTTATAAATTACGTCTACAGATTATTATTATTATTATTATTATTTTAACAGCAGATAAATGCACAGACATTAAAACTAACATCAAAGTTATTCAAGCACTTTCCAATAGCTTGTGAAACGCTGTTGTAATTAACAGCCTGTAGATAAAGTGTATCTGCAAGGACAGCTTATGATTCTAGTACAACAGGTGCATGTTCACCATTTAGGTCTTGCAAAACAAATACAATGTGTAACCCATACTGATCTTGTGCATCAGTTTACTCGTAAATGTGACCACTTACAAGCAACCAGCCTGTTTTACCAATTCCATAATCTCCTGCTTGTGATACTTGGCAAGTTTAGGTGATTATTCACGTCTCAGCTGGGCTGATGAAGGAATCGCTCTACCATTTGCTACACTTAGTATGAAGAATCTCCGTAACTTTTGGTTGTCCAATTTTTCAAAAGGAATATTTGCGCAAACAAACGCCTCTGTCAGGTCAGAATGTAATAAGTGGACATTTGGAATATGGAAGTCACTGGTTTTTGTTTTTTTGCAAGCAGTCGCAGCACTGCTCTGGATTTCCGCCTTTCTCTTTCAGTGAATACTTGCTGTGAACAGACACGTTTCAGTAGTGATCTGCAGTAACGTTGCAGGACATGCAGAAGAGCTTGCCTCCATTGCTGTGTAAACTCGTGCTAGGTACGGCTTTACGTGATTTACTGCAGACGCATTTTTAGCCTTTTTGGAGACATCCATTTTCTTGTTTACATTTTGTAGTATTTTAATTTCCCGCTTAGATTGCATATAGTCACCACATAACACTATGTAACATAATTTGTGTTCCTGGGTAGTAAGTGTTATTTCCTAATTGCTTATGCCTCAAAAGTATAGAAAATGGCTATCATTCCCCACAAACTTTGCTTTTGTGACCAGGACAGTGATATTTCAAAATATCACTATTTCCAATGGGAAAACATTTAGAAGTGAGTAGTTTTTCGAGATTTACTGTAAATACAGTATAATCGTAAATCTCAAAACTACTCGCTTCTAAATCTTTTGCAGTCATTTTTGTATTACTTTAATATAAATACATGTTAATTTGGATTCATATGTTGTTTTTTTCTGACTTTATGTGAACAAAGACACACATTTGCCTGTTTTCCCATTGGAAATAGTGATATTTTGAAATATCACTGTCCTGGTGACAAAAGCAAAGTTTGTGGGGAATAATAGCCATTTTCTATACTTTTGAGGCATAAGCAATTAGGAAATAACACTTACTAACTAGGAACAAAAAAAAAAAAAATTGTTACACAGTGATCAATGCACAGCACTGTGTGCATTGCGAATATTACACGCAGGCACACAGCAGATCTGTACAGTTTCGTTAATGTGATTTTTTTTGTATTAAATACAAATTATGAAATTATTTTTATGTCTTAAGAATATTAATTTCATGATTTCCGTGCAGCCCGTGAAATCGCGATTTCTTTACAGGGACCAACTCATAAATCAATTGGGAAAACTGATTTATAGTAGCTTCAATGAGCTGGGACTCATTCTTTTTATTTATTTAATTTCATATAATATTATATATTTATTTACAGAGAGAAACAAAAGGCAGAAGCCAAAGATGGAAAAGTGTTGGAGATTCTGCAAGTCAAAGACAGCAAAATACGAGAGCTGCAGCAGGTATGTGCTAATACAAGCCATTGACCAGGAGGTTTACATTTACCCATTTTTTTTAAATGTATTTACAACTTTTATTGATAAGGTTATTGATAAAAAGAAAGTAATACAATAAGACAAGTGTATTCAATTACGTAAACAGTGGCAGATCTAAAAATGATATTGTTCAAATCATTATTATTACAGGCAGAAATACACTCAAGAGCCTCATACCCATTGTTGAATGTTTTATTTTCATAACACAGATCTATTGTAATTATCTAGCAGATTCTCTGTCAGTATCTCTTTACATCAGTTGAATAAAACCCAATGTCTTTTGTGTTATATTGAAAAATATTCTAACATGAGAGGACATTGACAAAGACATTTGTCCAGTTTCATTACACTTTTTTATAGAGCCACTGTGCTTTATTTTGTCATATGATTTTCACTTGCTATGCTTCTGGAACTCTGTCGTGTGCGTGTGTGTGTGTGTGTGTGTGGAATTTATTTGACATTAGGCAGTAGTAAGGTTCACTTTTAGGCATATTAGTTGGTTTTAAAGCAGCTCAAAAGTGCCAAATACAGTTATAGTTGCCATTTTAGGACTTTTTGTGCATATCATTGATGTTTTTTCATTTGAACAGTTGGTTGATTCATCAATATTAACAGGTTTTAGTTTGGAACTGCAAATAATGGTGGCTTTATTGGCGATCTGTGAAGTCGAATAAAGCAAATTGGGGCTTAAAATTTGGCTTTTCAATTTCATGGTAACCTCTGAAGTGGCTATTAAGTGAGATTTTACTTTATATACATGAATTGAATTCGGCCTGTTCTTGGCAAGGTCATATGCAGGCAGCACAGCTGATGCATTCTTTTTCCTTTGCTACAATGCAATAACTACAGTTCATTGGAATATTTTCTGCATCATAACCATAGGAATAGAGATTTTTAGTATGTTTGAAACAGTGTTTCTTTTCTTGTTGTTTTGCTTGAAACATTTTAAACCTTTTTTTCTTGTTTTTTTCTGCAGTCCCCTGTAATTCAAAGTGTGCATCATTTTAAGGTTCTTGAATATTATCACAGGCACGCTTAAAATAACAAGTCTAATTTTCTCCATTGTAATCATAATCGATGCATTGATAATACTTTTTCCAAAACTAGGTGCAAAAAAAATGTGTATTATACTGTTCACAAAAGCCTCCAAATACAACTGACAACATGCTTGTGCATATGATTACACATAGTAATATAAAGAGAAAACTGTTTTGAAAAGCAAGAAGTAAAAAAAATCTCTCTTTACGAGAGCCTTCAAGTACAAATGAAAAGATGCATGTGCAGTTTAATTGAGGCTCACAAAAAAAAAAGGATCTCCTAAAGAACAAAAAAATTGGGGTACAGGGATGTTGTTGCCAGTGATTCTGAAACCTAGTCTTTTGTCTAGTCTTTTATATGGGAGTTCTATGAAAGACTTATTTTGACTGGAGGACTTTGCTGGTTATACATAATCACTGTTCTGTTTTTCAAAATGGAAAATTTCAATCACATAATTAAGATAAAATAAATAAAGCATTTATATTTATTGTATCAACGGTATCTATGGCCACTTAGTTGAACTTTAATGATTAATTCCTGGTAGTCATTTTTCATCTTAATGCAGTACCAGCAGTGCTTGCACTTCCACAGTGGGGATGTGACAGTCTCTCTCTGAGTACACTCATTATTTGTAATAGTTTGTGTTACAGTCATTCATGTTATTATCTCAGAGTTAATTGTATCAGTTAAATCTGTATTTAGATGAGCGACAACTGTAGCAAGATAAACCATGTTACAGCAACTGATTGCATAAAGCAGCTTCCTAAGAGTATTAGCCTACATATAGCAATTGAGAATGAATGTAATGAAAGAGTCTGACAGATGCCTTTATTCAAAGCAGATACAATCACGGTTTAGCGAATTACTGAAGAGTTTTATCATAACAAGTGTTTACCTCGCCTTTTCGGGGCTGGAAAAGGCAACTGAAGTGCAGAGATTATTTAAGATAGGGTTTTCTCCCAGAAACAAAACAGAAGGTTAGTGCCACTGTAAAAAGCATGTGCCTCCCAGAATTTGTAACCCAAGTGCTATTTATATTTATACACATTAAATGTGGGTGGCATATTAGATTACAGGGTATGAATAGCTGCATTATTGCATTGTTACAATGGCAAATGGTCTAATCTCTTATACAATGTAACAGCTGTGTAATTACATGGAAACTGAGTTTTGAACAACATTTTGTTACCTAATGTAATTGCCTGATTACACCATGGTACAAATAATTTCCATATAATTACAGTCTATTCCCCCTGCATGAATGATCTCCTATTCAGTGTTCATCAGCTTACCTTTCTTCCAATTCTTGCCAGTATAAACTATTTGTATTGTTATAACATTTTCTTATAAGAAATAAACAAAACAGTTATCCTGTTTTAAACGATTTTTAGAATGCATCAGCCTGGCTAGGCAGTTATATTTCTTATCTCATTCATCTACATGTGTCTATTTGTGTCTATTTGTAAGTGGCCTTTTAAAAAATGTAACATCATGATATTGGGAATCGGACTGGACCATGGATTAAATTAAATAAATCACCCACTGGTGAAAACGCCAGTGGTAGTTAATAGGCAGCAGTGTATAATATATATATATATATATATATATATATATATATATATATATATATATATATATATATATATATATATATATATATAACAGCTGTTTATATGCTTAATCTTAAATGTGTTAAGATGGTCTCATTTTAGTGGAAATCTGGTTGTTTTGGATGTTTCGCAAATAACTGTACATGAACTGAGTCACACCTGAATGTGTTCAAGATGTGGTAAAGAACCATAGAGTATGTGAACTTGCTCTTAAAATTGTGGATAAGATGTGTGTAGTTTTTCTATCCTTTGCTTCATATATCACAGAACACTCCCACTTGCTTATTTGTGGAAGCTTTTCACATCAGTTTGCCAGATCACTGGCCAGCAGTTAAAATGCTGTCCCAGCAGAGTTAATGTATTCATTTTGCAATAAGTTTACACAATATCTTGAAATACCTTTATTTTTAGGCCATGAAAGAAGCAATTTTTTTACAGTGAAAAAAGAGCCATAATTATAATACAATTTTTCAGCAGACCTGGAGGAAAAACTGTAATAGCTACAGCGATAGTACTTCGGCCTCTGCTGATTTAATTTCCTACAGTGGTTAGAATTTGTTTGTAGTTTTTAAATTATTTTTATTTCTAATGTTGGTAAATTTGAGTGTTTGAGAGGTGGCGGTTTTCCATCAGGTCCGCTCAGGAAGACATTCCTATAACACAAGACTCTGTGTGAGAATGCTGCCTGCTTGGTGGGGGAAGTTCCTTACAAAAAAATTACAATTAAAATAGCTTCAGTGCTGCAGCTTGAAGTCAGGAAATGCCATACCACCCACCCATAACTCGACTGCATCCAGGTTAGGTTTTTAGCATAGATACTTAGATGTGATGGGTAGGGTAGCATTCAATGATAAGGGGTCAGGTAAGAATTTATTTTTTTAACCATTTTATATAACATGTATGTATGTGTATATGCACTGTATACATATATGTAATAATATATGGGCTACAGTGCATTTTGAAGGATTAGGTGACATAATAAACTACATAGTTTGCTGTTTCTTTCTATGTAAACTTTAGGCTTAAACCATAACTATTTTTTAATTTTGAGTTTTTTTTGTAATGCATATTATGATGAAGCAAATACCCTAGGTAGGGATATTATTGATCTTCAATGTGAAGAAAGCTTAAATAGTGTTTTTGTCCTCTGAATAGTGATTAGTTGCCTAGAAATGGAATGGATATGCTGTTACCAGTGCAAACATGAACCAACAGAAACTAACATTTTAAAGAACATTTATTACAGTGTGATTACACATACATTGAAGTGCCAGAGCCTTGATTACTGCTATATTTTAGTGTACCTGTTTTAACAGTTTGTCCATTGAACCTTGACATGGTCAGAGGTGTTTTTTTGTTATTGTTTTTTTTTTTTCAAATTTATGATTTTATTTAAAGTTAAAATTTATTGCAATGGAATGCATTGGTTGGGGTCCTGTTTTTATGTGTTTTGCACTAATGTGATTGACTATAGGTGGGCTGACTTGACGGACGTGACCATACGCTATTTTGATTGCATACAACTCTCCTCTGATTTACTGAATAGCCTTTTAAATTTCATTATACAGCATGTAGGGTTGAGGTTTATGTCACCAACCTCAGATCTGCAGAGTAACAGGGAGACAGTTTAATTCTGAATTAAGAAAGTGTGTGCTGAACCTGTAAAATGTTGTTTTAAACATTGTTTACATGAAACTCAAGACCAGACTTAAATAAAGACACGAGAGCGCTATGTAATTACTGCATATTCTTTTCTCAGCTCTGGTTAGTATGAATTACATTTTGCCAAATCATTGAAAAGTCCCTGTGAATTTATTATTTACAGTTCTAGTGAAAATAATTGAATCATGATTTTATTAATATTACTTTTTTTCTTGAACTACTGACATATGTCAAAAATATCTGTACTGTTGAAATACAAACTGAGATACAACTATTGTCTTATTATTTTCAGAGATATGATGGTCCACAGTGTGGGAAAGTGCCCCGCCCCTGGGCTATTTATTTGTGTTATATGTTACGTGCTGTGTGTTAGTCATAGTTGGTTGGTTGGTTGTGTATAGTCATTGGTACACGGGATATAAATGGGTCTGTGGAACACAAGTTGTTTAAAATGTATATTTGTATTTAGGCACGAGGATTGCACAGCACTTCACGTTGCAGGTAAAATGTAATAATATGCGAGCACAGGGAATTGCACTTTTTATTAATTCACGTGCAGTTGTACTGAGACTCCAATTGTATGATTGATTAGTAATCGAGTCTCGGTACAGCTGCATAAAAGCTGCATGTTTTCACTCGCTTTGTGTGTTCGGTGAGTGCAGAACGGGATTGAAGACGAAGGTTATAATAATAATAATAATAATAATAATAGTTACAGTATCAGCTCACCATGCTTGTTTGTGTAGTTACTTTTTGTTTGTCTCTTTATTTTGGTGAAAGTGCCGTGTCCTGTGTGTTTTGTCTTTGCAACCTTTTATTTTCTGTCTGTTTCTTTATTAAATGCTGTGCAAAACCAATCGCTCAGCTTCACCAAACACCACCGCTATGTTGTTTATTTCCTGGTTCCTGGTTTCTGGTCTTACGTCACCCACTGCAGCCGTCTTTGTGACAGAGTGTTATACCTCTGTTGGCTTTTCCTATATCTTTTTTCTCCATTTTTCATAACATAATTAGCTTTCATTTTGAACTGTAGAGGGAATTTGTAATGCTAATCTCTCTTTCCTAGACCTCTTAACTTCTTTAAACCCTTTTTTTTTTATTTACCAATTTAACTCTTCTGGGGTTAAAAAAAAAAAAAAAAAAAAAAAAAAAAAAAAAAAGATTCCCTACCTCATTATCAGGATTTGAATTTATTTTCACTTGGAGTATAACTCTCTATTAAAGCCCCTTTTTACATTTTGATTGTAGAGAAGACTAATCTGGATGATTGCACGTGTTTTCCCCAACATGGCAATTAATTACATCCCAGAGCACATTGTTATTTTTAAAATATAAATTTCAGACAGCAGTTTATATCGGTGCCAAGACCATTAAGACATTACTTCAATGTATATTTAATATAAGGTGTAACCATTAACAGCTGTGTTTGGCTGCCAAATAAAGCAGTACCCAATATGCAATTTGAGACAGCAACACATTTTGCATTGTTATAAATGTAATTATTTAATATATGTCCCGTATATTATGGATGATGTAATTCCTGTACAGCTTAGCTTACCCAGATGGAAAGGTTTATATCATGTGGGATTTGGAAATACTCCACTTTAATGTCATTAAGCAAATTGTAGAATGGGTAAGGAATAATCAGATGTATGAGGTATTTTACAGTAGTGCCTAGAAGTGTTGACACCATCTATTTCCATTTTTCCTCCACTGTCATGTAGTAAGTGTTATTTTCATTTTCATTCTTGGTCCATAGCCTAAACCTTATTCACTTTTGATCATTGGTGCGTTGAGTTGAAGAAGTTAGTGTAAAGTACACTTCAAGTACTGAGCAGTTGAAACTAATCTGTTGAAAAGGAGGCAACCAGTATCTAAAAAGTGTGTACGTATTGTGCTGTAGGACTAGATGCCAAGACGTGTGATAAATATCATATAAAATTGTAATACACATATACTGATTACTTATTTTCATTACTATTACAGTTGTCTTTTTTTTTATTTAGAACACATTTAGTAATGGTAATGTTTAAGACCACTGTATATGCTTTATGTTATTGTTTAGTGTGTCGTATGCATCTTCAATAGCTAAGTATTATCTAGCTACCTGTATTTCTTGTGTATTGAAAATCAATAAATAATCATTTTGTATCACTTGACATTTTTTTAAGATTGAACAGCAAATATGAGGTGAATCCTTTGTTGTCAGCACTGTTGATATGTATGCTTGGATAGTTTTGTTTAATTCACAACCAGCATTGGTACTAAAAGACAGAAAAAGGTGTTCGGGTGCAGTGTCTGAACTATTCTCCACACAGATGGGAGTCAAGGCTATATTTACCTGTATCACTAAGAACTATTGCTCTGTAACCAGTGTAGCTGGATGCTAGCTTCCTATCAGGTATAGTTTGATTGTATTAGATATTTAGCAGCAATTCTGTGCTTTTAATAGTATTTAATTTTAGGCACCCCATGGTACATAAACAAATATGCATGATGGATTCAAGGGAATTCGATATATAATGACTCACAGCACATGTGGTACCATAGCTGAGTAGATCTTTATTTAGATCTCAAAGACTGAATGCTGAATAAACTTATTTTGTCATGACCTGAAACAAAGCTTTTAAGATGATGCAACCTAAATGTCAGGTCAGCAAGCCTGCATTACCCTAGTTTGATATATAAGTTACATAAAAGTTATTTATGTATAAGTTAAATAAATACATGTCCTTGGAAGTGCGCATCATCTTTGTTACATTAGAACCCCCAGATATTACGAAGGGCAATTTCACTTAAAAGGAACCCATTATTTAATATTTAATCATGTTGAGTAATATTATAAGCTCCTTTTAGTGTGTCTGACTTCGGATTAAATTTCTCTTATGGTTTTTATTTTATTTTTTTTGCTCTCAAACAGCAAGTGACAGGCCAGCAGCAGGAAATCAACAACATTGTTCAGCGAAAGGTAGCAGTAGATGAAGAAAACAGCTTAATGAAGAAGGAGCTGACTGCTTTGCAGCAAAAACTGTTGGATAAAAGTCGAGAACTTAAGGTTTGTAGATATTTCCAGAGCTATGGCTTTGAAGCGGTCCTTGAATCTTCATTCAGCCATTATGACACCAAAAATGACAATGCTCCTAGGGGAAATTGCCTAAGGCCTCGAAATCACTTTAAAAAAAGCCTTGCGGTTTCATTGCTGTGCTTCAGACTGTGAAAGCGGCTTAAAATCCGTGAATCTAAGCCTGATAACTTTGAAATAAATAGTTAATGATAGAAGTAGAGCAAAGAAAGTATGTGTCTGATGATGGGGCTTTTCCTAATTAGATTCTGATGGGACTAGCATTATTAATTGATAAACACAAGGTCTGGGAGGATGTGTATTTGTGGGTCTCAAAAATAGCTGGGCACAGCATCAACGTATGCTTGATAAATTAATGGGCTTGTAGCAAATGTGTTCTCATTACAGCTGTCATTAAAGTTAAATGACAGCCAAAAAGGTTCTTTTAAGCAATATTCCTGTTCCTTTAGTCAGAGCATTTGCAATGGGAAAAATCTGTTTCACAACAAGGGTGTTCTCTTAGGCAAAGTGTTCTCTTAGGAGGTGTTCCTATACATGGAGACTACTGTACACAGGTGACCTTGCCTATCAGATTTGCAAATAGCTGCTGTGAAGGTAAGCCTGTACAGCTCTATGCATACTTATTCATTCTGAACCCTCTCTCTCTCTCTCTTGCTTGCTCTGTGATTTATATTTCTTGTTTATTTGGCCCTCGTGACTCTCCTACAGGATGTTAAGGAGCGAACCAAGAAGAAAGAAGACGAACGCCGGCTTGTTGTGAGGAATCTGGAGGAGGAAAAGAAAGGATTAAACACACGCTGCTCTGACCTGCTAAGTGACCTGGAGAAACTGCAGAAGCAGGCGGCCCACTGGGAAGAGGAGAAATCTGGCATTGAGTCGAAAGTAAAGGTAAAGTACAGGCAAAGTGAAAGAAGAAAGTATAAAATGAAGGGACTTCCTGGGCAGGAGAGCTGAAAGGTTTCCAGTACTTTTCCTTCTCTTCTCCCGTATGTTCTGGGACGGTGCCTAAAAAGGCAAAAAAAAATAAAGGAGAAATAATTAATCCTGAGTTGCATGGAAATAAAAATTGATAGTGTTCAGTCAAAAAAAAAAAAAAAGACATCAAATCAATCTAAGTAGCTTAAGAGGGTTTTTCTTTTGAGTAGCCTTAGTAGGTTAACTGTCAGTTTTAACTACACACACCCAATGATTATTAAGACAAAAAACTGACCGTAGTATTTTCGAAATCGTAATGCTTAGGTAAATCAATACAAGACAAGTAATTAAAAGTTTACTATATACAGTACTTGCAAAAGATTAAGAACAAATACGTGAACTACATTACAGTACTTTGTTGTATTTTGGGGGGGGGGGGGGGGGGGTTCTATTCAAAACTCTCCATATTTCCACTACTGTATTCCATTTCTAATTGTGTTTTGATGTCTGCTATAGCTGAATCTAACAAATTCATCATGATATAGGCTATTTAACCAATAGGCAACATATGCTGAGATGCTGAGGTATCGGATATTCTGCTTTGTTAAAGGTGAACAGAAGATGAATTAATAAAATATACTAAAAACTTCATATCTCTTTTTACTAAATGGCAATGTAATTAACTAAATGTTTTATTTAATTGAGGAATTACCTTACAACGTCTCTTTACGCAACTCCAGCTTGTGCCTTTCCCTATAGCTCTCCTGACCTAAACGCCATAGAGTTATTTACAATATATTTAGTACTTCAATAAATATTTAGTGAAAGAAACAGGCCCTTTTGAGGTATATTACCTTTTTCTAAACACCTTCAAGCAGAATGGGGACTAATTGTGTAAAATAACTTAATCTGTTATTCATAGTTTGTTTTGAAGGTTTGTGCCATCATGTACAATATACGTGGGTTTAAATAAAATAAAAAAATGGGTAGATTTCATACCATCAACAGGATCAATATATTAATAATAATAATAATAATAATAATAATAATAATAATGAGATAGAACAACTGTAAACACCTGCAGTATAAGGCATACATAGTTCCTCTCTCAGTAATAATTAGTTATACAGTCATCTAATAGCATTTCACTAAGGAGTGTTGTATGAGTGAGCAAATGATTGAAAATAATGATCAGCTAGTGACAAGTTACATTTTTCCTGATGGTAGTTTAATTTGAATATGCTCTATTCTAAATAAAAGTTGTTTTGTCATATCATTCCTGCTTTCTTTAGGGGCAGTATAAGATTTTGATAGAAAATCACCAGTCCATTTAAAAAACAACAACAAAAAAAAGTTTTCTTTTCTGCATATTTTATTTATTTTTATATGTATCATGGCCCTCATTTTTTAAATTTTGCTTCTCATGTGGACCTACACACCACCTATTTGAATTCCTGACAATAGGCTTTATATTTATCATTCAGTATGGGTATAGTCAATCAATCAATCAGTCTTTTGTTTTATATAGCGCCTACATAGTGGCGCACCATCATAAAGCTCTTTACAAGATAGTACTGAATGAGGTAATGATTTAATTTCTAATTCATGGTGTTATTAATAAAAGTTGTCTTTTTGGAGGATATTTCTTTTATTGTTGCCAAGTGCAGCGATTGAAGCCAGACTCTGGGCCATGTTGTGCTTAAATTGTTTTATTTTATAATCGGTGCAACTTATAATTTTGGAGATGACCCTCGGGAATTAGTACTTGAGGAAATATTGAGTTCTTGGGAATGCATTGCTTTTAGCTGGACCATTTGTGCAAGAACTGAAATTAGTATGTATGTGTTTATTTGAGGCGATAATAAATGTAGCATTTACTGTATCGGGTGATTGGGATAAGATATCGCATAGAAAGGAAGCTTATTGTTTTTTGTAATCTGAAAAGATGCTATTTTGCTCATGAAAACGCTTAACTCCTTTATCTCTTTCAAGAACTCTGGCAATATCTGAAAGAAATGGTTTAGAGTGGTAATTATTTAGATTAGTGTAATCATCTTCTATGTGTAGAAGGGTCAGGTACACCTACTTATGTGTGGCTGGCAGCACAATATTTAAAACAAAAGACAAATGTTTTAACACTAGAACGATCACGTTTATAGGCATACCTAGAACAACCATGACTGGACAATTTGACCGGAGTATTAAAAAACATAAATATTGTAATGAAAGGACAAACAATCAGTCATAGTTTTCAGAAATGTCACATAGAGCATTTGCACACCGAAAAATTATAAATAAATGGGCATTTGAACAGAAATTTATTTATATACACACATATTACATAATGCACATTCTTAATAAATGGGATTATATTGCCTACATAACAAAGCGCAACCAAAGCTGTATGTAGAGACCTTCTATAATCGAAATGGCATGAATAAATAAACATTTGAACAGAGTAGGCTTCATTTACAATTGTTTACAAAGTCTGAGTGCTGGCAAAAATCACACAGATACTGTGTGTTTTTCAAAATATGCAGTGTGCTTACTGCATTGTCTTTGTTGCATCAGAATCTTATTTTGTAAAATGTGCAGTAATTCCAAACACTTTTCTGTCCTGCTTCTTCAGCGATCCATTTGCAATATATATTGGGGAAACACTGAATCAAGTAAAGACTGATTGAAGGACTATCAGAGACAATTGAAACAATAGAAATGTCAACAGACAGCTCACTTGAGGAATGCAGGCTGATATAATCAAACCTCAATACAACTGCAAGTCCCGACCTGAGAAACTCAAATAATACTGCAACATTTAATTGTTATAATATGTCAATTTGACCATGTCTGGTCGGAATTGGTATGACAGTATTTTATCTAGCTGATTTTTGCAGCTACGTGATTCTTTTTTTGTTGGGAGAATTAGCACATATATTTAGGAAAAGTCAGGAAAGCACAGTTCCTTATCTTAAACACACACACAGAGCCATTTAAATTTAAATTCCCAAAATGGTAAAAATGACCACCTTGGTCGTTCTAGTGTTAAACATCTGCAATGATTCTTGAAGCTAATTTAAACTTGAACTGTGGTATAAATCAGCTTCAACAACACGCTGAAAGCAAAACATCAGAGGAAACACTTCATGGAAATAAATGGCATTATTTTTCATTGTAACACAAGACAATAACAAAATCCAAATGGACATGCAATTTAAACATTTCAGGATTGCATTCCAAGGGGCAACACTTTTGTGAGATCCAACACAGATACACAATTTGACGTTGGTCAGTTTCTGGTTTACCAAAGTCAGCATTGTTCTTTCCTTTTTATATATATATATATATATATATATATATATATATATATATATATATATATATATATATATAATATATATATATCAGTAGTTTAGAAATTAAAATTAAAATATTTTTATAAATTTATTGTATTTTTTTCAAGGTCAATTCTAAAAAATCAAGGGGGTTGTAGACATTTTTTGATACAATGGATAAACATGAAAATAATAAAATATCACTCCCATAATGTCACCCTCTGCTTATTAATACCATTTTGATAATATCACTCACATTTATCTCGTTTACTGTCACTTTTGAAAAAGAAAGCTTTAGCAAAAGTAAGTTTATGTACAGTATTGAAATGTTTTGACATAAAAAGTAGCACAATATAACATTCAGAATGCTGCAATGTGTAGCAGCTTTGTAATGTTTTTATTACAATATGTTGTACTAAATTTGAGCAAAACAGGCATGCTTGTTTTATTGCTTTTTTGCCAGGTTTATGGAGAACTCCCATTTCTGCTCATTTATTAGCTTTAATATATAAAAAAAAAAAAGTTGGAAGCTGCAAAAAAAATAAAAAAATAAAAATAAAGCAATGTTATTCTTTTTTTTTATTTATTTATTTATTTATTTTTTAAACCACAGGTGTTGGAAGAGGACATTAAGGAAGCCAGACAACAAGTAGAAGACCTTCATAACAAATGTAATGAACTGTCTTCTCAACTTGCAACCAAGCACACTGAGCTGGCTTGCAAAGAGACTGATGTAACTAAATGCAGGCAAGTATATTTTTATGATGCTTATAGAATAATATGAACTATAGTGGATATAATTTGATAAACCCGACATTCTTTATGGTACATCCAGCTTATTAAATAATGACTAAAGCTCTCTGTTATTGAAGTCATACACCCAGCTAGGGGTTAGACAGTAGGACATTTCCATGATAAGATAGTCAAGGACAATTTTCTTTTTGTTTTGTTTTTTTAAATAATATAACTGAATACAAGCAAGGATGGCTTTTTTTCCAGATAGTATAAGATGTTTTAAAAAATGTACAAGTACTTTATGCAGAACGCAGACAACTCACCCAACACAGAAACATTTTTGTTAAAGCAGAATATACTACATCTACTGAGTCTTTGGATAACCTGGTTGGTTTATTATTTGAAAAACAAATACATTTTATATTGCTCTCTAACTATTTAAAGATTAACTTGTAGGATGGGTGTGATAAAGAATCGATTTAAAAAAAAAAAAATAGATGATTTTAAAATAAATTCCTAAAATATGTACATGACTTCATAAGGAACATTAGTCTATCAAATATGTGAACTTTTTTTCAGTATTGACTTCATGTCATCTAATGGAAAACCATGTATAGTGGATCATACTTGGAGTTACTGCACTGTAGAAAGTGTGACTTACAATGTTCAGGATATTGTTGGGCTTTGAATATCCAGCTTTGTTTAAATTACATGCAGCTAAGTTGTATATTAAGCAAAAATAATGTGTAAAGAGCAAATTGATTTTTAATCTTGATGGATGCCATAAGTCCATAAAACTTTCATTTCAGTTAAGTCTGACAGAGCGGCGTAGGTCTGCAAAGACCTAGGTTAAAGGTTTAATGTGTTCCAGTTTGAGCTTCTCTGGTGACATGTAAATCTTTCCTCTGTTAAAGTCATTGGATTAGCTCTGCATTCTTGATGTGCTACTTAGAATAAAAAAGGTACAGGGCAGGATTTGGTAAAGAACATCCAGCTTTAGTCAACTAAAATGTTGAGAGATTCCGAGCCTTGGCTTTGACAAAGCAGTTCCTACTGTTTAATAACAAAAAAGTAAAGTTAACAGGGAAGTAGGATGTCGCTCATACCAGACATCTACACTTTGAATGACTGCTGCATTTTAATTAACGTAATACCGATACATTTTGCACGGGAATATAGCAGCAGGCTAATCCACAAGATTCTCATGCTTTTCACCTCTGGAGACCTGGGTTCAGAGCCTCTTCAGTTAATTAATAAAATGAGTTTGGCAGTCTCAACCTAGCCCTGAACTAGATTAGGAGATGTGTAGACTCAACAGGACCAATTTGGTATCACAAATCAATGCTCCACTGCTTTAAATTCCCTGCAGTTATTGTTAATACAGGATTTGCCCTCCGCTCCCTGTAAATGTTCATTTTGTAATTCTAAAACAACAACTCTTAGTTACTCCATAGCTACATAGCTTGTCAGTTCCTGAATGAAAATCATCCTGATATTGTTCCTTGTTGCTTGATCCAGCGTCGGTACTAACCGAATAGTTATGTTTAGTTGTATTTATTCCTATTTTTATGTACTTCCATGTAACTGTTAGTCATGCTAAAAAAAATAAAATAATCTACATCTCCATGGATTTCGCTGCTTGTCCTAAGGAGGACGTTATTTTTCAGTACTCTGAATCGTTGGACTACTGATGCTTTCTTTAGTTCACAACTGTAATCACTTCTGTGTCTTACAGGAAGGAGTTGCTGAAGATTCAGAATCTTTATATGCAGAGCACAGAGCATACGGCTCAGCAGGCTGAACTGATTCAGCAATTGGAGGGCCTAAATCTTGAAACGCAGAAGGTGCTGCGAAACCAGGAAGATGCCCACACAACAGAAACAATGTCATATCAAAAGGTAAATGCTACCTCACTTCTGTATCTCTTTTGATTTGTCGCCTGTACAGTGACCCATGTTAAAAAGAGGTCAACAAAGACATGTACTTTCTTTTCACAGCCATTTCACTTGTAAATAGCTTTTAGCGGCTATGGTTAAACTCCTTGGACTAAAATTATATTTAAGTATGTGGGAAAATAAAACCCTTGTGTAATGCTAATGCAAAATCTCATAGGGTTCACAACTATAAGTGTGGCGAGGGCTGAGATGTTTTTGCAATCACACAACTCTGATAACATGTTTGTCCTTGTAGCTATACAACGAATTGAACATGTGTTATGAAGCATTACAGTCTAGTGAGACCCAGCTCCGTCAAAGCCATATTTCCTTGACAACCCAATTACACCAGAAGGAGCAACAGATCAGCCAGCTACAAGCAAAGCTGCAGCAGGCTCTTGTCTTTTCTCAGCTCCCAGCAAGACAGACTAATGCCAAGCATCTGGAAGAGGTAAGAATTGTTTTGGAGCCAAGCGGCAAGTACATCAGTATGTTTATCTGTAATCATATCTTTCACTAAGGTCATATCCAAGTGTAGGAGGCTGGGCAGAGGAGGTGTTGCCAGGAAATTATAGATTTCCCTGTTCATTCACTGAATTGAAGTTGCAGACCAAAGTGGGCATCAGAAAAGCTGATTTGAAAATGACAGTATTCCTTCATAGTAAACAAAATTTGCAGTGTAAAAATAAAGAATGATAAAGAAAATATGGAATATATACCTCGGCTAGATTCTGATTCTCAGGGAGTGGTGGTGTGTTTTTTCTTTTTTTTTTTTAGGGCTGCCAGAGAATAAACATACATGAACTGACGATGTGTTAGAGATGCCTATACAAATGCATACACGGTCAGCAATTCCAAATGTGGTGAAAATTCGAAAAAAATATTGTATTTGTACTTGTAGCAGTATCGTCACATTTTCATAGAGGAAAAGCTATTTAATATTTAATTAAATCTGTTTAAATGAACAAGAAACTACTACTTCCTGTAATAAAGTGTTGCTCTTTGTATTTGCTTCAAAATAGGTCCTTTTTCCAAACCACTAAACCAGATTTTATTTGAAAAAAATCCATGGACTTACAGACTTAGATGCAAAGTTTTCTGTTTGTACTGCAACGTATGATACAGCCTGTATGGGTATGAGGAAGCTAACAGGCATAAGAAACTGACACATTTACCAGAACATGTCATATATTGAAAAAACAACAAAGTGGAAAACCCTTTTTGTACAAAAAGTGCTTATGAGGTAAGGGGCCATCCAAAATGATCAGCATTTTATGAAAGCTTACAAAAGTGTGTTCTGTGATGGGAGTGGTGCAAAGCTGTTGTTTAGTATGCTGGATTATTATAGCCCTTTCTTTAATACACATGGCTCTGGATACGGCTCTTACACTTAAATTCAATCAATATGCCAGTAAAATGCAGCAGCAAAGTAATTGGACAGATGCAACTAATTTCAATACCTGCACAGTAAATACAGCTGCCTTAATAAAAATAAACTGATCTGATCACAGAAGCATCTGATTTTAAAGCAGCTTTTAGATGTCTGTCTGCTGTATTCCTTTTATTTCTTCTACAGATTCACACTGGTTCGGGCTTGCAACTAACATTTAATTTTCTTTCAGTACTTTTTGTTTTTGGCTGTTTTATCAGTTCAGCGTAATTATATTTTGTACTGTGTTTATACAGAGTAATTTAACATATGTATTTGGTTGTTAAGCTGGAGTCTGTAGTTTCTACAGCAAGACCTTGTGGGCCACCTGATCTTTCATCAAAAATTACTAACAATGATAACATGAGGGAGAAGACCAAAGCTGTTTGTGTTTTACCACAGGTGGCCTGCACTTCTGTTTGTGTTTCAGTAGTTGAGTGTTTGTCAAGCACTTTGAGATCATGTGGTTAGAGGCTTCCATTCCATTAGCCACTTTTATTTGATGAAATACAGGGTAGATCCATTAAGAGACCAAATCTTAGTTTTAGGATGTTCTGACTGTAGAAATGTATAGGGTATTAAAATTTTGAAGTTTAGCTGGTCAGTGTTGTGACCTGCATTGGAATTAGGGCAGGTCTCGGGTGTAAACATTTCAGAGCAAGTTGTTTTACAAGTGCAGTTTTTCACTTTTTTTATGAATAACAGATCCCAAATGTAATCAATTTACCAGCAATGCATTATATGCAATTGAAATTTTTGCTTTTAAAATACTACGAAATTATTGCTTTATGATGGTGGTCCACTATGAAAGGCGCTATAGAAAAATAGGTATTATTATTATTATTATTATTATTATTATTATTATTATTATTTAATTATTTATTTTATTAATTATTGTTATAGACCCTCCAGTTGTTGTTTGCAAACTTCACTAAAGAAAGTTAAAGCCATTCCAGATCTACACAGCATGAAAAGGCAATTCACATATTTTGGTTGGCTGTAATCATTGTATGCTTAATCCACAAACTGATATAGTTCATTAATATTAAATTGTGTTTATAGAACATATGTAGAGAGTGCCTAACTGCTTTGTTTCCTAGCTTTTTTACCTGCTGACATCAAAGTTAACAGATAAGGCATCCCTAGATGAAATATAGTCACATGGGCTTTCTGTTCCCTATTTATAATTGTGTTGACAGGGGTGTGTATTCCAGCCTAATCTGAAATTCTGTTACAACTTTGAGAACACCTGTTAAATTCTAATTCACAGGTTGTTATAGAGATGTATTTAAATTTGAAATGTTTGGAAGTACTGTTGGAATGATCAAAGTACTCATCACTGGGGAGACCTGGTAACTCTGCTCTCATGTAAATAAATGAGAGATATGGCTTTGAATATTGTTCCTCGGAGGAAGAAACCAACATTGTATGGTTTGTTTCCATGCTGTGTGTATCAACAGTATGCTTTCTGTTTTCCGACCTTAAAGAATTAGTCCTTTATTTTATCTGCTGATATGCTTGGTAATTGTAATCTAACTTCAATTTATACAACTACAGTTCATGTAGAACAAGATTTTTAATTATTATCCTTATTTTTAGTACCAGTGGAATAAACTATAATGCTACATTTGTTTTGTTAAGTACAGTTGGAGCCGCCTGATCGGGATACTGATCATTGGGCTTTCTGCTTAAATGGGATACAACTCTGGGAGAAGGTTCTTCCCAATGCTATTTGTGCCGTTTAATTGGGATGTCACTTAGTTTAACTGCAATACAGTATTTTCAAATGTTGAATGGATATCGCTTTTCAGAGTAAGACGGGTTTATGTAGCATAGTGCAGTGAATATGTAATTACAGTGTGACTTCAAGAAAGTTACACTTTTAACTAGGGCTTCAACAAAGTATACATTTTGACCTTTGAAGGTTTGAAACACATTACCGAATGAAGGTTCGAACCGTCGATTGTACGAATTTGCATAATTTACTGGTGACACTAGCTACTTTTTTATATTTGATTGAAAAGCCTATTATTTTACAGGTAATCCATATAAATGGAATAAAACATTCACATGTAATTTATAAATAAGTTATATAGAACAGTAATCATGTTTTTTTTAATTTAAATAAAAAAAGTTTATTTAGACATAATGAATGCTTCTTGCTCAATACACACTAAGCTTGCATTGCAGCAGCACCATCTGCAGCAAACTTAGGTAAAAATAAAGCTTTTTATAACAGTCACTGCTTCAAGCAGGTTATCGGTCACAGTCACATTTTACCAGGGGTGTAATGCTGCCGACCCCTCACTTCTTGGGCAGGTAGATCACTGCTTCTGTACTTCACGTGTAGAGCATTTAACTGTTTTGCACCTATTAATATGTGGAGATAGAGATACAGTACTGTGCAAAAGTTTTAGGCAGGTGTGAAAAAATGCTGTAAAGTAAGAATGCTTTCAAAAATAGACATGTTAATAGATTATATTTATCAATTAACAAAATGCAAAGTGAGTGAACAGAAGAAAAATCTACATCAAATCAGTATTTGGTGTGACCACCCTTTGCCTGCAAAACAGCTTCAATTCTTCTAGGTACACTTGCACACAGTTTTTTGAAGGAACTCGGCAGGTAGGTTGGCCCAAACATCTTGGAGAACTAACCACAGTTCTTCTGTGGATTTAGGCAGCCTCAGTTGCTTCTCTCTCTTCATGTAATCCCAGACAGACTCGATGTTGAGATCAGTGCTCTGTGGGGGCCATACCATCACTTCCAGGACTTCGTTACGCTGAAGATAGTTCTTAATGACTTTCGCTGTATGTTTGGGGTCGTTGTCATGCTGCAGAATATATTTGGGGCCAATCAGATGCCTCCCTGATGGTATTGCGTGATCCTGACCAAATCCACAACTCCATTGCAGAAATGCAGCCCCAAACTTACAAGGAATCTCCACCATGCTTCACTGTTGCCTGCAGACACTAATTCGTGTACCGCTTTCCAACCCCTCGGCGAACAAACTGCCTTCTGCTACAGCCAGATATTTCAAATTTTGACTCATCAGTCCAGAGCACCTGCTGCTATTTTTCTGCACCCCAGTTCCTGTGTTTTCGTGCATAGTTGAGTCGCTTGGCCTTGTTTCCACGTCAGAGGTATGGCTTTTTGGTCGCAAGTCTTCCATGAAGGCCAGTTCTGACCAGACTTCTCCGGACAGTAGATGGGTGTACCAGGGTCCCACTGTTTTCTGCCAATTCTGAGCTGATGGCACTGCTGGACATCTTCCGATTGCGAAGGGAAGTAAGCATGATGTGTCTTTTCATCTGCTGCAGTAACTGTCTTCAGCAACCTCACCTTGTTAACTGAGTTTGGCTGTTCCTCACCCAGTTTTTTTCCTCCTACACAGCTGTTTCTGTTTCAGTTAATGATTGTGTTTCAACCTACGTATTGAATTGATGATCATTAGCACCTGTTTGGTATAATTGTTTAATCATACACCTGACTATATGCCTACAAGATCCCTGACTTTGTGCAAGTGTACCTAGAAGAATCGGTGCTGTTTTGAAGGCAAAGGGTTTTGGTCACACCAAATATGGATTTGATTTAGATTTTTCTTCTGTTCATTCACTTTGCATTTAGTTAATTGATAAATATAATCTATTAACATATCTATTTTTGAAAGCATTCTTACTTTACATCATTTTTTCACACCTGTCTAAAACTTTTGCACAGTACTGTACATTTGTATAACCCATACAAATAAGCAAAGGATACAATAACTGTAAGAAACCCTTGAGAGATAAATAGTGACAAAGTTTGAATAGAAAATGCCTGGTCTGGAACAACAGATGTGAATAATGTAGAGCGGTGGGGAACCTGTGTCAACGCTGTGCTAAGGTGTCAGCGTTTTACAATTAGATGTAATAATTGGAACAGTTCTTGTTTTTAGACCCATCTATTAGAAATCAAGTAGATAAAATAAGCTTGACATTTATTTAAAATATAAGTCAATTGCAACAAACCAATAAAGGGTACCTTTGGCCTTACGCAACTGTTTTTTTGCAAACGGATGCACTTCTGTTTCAAAACCTCAGTCTCATTTGCTGTTAAGCGGCTGCAATAGGACAGTGAGATGAGCTGATTCTGGACCAAATAATTCAATATATGAGAGGGTAGGGGGGTATGCATAAAATAATAATAATGACTGTGTTTTAATCATCTGTGTGTTAGTGTGTGAAACTGGGTATGAAAGTATTTGTTTGTTTATTTATCTTTACTATAACTAGCTGTAAGTCTAGTGCCTTGCACTGTTGCTTTAAAATAATACCTTACCTGACTGTTTGAATTTTGTAATGAATTGGTACACTTGGTAGTCCTTTCAAATACAGTAACTACTGTAGAGTGATAAACTGTGGTTCTGTTGAGTATATGGGGAAACTGGGACTGCAGGTGGTGTGGTAGGGTTAAGGGAGGGGGGAGAGGGTAGATAATAGCGACCCCTCAATTTTAAACTACACCACTGCATAGTACTACTATCACTAACAACGACAACTTCTTACGCTTGTCAAGTGACCCTGGAGATTGTCTGTGCCTCCATGAAACATCAATATTCGCTTGCACAGTTTGCATTCAACTTTTATTTTTTTGGTTGTCTGGGCATTTAACAAAAAAATGCCAAACAGCAAAGGGGTTTCGAGACATTTCTTTCAATACAACTTATGCTATACAACACTTTGCGAAGATGGCGAATTAAAAAATTAAAGTTCTTTCTGGATAATATGAGCTGGAGGGGGGTTTGAGCAGACGGTACTCAGTTTTCAAAATTATAATTATTAGTGTTGGCATATATTTTGTATGTTGCAAACATATTCTACCATAGCACTTATCTTAGCTTATTTAGCACTGTCTTGTACAAAAGGTATTCAGTACATATTTTACTGAAGCACTACAACTGCTATAGGTACCCCCCCCCCCCCCCCCCCCCCCCCCCCTTGATTTGGAATAATATACCTTGCTCCATACACGAAGGCGGGGCCATATAGAGTTGCTTCGTATAACGATTTTGTAGTGGATTTTAATACAATAACTTTTAAGTAATATGCATTATACAAATCAAAAGATCGAATTTTGCATTCAAATGACATTTAATGCATGATTTATAGTATTCACATGCTGTCAAACGATTTCTTCTAACAGAGGGAAAAAAAAAGAAACATATAGTGTGTTAATGATGCTAGAGCTAATGCACAGAATTTTCATTCTGTAATGGTGGGTTAATATTTACTACCCCCCCCCCCCCCCCCCCCCCCCCACCAATACTAGTAATACCCAATATTAGTAGATATGACATAACATAAAAGCAGGCAAAGCATTGTATTTAGAAAAAGAAATCGGCACCATAGAATAAACCTGTGCAAACCTTTGAACTAACAAATTGTGTACAATTAAGCAAGGCCACCCTCCAATTAATAATGTGCATTAGTGCATATCACTGAATTTTATGTCTAGATTGAGACCCAGACAGAGACATACAAAAACAAACAGAAAGAGCATAATGTTTACATTAGCAGCAGTTAAGAAAGATATAAGATTAAGCAGCCATGTTATTTTAAACCATAAAGCCACTCAGTTTACGTCTGTTAACCCATGCTGTTCAAGCACAAACAAAACATTTCACCTCTTTTCCATTCACGAATGCCCAAGATATAGCAATGTAGTAGATATATCAACATTCAGTATAAGTAATCTGAAAAAAGTGAAGTTTTTCTGTTTAGCACAGTCTATTCTCAAAGGGAATTATAAAATATAATTCTTTCAAACCCGTTCGAAGTCTTCAGGCCCCACTCCGAAAAGTCTGACGAAGGTGCACCTGGGGAAATCAGCTGATATTTCCTGGCAATCCAGGCGACTTCCCAAATACAAACTCCAAAGAAAGAAAAATACGACCAGCATCAGTGCTGGCAACTCGGCTTACTCGGTTCTTCGATAATATATTGCTAGTTAAACTTTACATTATGCTTTAAAATATAACAAACTATGGCAAGTCTCTCTCCCATCACATCTTTTCAACCTGCGTGGTTGCTCTGTCTCTCGTGCTACATGCAAGCTCTCTTTCTCTCTCTACTGGTCCTTGTGAGCTCCCCCTCTACTCCCTATAGGCAGCTATTAAATGAAAACTAATTAAAGAGCCAGTGCACATTTACCGATCACTACAAGGTCAAACGACTGGTTCACTACAGTGGACCTCAAGGATGCTTACCTTTACATCCCAATAAGACCCAGCCACAGGAAGTACTTGCAGTTCGCCTTTCAAGGCACCGCGTACGAGCTCTGTGTACTGTCGTTCTGTCTCTCCCTAGCTCTGTGGATATTGACCTCTCTGAGACAAAAAGGCATCAGTGCTCAATTACCTGGACGATTAGCTTATATGTGCCGAGTCACCAGCACAGGCAGTGTTGCACGTGGGAATCGTCACCACTCACCTCCAACGTTTAGGCATCACGGTGAACCAGCTGAAAAGCCTGTTAACGTCCTTTCAAAGAGCTGTCTATCTCGGTGTAAGCTTAAATTCCCGAAAAATGATGGCAAATCTGTCGGACGACATAATAATCCAGCAGTGTAGGTACTGATCTTCCAGAGACTTCTGGGTCTGATGGCAGCAGCATCCCAGATCCTTCCCTTAGGGCTCTTACACATGCGCACTCTCTAAGCGTAGTTCAACCACAGGGTACTGCACCCTGACCTGGAACGCCACAGCTTTCGCAGTGTCTCGTCATTGTATGGCAGCTCTTTTGTGGTGGAAACAACCAGCTCATCTGTGCTTGGACACAGGACTCTGCTCTATGCTTTTCCACCAATGCCACTGCTTCCACTGTGCATGGAGAAGATCAGGCAAGATCGGGCCTGGGTGCTCTCAGTAGCCCCAAAGTGGCCCACTGTCACAGCTCCCGTTCGGCCAGCTGTGGGAGTTGCCGGCCCATCACCACCTGCTGAACAAGGCACGAGGGACTCTGGCATCCAGATCCAACAGCTCTGCAGCTTTGGGTCTGGACACTGAGCGGAGATATTTGAGCTGACAAAGTCATTGAGGTGCTTCAGAATGCCAGAGCAGCGTCTACCCACTCCCAATATGGTTACAAATGGGGTATATTCCTGACATGGTGGCAGTAGAGTGAACTGGCCCCCGCAGCGTGACAATTTTAATGAAGGGAAATCTCCCTTCACGCTTCTGGTCTACCTGGCAGCTATCTCAGCTTGCCATATTACATAAAAATTTACAGTCTTCCCAGGAGCACACTTTTTGAAGGGTGCTCAGAGGTTAAGACCCCCTTGAAAAGACGTTGTCCCTCGCTGGCAATTTAATGTAGTGCTAGCCAGCCTGTCCTCACCAGAAAAGGTCACTGGTCACTCCACAAGAGGTCTTGCAACCTCTTGGGCATTATTCCAGGGTGTTTCTGTCTCAGACATTTGCAGTGCTGTAGTATGGGCCACTTTTACCTGGTTCTACCAAGTGAATGTTGTAGATCAGCAGAACCCTTGATTTGGGACCAGAGTGTTAAGAGCAGCCACTAATTATGCTCTTTTAACAAATGTTTTTTTTTTTTTGTTTACCACTTTTGTCCTGGGATAGTTAACAATACACCTTTTTTGGACTTCTGGTGTTAAATGCTGAGGTTACTCAGTGTAACCTTGCAGCATATTCACTGCATGATGGTTCTCCCTCACAGTACTGTGGAATATATGCCATGGAACCATATCGGTCCTCAGCTGGAATGCTCAAGGCAGTTTATCTTCCTTTTTAGCACATATGCTTGTGATGGGTTGGGTATTGTATCCCATTAGGTAATGGTTACATTTTGTACTTGAAACATTCGGTTATTATCATAACCCTGGTTCCCTTCTATTTCAGGGAACCAGGGGTATGATAATAACCGAATGTTTTGTTATGCATCATTTTCCACAGGTTAAACTGTAAATTAATGCAATCAGCCATTCAGTAACTCTTTCAAAAGTTGAGTAGCATATTTACATTGATTCTCACTAAGGAACCATAATTAGTAAGCCATATAATTGTAACTTGGTAGTACACATGGGAGGTAGACATGGGGTTTTGAAGGAAATGATGTGGGATGTGTGGCGAACACTTTGTGAAAGGCAGTCTCCATCCTATTAAATTTGCTATGCCTTTGTGGTTTGTCTTGTAAACACCTGAATGAACAGGGTGTCGGGTGCTGGCCTCACACAAGTTTTGGTGTCCATTGGAAACCAGACTCTTGTTTGCTTAATCAACCCTAATGAGTCGGTTCAGAGCTTCCCTGTGCATTTTACTCCCCATGTTTAGCACCTTGCAGAGGTCGATGGATGCTGGCCACCTGCCTAATTTGCCAAAGGGCAGAGCTACAGTAAAATCATTCTGACTGGCAACCAACAAACATGCAGGCTTTGGGCTGACATTGGCATCTGACTACCTGATAGCTGAGTGTGTGCCAGTTGAGCAGCTGCTGTACATCATTACTGTGTGCCCAATAAGGGTACACATCAGTAATAAGCAGTGTTCCCTCTAAGCTTTTTTGATACTGAGAAACTTGCTATTTTGACTGAGAAAGGGTACATTATCAGTAAGAATCCTTCGGCCATGCATTAACCCATTTAATATATTTTTGTTGCCTTATACAATTTTGAAACAATATTCCAACAAGTATCTCAACAACTTTACAATGTGCTTTAAATTTAAACAATACATTTATTGTGACTCTGCCTCTGATTCTGAATCATCCTCTGTGTGTGGGTGTGTGTGGGTGTGTGGGTGTGTGGGTGTGTGGGTGTGTGTATATATATATATATATATATATATATATATATATATATATATATATATATATATATATATATATATATATATATATATACACACACACAATACACGAGGACAAAATCTGTTTATAAGAATCACATCCGTCTTGTGTGTTTTGATTCTTATAAGAGGTTGATTCTTAAAAGTGGACTGATATGATTACTGTGGTGCAAAATCAAACTTACACACTGAACAAAAATATAAATGCAACAAAGTGTTGGTCCCATGTTTCATGAGATGAAATAAAAGATCCCAGAAATTTTCCATATGCACAAAAAGCTTATTTCTCTCAAATTTTGTGCACAAATTTGTTTACATCCCTGTTAGTGAGCATTTCTCCATTGCCAAGATAATCCATCCACCTGACAGGTGTGGCATATCAAGAAGCTGATTAAACAGCATGATCATTACACAGGTGCACCTTGTGCTGGGACAATAAAAGGCCACTCTAAAATGTGCAGTTTTGTCACACAATACAATGCCACAGGTGTCTCAAGTTTGGCAGGAGCGTGCAATTGGCATGCTGACTGCGGGAATGTCCACCAGAGCTGTTGCCAGAGAATTAAATGTTCATTTCTCTACCATAAGCCACCTCCAACGTCGTTTTAGAGAATTTGGCAGTTCGTCCAACCGGCCTCACAACCGCAGACCACTTTTAACCACGCCAGCCCAGGACCTCCGGCTTCTTCACCTGTGGGATCGCCTGAGATCAGCCACTCGGACAGCTGATGAAACTGTGGGTTGGCACAACTGAAGAATTTCTGCACAAACTGTCAGAAACCGTCTCGGGGAAGCTCATCTGCGTGCTCGTCGTCCTCACCAGGGTGTTGACCTGACTGCAGTTCGGCGTCATAACCGACTTCAGTGGGCAAATGCTCACCTTTGATGGCCACTGGCACGCTGGAGAAGTGTGCTCTTGACGGATGAATTCCGGTTTCAACTATACCGGGCAGTTAGCTGACAGCGTGTATGGCGTCGTGTGGGCGAGTGGTTTGCTGATGTCAACGTTGTGAACAGAGTGCTTCATGGTGGCGGTGGGGTTATGTATGGGCAGGAATAAGCTACGGACAACAAACACAATTGCATTTTATCGATGGCAATTTGAATGCACAGAGATACCTTGACGAGATCCTGAGGCCCATTGTCGTGCCATTCATCCGCTGCCATCGCCTCATGTTTCAGCATAATAATGCACGGCCCCATGTCGCAAGGATCTGTACACAATTCGTGGAAGCTGAAAATGTCCCAGTTCTTCCATGGCCTGCAAACTCACCAGACATGTCAACCATGTAGTATTAGCATGTTTGGGATGCTCTGGATCGACGTGTATGACAGCGTGTTCTAGTTCCCGGCAATATCCAGCAACTTCGCACATCCATTGAAGAGGAGTGGGACAACATTCCACAGGCCACAATCAACAGTCTGATCAACTCTGTGTGAAGGAGATGTGTTGTGCTGCATGAGGCAAGTGGTGGTCACATCAGATAAGGACTAGTTTTTTGATCCACGTCCTAACCTTTTTATGAGGTATCTCTGACCAACAAATGCATATCTGTATCCCCAATCATGTGAAATAGATTATGGCCTAATGACTTTATTTCAATTGACTGATTTCCTTATATAAACTGGTACTCAGTAAAATCTTTGAAATTGTTGCATGTTGCGTTCATATTTTTGTTCAGTGTAGTATGAGAATGATAAGAGTTTGTTCCCTGGCAGCAGTGTAATGAATGGGTTGACCACTAGATGTCACGAGTTCCAGCATGTATGCACATGCATGAAAATTACACAGCTTCTTTTCCTTAACGAATTATGGATAATAGTCAATTGGTTAACTGCTTGTTAAAGTTAATTACACCTCAATAGAAATGGCTTACGACAGCTTTGTGGTGTGGGTATAGAGGAGTAAGGAAGCAGAAAAAAAGAAAGAAAAAAAGAAACCAAAATGTGAGTGAGTAAGAGATCTAGTGTTTGTTCCATACAAAGTATTTACTTAGTGCTCCAGCTGAGAGCTAGGCTTATTTAGTTTGTTTTGTTAGCGGGTGTGTCACCATTGCAGTGTAAGAAAAATAAAACTAACTGCAGTTTAAAGCTGTAAATCAAGACTCCAGTCTGATTAAAGGCTGTAGAATCCTATTTTACTATAGTATACTTGAGAAGCGACCGTCTTGTGAGGGTGCCTAGTTTAACTGCTGTGTGGTGTTACGTGTTTGAATTAAAGTGAAATTACAGTGCAGTATTTTACTGTCAGGACTACCACTGCATTTAAGCATCTGGGGCTTACTTATTTTTTGTTGCGATGCAAATTTCACAGTTTTTCATTAAGTGGAGATGCAAAGCTCTATAATCCCACCCCCCCCCCCAATCCCCCCCCCCCCCCCCCCCCCCCCCCCCCCCCCCCCCACCCCCCATTAAGTGGACCCCCCCCCCCCCCACCCCCCCCCACAACCCCCCCCCCCCCCCCCCCCCCCCCCCCCCCCCCCCCCCCTCCCCCCCCCCCCCCCCCCCCCCCCCCCCCCCCCCCAACTCCTCCCCCACACTGCAATCCCACTCCCTCTACATGCATATCACACAATAACACTGCTGATTGATTACAAACAATGCAGTGTTTCCTGCATCATTGCACTATCCATGTTGCATACGTGCCTAATCATGCAATGTATGATCAAATTCATATTCAGAAACAGCTTTATTGGCTGTACACGTCATTGCACTTGATTTACTGCACTGTGTTTATTTTTCTTTTTAAACAGCTGAAGGGCTTTTGCCCAAAACGTCCTGAAAATAATAGATTTTTTAATCTTCTAAACTTTTTGTGTACATTTTTTAAAAACCTTTTCATATATATATACACATATATATATACACTGAATTTTTTTCAGTTTGCACTGATGAAAGAGAGTGCCCTAATGAGGTAACAATTACTTTACCATTGGTCTCCACCTGTGAACCATTAAAGTTGCTGTCACATTTTCTGGATAAAAACCCCACTGTTGAAGGATCATTGGTAAGGCTCTGAATCTGAAGGAAAATGAAGACCAAAGAGCATTCTACAGAAGTTAGAGATAAAGTAATACAAATGCATAGATTAGGGAAAGGGTACAAAATAATATCCAAGTGTTTGGATATCCCAGTGAGCACAGTTGGATCAATAATCAGGAAGTAGAAGCTGCATCACACCACCCAGGCACTGCCAAGAAAAGGCCGTCCCTCAAAACTCAGCGCTCAAACAAGGAGACTTGTGAGAGAAGCCACAGAGAGGCCAACAATCACTTTGAAGGAGCTACAGAGTTCAGGGGCTGGGAGTGGAGTAATGGTGCACCAGTCAACCATATCAAGAGCTCTGCAAATACACTGGCCTGTATGGGAGGGTGGCAAGAAAGAAGCCGTTACTCAAAAGGTACCATCTGAAAGCACGTCTGGAGTTTGCCAGAAAGCGTGAGAGTGACCCAGCTGTGATGTTGGAAAAAATTTTGTGGTCAGATGAGAGCAAGATAGAGCTTTTTGGCCAAAACTCAAAGCGCTATGTGTGGCGCAAACCTAACACTGCCCATGCCTCAAGACACACCATCCCTACAGTGAAGTATGGTGGTGGCAGCATCATGCTGTGGGGATGCTTCTCATCAGCAGGGACTGGGCATCTTGTTACACTTGAAGGAAGAATGGATGGAGCAAAATACAGGAAAATACTGCAAGAGAATCTGCTTCAGTCTGCTAAAAAAACTGAAGCTTGGGAGGAAATTCACCTTTCAGCAGGACAATGATCCCAAGCACAAGGCCAAAGCAACATTGGAGTGGCTCAAGAACAAAAAGGTGAATGTCCTACTGTGGCCCAGTCAAAGTCCTGATCTCAATTCCATTGAGAATCTGTGGCACTATTTGAAAATTGCGGTCCACAAGCGTCGCCCAACCAACCTGAACAACCTGGAGCAAATCTGCCAAGAAGAATGGGCCAGAATCACTCCGACACTGTGTGCAAAGCTGGTACATACTTACCCCAAAAAACTTAAAGCTGTTATTGCAGAGAAAGGTGGCTCTACCAAATACTAATATGTGGGGGCTGAATACTTTTGCAAGCAAGATATTTCCCAACATAAAACCAATGTCACCTTACAATAATTGATTTTGAGTTTAAGTGTTTTAAAATAAAATATCAAACAGAACGAAATTTCAATGTACCATTTGTAATTCAGTAATATGAGAGAATTGGTCAGGGGTCTGAATACTTTTGCAAGGCACTATATATGTATATATATATATATATATATATATATATATATATATATATATATATATATATATATATATATATATATATATAATATATATATATATATATTATAGACTATTATATATATATATATCTATATATATATAATATACTATATATATATATTATATATGTATATATATATATATATATATATATATATATATATATATATATATATATATATATCACACATATATATATACATATATATATATATATATATATAATACATACCATCACACACCCCAAATATATATATATAATGTGTACTATATATATATATATATATATATATATATATATATATATATATATATATATATAAATAATATATAATTAAATAGTGTTCACACTAGACCGTGCCATTGCACCAATACCCCCCTGAAATAAAAAAATGTCCCACTGAATTTCCCTTAATGCGCCCAGGTGTCCCCCTTCCCATACCAGACGCAATACCAATACGGAGTAAATTAATGCATTTTGTGTCAACATGACATGCCTGACAACAGGCTAATCTTTTTTACTTGTTTGTTTGCACTTGCGTTTTCATAGTTAAACTCCTGTGCCATTATTCTCCAGTCCAGTAGAATGCACTCGCACCCTCCCTAGTTGCAGTCAGTAAAACCTGCACGACAACATCAGGCTTGTTAACAATATGACCCGGTGCAAATATAACCTTGTGTCTCTGTTACACTCAACCATTGTTTCTGGAAGAATAAGCAAACAATATGGTAGTGGCTGTTGAAATGTAGGCTATTATATTTGTGCTTAAAAACATTGTGAAATTCATCCGCTGTAAACTTATCTATTTGTTAGGCAAAATATCTGTCTTATGTTTGTAGATATGGAGTGACCTAGCAAGTGAATGGGAGAAATGTGTACTTCTGCATACTACAGCACAGTTGAGAGACAAAGGGCAGTAGATTTGTGAAATGAAAAAAAAAAAAAATATCTATATATCTATATATCTATATATATATCTATCTATCTATCTATCTATCTATCTATATATATAACGTATGTACAGTGTATGTGATTTTGTACAGCACTGTATATGTGCCTACAATACATCGTGCATTGAGAAAACATCACTGGAATCGGAATAAAGGAAATGATTACACTACTCTTTTCATTCACAAAGTCAGAAAAAAACAACATAGTCAGAAAAAAAACATATGAATCCAAATTAACATGTATTTATACTAAAGTAATACAAAGATGACTACAAAAGATTTAGAAGATGTAGTCATCTTTGTATTACTTTAGTATAAATACATGTTAATTTGGATTCATATGTTATTTTTTTTCTGACTTTATGTGAACGAAAAGACACACATTTGCCTATTTTCCCATTGGAAATAGTGATATTTTGAAATATCACTGTCCTGGCCACAAAAACAGTTTGTGGGGAATAATAGCCATGTTCTATACTTTTGAGGCATAAGCAATTAGGAAAGAACACTTACTACCCAGGAACAAACTTTTTTTTTTTTTTTTTGTTACACAGTGTTATGTAATATAGCCCATGTGCAGTCACGGTTTTGGTAAGTAGCATTTTCAAAACCATGTCATTATGTGCAGTATTAAAATATGTGAAAATGTAGCAAATCCACAAAACTAACAAAGTACATATTGTATATTTGACATTTTATTTTTAGTGTTCTAAGTAACACGGGCCATCGTTTAACCTTGACAAATTAAATACAGTACCTGAAGCAGATATGCTTGTTCATCATATCAACAACATCAACGTGTTTTGTAAAAATAAAGCAAACATTGTTTTGAAAACTGTCCAAAATATTTACTTGGGGGCTAAGAATGAAAACTGTTAAGAACAAAAATGCCATTTTTGATATTGAAATTATCAAAATAAAGGGGCAGCTGGAAGGTAAGACTGTACCAGTTAGGACAATGGCATTTAAATATGACTACTATTAAACTGTATCTGTTGGTAATGTGGTTTCTAATAATGCAGCGATTTTCAATGTATATATGTAGAATACCTTTTTGAAGCCTGTCTGAGATCTTATCATAAATGCAACCCTGTCACTTATCATAGATCTAGAGCTTAAATGTAAAATGTAAATGATTCTAGTATATTTAAAGAATAACATTTCTACTAAATGGTTCTCTCAAACCTGTGTACAAAAAAAAAAAAATACCTCACTCAACAAAGCATACTCCTATAGGAAGATAACTCTACTCAACATTGGGTTATATCTAGTATTTTAAGAACACTCCATGAACATTCACGGACTATTGTATTTATTCCATGAATAAAGATTTACCAACTCTGTTGCATGGAATGTGGAAGTATCTGTCATTGCTTTTGCATTACAGTATTTGACCTTAGTTATCCCAGGGTCATCTTTCTTCATAGTCATTTTAGTTTTGCCAGGAATACAACTCCAGATCAGATGAATCCTGTTTCAAAGGCTCTACTCTTCGAGATTTGAAACCTCACACATTCAAAAGCATCCAGCTATTATGCAATTATGCTAATATTTTGAAGTACAAACCACTGCAGTGGGATTCAAATGAATTAATACTAGACTTTAATACCCTACAGTAAGTAATTTCTAAATTGAAACATTGACCTATTTTGTTCTCTTTAGTACTATAAATCACCATTAAACTCCTGCTACCCTCGTAAAAAGTGAAAGTATTTTGCAGAACAACATGTTGTGTTAGATCCAGGAATTTGGTCATGCATAGTTGGTTGTGCTTGTATGGAATAAACAATAGAAAATATCTCACTCTCAGCAGGTATTGCAACTGCAGTTGTTTTGTGTTTATCAGTCTGATATGCTTTTAATATAGCAATGTTGGGTGTCATCAGTCTCATCATTTAATCTTTATTACTCCTTACGGAGTATGGGTCTTCTACTGTTTGTCACCATTGAACTCTTTTTGGGCAGCCATTTCCAAATGATCCCATGTGTAGCCTGCTCATTTTACTATAGTAGTCACAGTTCTGTGCCAGCTGTTTTTTTTTGGTCTGCCTGGTCTTCTTTTTCCTTGGGGGTTCCATTTCAATGACACAAGTTTGAGGTTTTCTGAGGGTATGTCCAATTCAACTTTCTTATTTGCAACTTTTTTTGTCTCCTGTCAATTTTTTCCCCACAGTTCCTCATTCTTGATGGTCTCTAGCCAGCAAATACCCAAGTTTGTTCATAGACATTTATTGACAAATGCCTGTAACTTGTTTTTCATGGTCTTCATTTCTCTCCAAGTTTCCACTCTGTACAAAAGCACAATAAAAGAAAAACATCAAATTAGAGGTGAATGGCAAGTGCCTGATAAAATGAGAACCCTCTATGTCAGTGGAAATATGTGTCATTATGGTTTTAAAAAGTCACTGAAATAAAGATGTTTGTGGATTAGCTTTGTACTTTAAGATGTGTTCTGTAATAAATGTGTAAATGTTGATAAGATGCCCACTAAAGAGGGACATTCACTTACAAATAGAAAACGGGAAAAAAAAGTCAGCTGCTTTTACTCTAATATGTATGAGCATTTACATGCAATTTTTAAACTGACTGTGAACATTTCTTATAATATAACCTGGACCTGCTTTATGTATAACTTCAGTTTAAAGTAAATAAACATTATTTTGAAAAATGTGATGCTTTTCCAGAGCTAGACCAGGTTACTGTGGTTTAAATAACATATTCAAAAAAAAAAAAAAAAATATGTAATGCAGTAGTAGTAATAATAATAATATTTATTTTTATAGAGCACCTTTCATAGTGGACCACCATCACAAAGCTCTTTACAAGACACGAGACTAGGGTGTGTGAACTATGCATCAGCTGCAGAATCGCTTACAACAACGTCTCACCCGAAAGAAGGAGCACAAGGAGGTTAAGTGACTTGCTCAGGGTCACGCTGAGCTGGGATATGAACTGGGGAACTGCTGGTTACAAGCCCATTTTTTTAACCACTGGACCACACAGCCTCATATATGTTATGGTGAAAGTCAAAACATTGGCAAATCTTAAGATTTGTAGTTATCTATTCAATAACTTTGTCACCAAAATGTGATTTTCTGTTGAACAAACAAAGGTCTGAAATGATTTAATTTCCATTTAACAGAATGTTATTTTTCATCAGACGACTATGTATTTGGAGTACAATATCCTTCAACACCGCTGTGGATTGTTTTATGTGCAAATTTACCAGAATGTTGGTTGTTCTACGTAGTGGATCAAAATATTGTTCAGTACCATGTGGAACTAGTTTAAATTGCTCAATTGTGCATTAATGTAAGCTCTTTAATGATTATTTTGTTAATGGAAAATGTGTATACATAAACATATTCTTCGAGATTAGTGATTTATTTTGTTCAGTGACAATTTATATGCAGTAATAAATGCATTCTTCAAAGATTTACCTGCATTTACCAATGCGCTTTGGTAAATCATAATAGTAACCGATAAATGTCTGAAAAGGTATCTCTCTTGGTAATTTCGGTCATTTACCAATACGTTTTGGTAAATCATATGATTAACCAGTAAATGTCCAAAAAACAATTTATTTCCTGATAATTTCTGACATTTACCACCTTGGTAAATGTTGATATTTATCTATACAACTTAAGAATGACCAGATTCTGACTTCTACTGTAACATATACAGTCAATTCTCGTTAAAACAAACTCTGGGTTAGATGAATTTCCTGATGATATGAGTTTTCTACGTGGTCCCGGAAAATTTTAGCAGTCACTTCTTGTAAATTACTTCTTAGAATACAGATTCACTTAATACAAATTTCCTGTTAATACTAATTATTTTGGAGGCAAGAAAAATTTGACTAAAACCAATCAGTCTAGTTTGAACAGCTCAGTGGAAATTATTTTGGGAAATGCATTAACTTGCATTCAGATTAGTGCCGCTTTTAGTGTATTTTAATGCTGTTTTGGGACCGACATGCAGAAAAAAAGATATTGCTGCAGATTTCAACATTATCGCAAACACTTTCTCAACCATTCTGAAAAAAAAAAAAAAAAAAAAACAGGATACAATAATACAGGCCTATGAACAGCAAACTGTGGATGCAAGTCTGTTTCCGATTTGCTCAGTACCTGATGTTGAGGATATCTTTAGTGGTTTAAAAATGCCTTTGATAAGAATGGGACATGCACATTGCATGTGCAGTTCTCTTGCTGTGTATACTTTTTTAAAAGTTCACTTCCAACTGTATTTTCTATAAAATGCACAATACCTTTCATTACTCTTTCATTACATTTGATTTCAGTGTTAGTGTAACTTAAAAAAAAAAAACGGACAACATGCATTTGGCTTAAACTCCTGATAATGCAACTCGCTGATGGTCCCTTGAAATTCATATTAAAGAGAATTTCTAAATAGATAGAAATAAATAACGTTCCTTAATCTAACCACTCAACATAGTGCTTTCTGAAACTACTGTGGTGTGGTGCATTTTGTGTGTTTTATAATTTAGAGACATAGATTTTTAAACATGGCTGCAGGTTTGTTTATAAAATACATTACTTTATCTAGAAAAAATTTTGAATAACAATTTGTTAAGATTAACAAATGTCTGGGACTTTTGCTAGTGTTTGAAAACCACAGTTCAGGAAAGTCTTTTGGTAAAACCTCTATCAATTTTGTATGCTCATACATGATGGTTTTATTGGAATTTAAAACAGAATTATTTTTTCTTTAATGGCTCAAGTGGTTTCTTTAAATTAGAGCACGGTGTTGCTGCTCATTAATGAACTACAGCCATATGCTTGAAGCACTCTAGTCAAAAGCTGTGAAGGAAACACCCAGGCTGAAAACTAGCTTTGGTGCCCTTGCAATAGGCTCTTGTCAATGGAATTACTTTGAATTCAGTAACTACTACCTAGACAATATGGCTTTCAATTGGCGACTCAAAGGTAGTCATGCATTATTGGAATGCAGCCTGCTGAGCTTCACATTACACAGATGTGAAGGGCTGATTATAGCTGCTTCATAATTAACTGTGATCAGATTTGTTTTGTGGCATAAATGGTGCATGTGTAGAACATTAGCCAGGGCACTCACATTCAAATTCAGCTCAAGGGCTCAGAAGCAGACGGGTCACGAGCTTCAGGGAGTACAAGCACAAGCTCCTCCATATGTTCTTGACGCATCTTACTACGGCTATGAGCGCAAGATAAGTTCCCCAAAGAACCTAATGGTGTTCTGTAATTACAGCGCAGCTTTCTGCTGGCTAGAAATAAGGGAAAAGCTAAAACACTCCCTCATCAGATAATTTGTAAATTACTTTACATGGAGGATGCCTAACTCAGTTGGTTTTCAACTGCTGAAATTATAAATAATTGTAACAGATGTGGCAATATGGCTGGCCTCCAATAAACGAGGCCCTAGATAATTTGACCGACCCTTTGACAGGCCAATTTAATAAAATGTGAACAAAATGTTCTTGCTAATAATTTATCATCCCTCCTCCCAATTGGTTAAACTTAATTACCCTAGCAGTTAACAAGGTCACACCCAGATGCCAAACTCGGCTGCAGTTTTGATAATGCAATCAGGAATCGAGAGGTGATGACAGCGTTGTTGTTTTTTCATTGCCTGGCTCCACAAAAACACAGGTGGCATTGCCTGCTTGTCAGTTTTTAATAATTATAAGCTATTATGGAATGCATAGTTAGCAGATTGAAGACTGCACATTAGCAATTTTTTTGAGTATGATGGAAGTCCTAATGTATAGAGATGAAAAGGCACTAGAGTGTATTCATTCCATTTCAGTGTCAAGAGTGCGTTAGCTGGCCCCATCAAAAGTGCCATAAATATGAGTCTTCAGAAACTCACAGATATCTGGAGTTTGTGTGTTAACCTCTGTAGTCATGAAGGCCAGTCTCACTAACTCAGCCTGTAAGATCTCACAGATGGAATCCAAGACAACTAAGCCAAGTCTTACTGTTATCTTAGTTCAACCATGTATGTATTAACTAAATGGGATGCTGTCATTAAATGGATTATATCCACATAAAAATAAACAGTTTTTTTTTTTTCTTCATAAGCACTATGGGTTCTGAAGATGCCCTTAGTGACGTGACTGTAGGCGGTGGTTAATAGATTTTGCAGTTCTAATTGAGCTGGCTGATTTCTGCCTGCCAGAACTGTACCAATACCCTTTTGCTTTAAAATGACATAGATCTACTCCAAGTGGAAAGCGTTCTGGCTAGAAAGCTACCTAACCTCAAATTGGTGTCATTTTTAGTGATATAAATAGTGCTCAATTTAAATTACTATAGTGTAAAAAACACTTTTTTTATTTTGGCAGGAAACACATCATGTATCTTCTGAAGAGCTGGAACACCTGGTTGCTGCACAGAAGGCAGAGTTAAAGCTATTGACAGAGAAACTGAAAATAGCCAACATGAAGTTAGCAGCTCACACTATTGCCAGCAGCGATGGATCAGAGAGCAACAACCAAAGAGGTGGAAGAAGACACAAGGTGACTTTAAATTCTCTTAATTAATCTGTAAGGAGTTGTTTCCCAAAATGACCTTATCCATTATACATTTAGTATATAGCTTGTAGAGAAACTGAAAATATTTTAAAGCCATCCATACATTCAAGTGTTCTGCGATACCTTCTTTAGGGAGTATTGATACATTACCATGCACAGTTTCATGAGAGTCAATACTTTGGATCTTATATCCATTGCATGTTAAATGTCTGCCAAATACCTTTTTTTGCAAGGGGAAAGTGCTTTAGAGGCCAACACAGTTGCTACACCATGGTGGGATGCTTGCTGTTTATATATATATATATATATATATATATATATATATATATATATATATATATATATATATAAAGATAATGGTCTTTTACCACCGAAAATGGGATTCCAACGTGGAACCATGGTAAAAACAATTAAAATATCAGCACGGTTACTGGAAAAACTTATGTGACTTCATATATAAAAGTCGTGTTCAAAATTTTTGATATATATATATCTAATATTTATATATATTATATTTTTAGATATATTATATATATATATATATATAAATATATATATATATATATATATATATAATATATATATCTGTATATATATATATATATATATATATATATACATATATTGGTTGTAAGTCAAAGCACATTTTCTCATAGGAACAATGTTATAAATTGGGGTTACGTTCCTGACTCTTCGGCCAGATAATATAGTTTTACAAAAATTACCCATTATATTGTACTCATGCAGATATTTATTTAAATCTTTACACTCAGCCCGGTGATTACGCACATATTGCTTAGACACCTTCATGGCTATTTAAAAGTACAGACTCAGGGCTTTCCAATGACGTATTCAGTGTGTGTATGTGGTACTCCTCCCAGGAAATATGATCGCCTGAAGTTAAGCCCCTCATGATGTGAGAGTTCACAGCTTAGGTTTCGTGTTGCTCTTCTCAGTGATTATTAAGGGCAAATAAAATAAAATATTAAAAAAAGACATGCATAAAAAAAACGCTAGACTAAGTCGGTGCGACCACGGCAGGTACTGCGGTTCGGAGAGTGTGCATGCGCACATGACGAATGGCTCAAGTCTCGCCGTGACGTAAATGCCGTATTGATATCGTAAAGTCGAAGCAGGGTAATAATTCAAAAGAGTCGTGAGTGCGTGCGTGCGTCGTAAATCGTAGCGTCGTAAGTCGAGGATCCTGTGTGTCTGTGTGTGTGTGTATATACACGCACAGTACCAGTCAAAAGTTTGAGTACACTTGCTGGAAACTAGTTTTTTTTTTCATAATTGACAATGTTTTACGTTGTATACGTTTCTGTAAATACTTGAAAATGAAAACGCATGTTACAATATACAAAACATAAGGAGTATCAAAGCAATGTTCAAGAAAATTGGAAATCTTGGATTCGTCAAAATAACCACCCTTTGCCTTAATAACAGCCTCACAAACATGAGACTTTTGGTTAACAAGTTTCAGCAGTGTTCTCAGTTCTTCTGCAGCAATTCCCATAGATGTAGGGTGCTTGTGGGTAGCTTTTCATTGACTCTTCTGTCCAGTTTGTCCCATACAAGTTCTATGGGATTGATGTCTAGAGACTGGGCAGGCCAGGTAATTGCATTGAGTTGTCCTTCACTTTCCTTCTTTGCCAGATAGTTCTTGCACAACTTTGAGGTGTGTTTCAGGTCATTATCTTGCTGAAGAATGAAGGACTGCCCAACTAGCCATAATCCTGATTGAATGGCATGCCTCTGAAGCATGCTATGATAGCCATGCTGGTTGAGCTTGCCACAGACTTGGTAAAGATCACCAACTCTGTCACCAGCAAAGCAACCCCAGACCATGACACTGCCTCCTCAATGCTTGACAGTGGGAACCAGACATGCAGAACTCATGTGCTCACCCTCTCTGCGTCTTACAAATACTCAGTGATTGGACCCAAAATTTTGACTCATCGGTCCATAAGACCAACTTCCACTCCTCAGACGTCCAGTTTCTTTGTTTTTTGGCCCAGGCAAGTCTCTTCCTCTTATTCTGCTCTCTTAACAATGGTTTCTTTGCAGCAATTCTTCCAGTTAGGCCAGCTACAGTTGATGTTGAAACATCTGTACTTCTAGTAACATTTAGCTGAGCTTGTATTTCAGGGACAGTTAATCTCCGGTTTCACAGACTTGTGACTCGAATGAACTTGTTCTCTGATTTTGAGGTCACCCTTGGCCTGCCTGACCTTGTTCGGTCCTCATGAGTGCCAGTTTTTTTCAAATCGTTTGATGGTCTTGGCCACAGCAGTTACAGATACTTGCAAAGTTCTTGTGATTTGTCTTAAAGATTGACCTTCATTTCTTAAAGTATTTACAGACTTTTTTCTTTGCTTAACTGAGTGTATTTTCCAATTTTCTGCTCCCTTACATTCAGAAATGACAAACTTGTGCATATGCTACCTATATTTATAGTAATCATGGACCCTCACCTGTTAATAATTGGTGACAAAAGGTTAATTAGGTAACATGCTAGTTAACTCAGAGAACATCTAACAAAGACACTTTTATACTTAGGCTAGTGTTCTAACACTGTGTTATATACATTTCAGACTTTTACTGACTTGGGCTTCAGACTGAAATCCCCTTGCTTTGGGTGACAATTTCATTGAAATTGACAAGATTAATATTTTCATTTAAACATTTAATTTTTGAATGCAATTCACTTATGATTAACAGCTTATATAAGTACACATATCATATAATGAAATATTAAGTGTTTATAGACAAGTTTATACAGTTAAAAGCATAGATAATAATGAAAAACCTGGTTTCAAGCAGGTGTACTCAAACTTTTGGTACTGTGTACTGTGTGTGTGTGTGTGTGTGTATATATATATATATATATATATATATATATATATATATATATATATATATATATATATATATATATATATATATATATATATAATATATATATATATAAAATAACATAGAAATACTTTCCTTGAAGCAGACTTCTTACTTCTTATAACTAGGCCATATATTTTACATTCAGGAGTATCTTAGAAGTGCCCTAAAAATGTGAGCAAGGAATGAAAAAAATGAAACGCTGTTGTGGAAGCTGATTTAAATGGCTTGATGAGGTTCTTGCTTGGATCAATAAACAAACAAATGAGCAAGATGGGCCAAATAGACCTCCTCCTTGTTTGTAACATTTCTTATGTTCTTAAAAAGTCACTACAACATAACACCTCCATTCAAATCTTTTAGAAAGTAAAACAAGTA
This sequence comes from Polyodon spathula, assembly GCF_017654505.1. Classification (NCBI taxonomy): domain Eukaryota; kingdom Metazoa; phylum Chordata; class Actinopteri; order Acipenseriformes; family Polyodontidae; genus Polyodon; species Polyodon spathula. The sequence continues at coordinate 81,523,774 of NC_054534.1, read as the reverse complement.
AACATAGTATAATGCTACACTACGCTAATTGATTCATGTACACTGTACACATTTCTTTTTTATTTAATTAATTTAGTTGCCAGTTGTTTTTATAATTTTTCTCCCAATTGTGCGCTGCCCCCTGGGAAGCAGTGGAATAGCCTAGACTCGAACCAACGAGGTCGAGGCTATAGGGTGTATTCTGCAATGCACACAGAGCGCCTTTTACCGGATGTGCCACTTGGGAGCCCACAGACATTTCTTTTTATACAAACACAGCAATGGGTTATATTAGGGAATACACACAAACGTATTTCTTAATTTTAAACACCATGCGTTCATTTTACAATTTTATAAGTTAAATATTTTGAAAATCACCAGTTCCAAATAATTTAATAAAATTAGTTCAGCGGGGAAAAAAAAAAAAAGGATTTCTGGCGAGCTGCTTTAATTCAAACGCTGCTAACATGCACAATTTAATACTGAAAAAGTCAAAGTTAAGCATTGTGTTTAATGCTGCATTTTTAAAACCAACAGGCCACTAATGTGGATGCCTTCCTTTTACACACTAATAGAACAGAATTCTGTTTAAGCATATTGAAGCTATGTGTCTCAGTCAAAACAATGCCCCAGTGCACCTTAAATAAGAGCATAAAAAGACATTTTATCAGCCAGAGGAGGCCATTTGGCCCATCATTCTCGTTTGGTTGATAAAAGTCTTGCAAAGAAAGTAAATTAGACAAAAGACAACCAGTCTGGCTACTGTAATAAACCGTAAGTACTTTTTTTTGCTTTCATGCTGAACCTGTAGCGGTCTGCATTTGTGGACTTTTGCAGTGTGACTCTAAAGCTTGATAGGCCCTGTGCTTTCCTCTGCAGGTGAAGCGTCACATTGATCCTGTTAGGGAAACTGATTTGCTGGCAAAGTCTGTATTCATTCTGGTCTGTCTATCGCTCATGTATGCAATTCAAAACACAGGATTTTCACAGCTATCGCACTACATGCACATAAAATATGGATTTAACACAAAATCCAAATGATAAAAACATCGTCAACATTTTTGACATGCGGTAGTTTTAATGACACATCGGCAAAGAATATTTTTGCATTTCCTAGCAAATGGACTGTAATGACAAAATAAGCAAGCATCAATTAACTTTTGATCAGCTTGTAGCGCATTCCTGTTGTGTTATCTTTGCTGTGACTTCTTTTTTTAATTTTTTGTAAGTAATTGTCACAAAGACGGCTGCAGTGGGTGACGTCAGACCAGAAACCAGGAACCAGGAAATAAACAACAGAGGTGGAGTTTGGTGAAGCTGAACGAATGGTCTCGCTCAGCATTTAATAACGAACAGACAATCAGAAAATAAAAGGTTGTAAGACAAACAAAACACAGGACATGGCACTCGTAGCCAAAACAAAGAGATGAAACAAAACGGACTAACACTAAACAAACGCGGTGAGCTGATATTTTTAACTACAATTATTGTTATTATTATTACCTCCGTCTCCAATCCCGTTCTCCACTTGCCGAACACACAACCCTGAGTGAGTGAAAACATGCTGCTTTTATGCAGCTGTACTGAGACTCGATTGCTAATCAATCATGCAATTGGAGTCTCGGTACAACTGCACGTGAATTAATAAAAGTGCAATTCCCTGTGCACGCATATTATTACATTTTACTTGCAGGTGAAGTGCTGTGCAATCCTCATACCTAAATACAAATATACATTTTAAACACTTGTGTTACACAGACCCGTTTATATCCCTGTCACAAAGACGGCCGGAGTGGGTGACGTCAGACCAGAAGCAGGAAATAAAACGACAGAGAGAGGTGGACTTTGGTGGAGCTGAGCGAATGGTCTCGCTCAGCATTTAATAAATGAATAGACAGACAGAAAATAAACGGTTGTAACAATACAAAAAACAGGACACGGCACATTCGCCAAAATATATAGACAAACAAAACGGAATATACAGACAAAAGATGGTGAGCAGATATTTTACCTATTACTTATCACAATTATTACTATTACCTTCGTCTCTTATCCCGTTCTCCACTCACCAAACACACAGCCCCAAGTATGTGAAAACGTGCTGCTTTTATGCAGCTATACCGAGACTCGACCTCTAATCAATCATTCAATTGGAGTCGCGGTACAACTGCACGTGAATTAATAAAGTGCAATTCCCCGTGCTCACATATTACATTTTTACTTGCACGTGAAGTGCTGTGCAATCCTCGTGCCTAAATACAAATATGCATTTTAAACACTTGTGTTACACAGACCCGTTTATGTTCTGTGTACCAGTGATTATACACCAACATTTAACACACCAGATGCAACATAAAACAGAAAATACACACAGGGGCGGGCACTTCGTCACATATACCCCCCCCTGTGCAAAGCACACATGGCCTCAATGGCCACCTCCCCCCTTAAATCCCAGAAGTCTCGCTCAAAGTCCTGGGCCAAGAACAGGGACTTTAAGGGGTTGATGGGAGGCAATATTGCCAGAAGCCAGGCTGCTACTGGCCATGCTGTCAGCAGATGTGCTAACAGTGGGACAAATCTCTCCTCCCGCTGTACCACTGGCAGCAGAAATGCTGCCAATGCTGCGGCTGTCAGCAGACGTGCTGACAGCTCCCAGACTGACTCCTTCAGCCGGGGCAAGTCCAGCAGTGGAAAAGCTGCTGGGGTTAGTGGTCTCCAGACCTCCCCCAAGATCTCTGGCAGCGAAACTGTTGTGGGGGAAGGTGGTCTCCTGACCTCTGCCCCCTTTATAGCCGGCAGCTCCCTCTGGGGGGGACTCCAGCCCCCGGAACTCCTGCAGCGAAACTGCTGCGGGGTAAGGTAGTCTCCTGACCTCTCCCCCGTTTATTGCCGGTAGCTCCCTCTGGGGGGACTACAGAGCATTGCTCCGCCGCGAGGTTCTTTAAAAAAAACCTCCGAACTGTCATGCCTGACCTCCTGCTGTTGCTGCAGCTGCTGCTGCAGATTTTTCCTGCCCCTCCTTCTCCTCACCTTCCTCTCCTGGGCCGGTTCCTCCCCCTCCTCTTGGAAGGGGCAGACAGCCACCACGTGCCAGTACACCACACAGGTAAGGGACCAGCCTTGGTCCTCCAGACCACTGAGGAGCTCCTCCAGCTCCATGCAGCCATCTCTCCAGTCTTTCATTTTTGCTGGTTTTTTTGTTGTTTTTCTTTTCTAAAAAACACTGCGGTTCCCTCTCTGGTCTGGGTCTAGGAGGCGCTGGTAATCCCACGATGACAGCACGTGCCAGAAAGACGGCTGCAGTGGGTGACGTCAGACCAGAAACCAGGAACCAGGAAATAAACAACAGAGGTGGAGTTTGGTGAAGCTGATTAATACACAACATACAACACAAAATACACACAGGTGCGGGCACTTTCCCACAGTAATATACACTGTGATTCACTTGCCTAAAGTAAAAGAATGGAAGAAACTACAGTAAAAGTAAACTTTGGCAAAGAGATCAGGTGGTGATCTGAAAGATGTTTCAATAAACTGGTGGCATTATTCTTTGTTTTTTACTTCTTTAAAAGATTTTGACTGTCCGCGTTCAACCAGATTGATGTTGTCATCTGTCTGAAATCCAATATAGTTCCACATCAAGCTTCTCTCTCCGGCATTTGCCATGATTGCTGCAGTAGTTAATTTCCCCAGAACGCGCAAGGTAGTTGCTTACTTCCACTGAGGGGAAATGAGTAATCTTAGTTCATATTGTTTTTAAAGCACACAATTATTACAGAGTTTTGTATTAAAAACTAAAAAAAAAAAAAAAAAAAAAAAAAAAAAACAAACAAAAAAAAAACTTGTATGGCAAAGTGGTTAACAGTGTGCAGGTAAAAGAATTCAGAAGTGATCAATGAACGATAATCCAGGTACAATGATATTTTCTTTGTAAGTCCAATGGTCTGCTGAAACAAAACACAGTTAATAATAATAATAACAAGCAATGCAGCGGCGTGTATTGCTTTGTTGTAATCCATGGGTTGGTCCTGAAATAATTAACAGTCCTGATCTTTTTACACCCACACGTAACACAAAACACAATCACCAGTCCATAGTGCTTGCTCTTGTGCTTGTGGTGCAAATACAGTTTATTGTGAAACAAAGTGCAGTGCTGTCCGGGTTTAGTGCTGGCCTTTAGCTCTGGATGGCGTTAGCCATCTAATACTAACAAACAGGTATTCGTTAGATATGACAAACAAAGCAAACAAAATACTCACGATTATAGTACAGGTTCTCCTTCTGGTTCAGCTTTTAACCATAACAAGGAACAGATCACTTAGCTATGCCCCCTTTTGTACCGTCAGTCACGACCACTTGGTTAATTAGTGCAACCCCTCCTTCAATCCGCGGCTGCCACGTTGTTTCCATTCCCGGTCGATGATTTGGTGTAACGTAGCTCCGCCCCCTTTCTAGATGACCGACTTCCTTCTAAACCTGGAAATTAATTATCTGGCCATCCAATCTGGGGGACTCTGTTCCCTTTACACAGCACCTCACAGGTCAGGAGAGAGATTTATCACCAAGGATCATTCTTTCTCTGTCACACCATGGTATCGCAAAACCACGATACTTCGATACTGTATGTATTGATATACCATGGAATACTAATACATTCACACCGATGTGTATCACATTCTTTAAAAATATGTAATTTGCATGTAACATACTCATATTTTCTCATGCTTGAGTGAAATAACGAGACATAGTGAGCCAGAAAAGGAAGCTTGATTTTTTTTTTTATTTTTTTTTTTTATATTGAAACCAAAAAAATTAGGAAATCAAGACACTTTTCATAACAGTAATACTGTGAAAGAAACAAAATGTTATTTACTTACATTGAAGAATATGGACTGTCCTGTCCAAAGATTATAGCTTTCTTGTAAGCTGCTGTTTAAATAGCCCAGAACCCTGCTGTTCTGTCAGTTCAATAGAGCATTACTTAGAAACATTAAAGCAATAAAGAAACACGCCATTGGACCATTATTTAAGCTCTTTGGAAAACACAACTTTGTGTGTGTGTCTCTCTCTCTCTCTCTCTCTCTCTCTCTCTCTCTCTCTCTCTCTCTCTCTCTCTCTCTATCTATCTCTATATATATATATATATATATATATATATATATATATATATATATATATATATATATATATATATATATATATATATATATATATATATATATATATGTGCATCATCTTAACTATTGATATAGAGCATATAGTGGAGGCAGTTTCTTCCAACACCGCACGCATCTGTGTCATAAGGAACAGTCTCCCGAGTGGCTACCATTCTAAAAACATACCTGGCTACACATTTCAACCCCCAACTTAACTTCCTGTAAGAAATTAAACGCAGTAATCATTGAGGATTGGACATTAATCCCACCAAAAAATTGACATGAAGGGAAGTAATTGGCAGTCCTTACAACCACTGAAGATCTGTGGGGCTGTTTGCGGTTCCACAGCATCCAACTTCAGTTGGCTTGTAGAACACAGGGACCAGCATGATGCACTCTATCTCCATGTCAAACAAAGAAACAGCTGCCCGATTTTAAAAAAAAAAAAAAAAAAAAAAAAAAAAAAATCTACATTTTATAGATTAAATACTTACACCTTGTAAAACAGTTGGCCATTTAAAATGTTACAGAACCCCCTACATTGTTTAGTAAATCATTGTTGCAGGAGGAAGCTGAGCTGGATGTACTACAATGTTTAGAAGATAAATTATCTTTCCCCTGGCAAATGCTTTGGAGTAAATATCAAGAAATGTATTCCCCATTTAATTTATGTGCTATATTTACATTTCAAGAGTTCGAGCTTAAATCTCCTGAATCTGGTAGAACTTTGCATGGACATTGTACTATATACATAGGTCTTCATGACCTACTTTTATACAGTACTGCCAGCTGTAAATATCCTTGGTGAGTGATACAAATGCAAGTGACATACCTTGTTTTGGTTTGTGACACTAAATGCTCATCTTCTCCATTTACCTGCCAAATATGCATTCAAAAGTTATTTGAGTTTTAGCATTATCACAAAACGTAAGAGCATTTTTATGTGCATGTAAATGATCAAGAAGTGTTAACCGTGCATTCATTTAATAAGCCTTTTCTCTAGGCCACCACTGAAGTAGTACTGTGACAAATCAACATAATTCTTACATATCTGCCTCAGGATTGGTTTTATCCCTCATCAAAAATCTGATAAATTTCATGGGTATAGCTGTGGAAAGGAAATGTTCTTAAGACTATATTGTAGGGATATCATATTAATATGTCTCTATTTTTAAAGCATGTGCAGGTTTTGTGCTGTACAGTGTTCTGCATAATTTAATTCAGACATGACCACTACCCAAGCAGAGAAATTCAGGATTTATTAAGGAGTCTGGATCTGGAACTGGTGTTATGAGCTTCAAACAGATAGCCACTGTTCCCTGTAAAGCCACATCTTTAACAAATATGAATGTTAGTAAACAATTTAAGACAGGTGACATACAAAAGTACTTCCCCACAGCCAGCTGCAAGACACATCACTGTGGTCTATGTACTGCCCTGAGGCTTTACACCAAGTTAAAGTAGGCAGGCTTCCCTGACTTTACAATCTGCAGATTTGCTAAACCCTTAACTTGCTGCAGAATGATTAAACGGTATGTCAAGTCTGCACATATTCTTTTGCACCACCAATATTATCTGCAGGTTAATTACCAAGGCTATACATTGTTCAGTAACCCTTGTGTAAAATATTTGTACATTTTTTAAATTTATTTTGTATAGTGTTATTTCCTGTATATTACATGCACCCTTTTACACATTTGTGAAGAATTGCAATGCTCTATGCTTATGATGCAGGTTATATTCAAGCATGAGGTGTACCTGAGTGCACTTTAAGTGCATATCAACATTACGTATGTATTTAAGTCAGGTGTCAGCAAAGCCAAAGTTACAGAAAGGTCTTTATACAAAAATACAACTAAAAATAAGATGTTTATATTATCATAGTCTGACTTTAGAACAAATGTACAGTTTATCCTTATTTAATAAGCTGATAATAGTGATGATAAGATGATAATAGTGTATATAAACACAGTTTAAAATATGACTGAACCTACCAAGTATTGTCTTTGCATTATCCCTCTACTTTTAGCTTACCAAAGAAGAGGAGAGGAGCGAGTTTGGGCGTGCGTGTTATCCGTTTTAGCCAGCACTGATTACACAATATATAATAATGTTGACCATTTAAAATACAAAGGGTAGTTTTAGAGGGTTGCTTATGAGTTTCTTTGCCATTATTTGCCTCGTATCAAAACATTTTTGTGTATCTTCGAAGACACATTACATCTGATGACCATCTGGTCAGTACATGCAATGTAAAGCTGTCTGTTATATTTGTATTCTTCCAACATATTGTGCCTTCGCTTTACAATGTGTTTTAATTATGAAAAATCTTTTCCCATCTGCTTCCAGTTGTCCTATCAAGTGTAACCTTGGACCCTCATAGTGCAATTAGACTAGCCCCGATCCCCTCCTTTGTAATGAGGTTTCTTGCATTTCTGAATCTATAACCCTTTAGTCTTCCCTAATGGGACATCATTATTATGAAAGAAACAATGTAAATGTAAATGAATATACTCATTAGCAAGTCACAGAGAAACCTTTAGTGGTAGCACTGTGGTGATTCTGCTTGTTATTTCTTTTGTATTCTATACAGGATTTGTATAATTCATTATTAGTATTCTCAATTACTTGTACTTTAATTATGCATGCTTTTCATAATACAGTGTTCACACTTGTTCAAGCGTGTCCTGGTTTTATTCTCTAGGATCCACCTGTGAAGCGTTCAAGGTCTCTGTCCCCAAAGAGTTACGGCAGAGAGTCGGAGGAACTGCAGAGGCTCGGCATAGCTCCAAATAAGCTTCAGAATTTGGAGGAGCTTGTCAAGTTAAAGGTGTTGTTTTTTTTTTTTTTTTTTTGTTCTGGCATAATTAATTTAATAAGAAGAAAATCCTGAAGCTATATAGGCCTTTATAATGTAACACGATCTTCACACAACTGTAAAATGACATCAGGCTATATTTAAGAATCACTAAACTACAAGTTTACATGTAAAGCAACTACATGTTTGAATGTAGCACAGAGCATGAGTTTTGAATAGTGTACAGTATGTGTTTATGGTACTTTCTATTAAGCCATAATGTGTTCGCTGAATTTATTGTGACTTTGATAAGGAAGTATGCGCCGATGAAGTATGCTGCGTTTCAAAAGAGAGGAGCGCGTCTTTGTGAGGTTCCCCATATTGCTCCCCCCGCTAAGGACCCGGTTTTGGTGAAACGTAGTAAACATGAAGACAGAGTGCTTTATGTTTGCACAGGATTGCACTTTCCACTTCATATTGTGATTTTGAATGGCATTTTAACTGGGCGCTGGTGGAGTTCTATGAGCACTGACCAATGATGAAGAAAAGAGAAACGATAGCTGCTATCAAATCAGGAGCAACTGACATGCCCTTTAACAAAATGATAGCCGTAGCAATTGCCTTTGCTGAACAAAAAATAGTTATTTTTATTTTTTTATTAAAATCGAAGCAAATATAAATTAGAACATTGTTTGAAAAACACGTATTCTCTCTCTCATTCGCTCCTTCTTCACCTGTTACATAAATCCCCCCCTCCCCAACCTGATTAGTTTAAGATGCAGTCATCCACTCTGTGCTATCATCAAAATCACTCAGCTAACATACAAATGAGGCCACATAACGAAAGTTATGCCTACACAATGATATCGCCCTTAATTGTGTGGCTTTGTGGTGGAATTGTTGTATTTGGAGTTGCATAACATGAACATTGCTTTGCTTTATCCAACTGAATACTTGTACATCAAAAGTGTGGGCTAGCTACACAGACACTTTTTCTTTAGTAAAACCAAAACCATTTATATCATCTATATTTTTTATCAAAATCATCATCCTCAGCTTTGTGTAAAATCTTTACAAATTTCTGAGGATAATACTTCTGTCAGGTTTTCAAAAGTATTTGTTATGTTTTCTTTCAATTGAAAGTTTAACATGTTTGTGTTTCCCACTTCTTAACATTTCAGTAGGTTAATCGTGCCCGTTTTTAAACTGGATTCTGGTTGCATTGTAGGCATGGTTGAGTGAAATTGGGGTGTTGGTTGATCGGTCAGTTCGTATGTTTGGTTCTACTGTGTTGGGTCTCTTTTAGTATTGTTATATATTCTACCATCGAATGTTATAGTTTGTAGTTACATTTTCTTGTGGGATATTAAGTAACATCAAACAACCCTAAAATGTATTTTGTTAAACCCCCCTAATTACATTCTAGTTACCACATGTCCTTATAAACTGCTGCACCTATAAATAGGCTCCAACTTAGAAGTAACACCTTGCATTACGGCGAAGAGCCTTGAGCAAGCTACACTGCATGTAGTGACAGGATGACTTGGGAAATATGTTACAATTTTGTTTGCAACATAGTAGTGTCTGAAGATAAGCAGCTTTGAAACAGACAGACTAAAACTGCCTTTAATCCTAAAAGTGTCATTGAAAAAGTATAGCTCATACTGTGTTATTTTTTTTCATCAGCAAGTTATTCCATTCGGATGTCTTCTTGGTGGTCTCTGCCCCAAAGCTTTAAATCCTAAGATCTTAAAGTGCTTTCAAATGAATAACCAGCGTAGTATTAAACTTCACCTTCCACAAGTGAGCATAGGTTACAGCCAGTGTTCTACGTGTTCATCACTTATTTTTTATATATTTGAAAAGATGCCAACATTGATTTTGTAGGTCATGTCACTCTCCTATGGCTTGCAGTGACTTTTACATTTGGAAAGTTGTGTCAGATATTTCGGAAAGTCTGAGACAGACATGAAACTTTCACCTTGAGGAATCGCAAAGATCACAGGAGGCATATTGTACAGAATTAAACAGTTTGTCTGTTGGGATTTATCAAAGCCCTCTCGTGATGTGCGTCAAACTGCAAGAAGGAATGCAGACTATTTTTTTAAAGTTTATTTCAGGTGTCTAAATTAATGAATACATTATAGTACTGTTTATCAGGTGGGTTTATTATTGACTCTAATAGTCTGAAACATTGTGCTTTATTCAGTATTTCAGCCTACACAGGGGAGGGATGCTTCACCTAACAGTTTTGTACCTTACTATTATTTACGCAGCGATATCTGTTTTGTGTGTTCAACGCATAATCGCTTTTTTTGAGAAAATGACACTAAATGAGATGTCCAACATTTCTGCTGATGCTTTTTTTTTTTTACTTTAATTATACTGATAAATCGGTATCGATTTTAGTTTTGATCAACATACCAAGTACACACAACACACTGTTTGGATGTGGTGTTTGTTCTTTTTGTCCTTGTTAATAATAACAGGGTTCAGAGCCTGCATTTTGTTCATAGTGTCATATCAGCAGTAAACAAGCTCTTTCTTTTGACTAGTCAGCAATCTTCCAGCCCCGCCAATGATGCATAAACCTGTCATGCCCATACTTGCCTGTTTAACATGTTATCTATTAAGGTCAGAATCATGAGTTTTTGTCAGGAAAATCAATATATTCACCTTAAATCCCGTGTAATTTTGGATTTGTAATATGTGTTAGGACACACTAATGTTCCTCAACACTTCCAGTTGATCCTCAATTAATAGCTAGTCCTGCTGGGAGAATCAAGTGTGAAGTGGCTTGGTTCTTCCTATGACCATTGTCTTCCAAGTGGCAATTTATAATTGCTGCTCTAGTATAAGGTTGCCATCGAGGAGGGACACACAAACTTATCAAATGCCCCAGTAACCTTTTAAGAAAATGTTCTTCAAAACATGGCTTCAAATTCAAACTTGTAGTAAAAAACATATCTGGGTAGGTGATTGTTGTTTAGTTTCAGTATTCAATCTTACAGTTATGCAAACCACGCAACACTATTTTTTTTTTCTTCTACATTTTTTAAAATCACTTTACATGATGACAAGCCACTTCTACAACAGTTTTGGAAGCCCATATGGCAGATTTTGTCAATAAATATTTTTAGTATTATTGGTGGCATCAAAACATTCGTTTTGGGGTAAATTATAGTTTGCTTTAACTTCTTTGTCCATTCATACACATGTAGTTCATACGAGAAAGTAAAACATCTTGCAGTGTGCAGAAAACAAATCAGCCCTTGACTCTTTTTTCTTTGTGAATAGTTTATTATAAAACATGTGCTGTGCAATACATTAAGGGTTACTTTTTAATTTATGTATGCATAGTTGGAATACACACAATGCATATAACTTACATGTATATCCAGATTCATGTTTGTGAAAACATGCTTGCTGATCAGGCATTGCTTGAGGTAATTTAGCCCTGCCATAGCTTTTGCCAAACATAACTTTGATAAAATAAATGAAGCTGTGTTTATCAGGTTAATTGTTTTATGTTTACTGCATGAAAATTGAGTGTCCTCTTTTGAACTAAATTGAAAGGGTATTTTTAATTTGCTGAACTGCAGCTTAAAATACCTTCCCTTCTAATGTATTGAACAGTTGCAAGTTTGTTTCTGTACTATTAAGATTTTTACAGGATGCCGTCTTTCTTGCAGGCCTGTGTTTGGATTGTTCTTTTTGAGATAGCGGCCACCTACTTTGTGGGGAAGAATAGAATAAGTTAAGGCAGGGGGTAAAAAAGCTGTATGTACTTTAACTAACCTTATGTATCAGGATGTTTAATACAAATGTCACCTGCAACTGATTTAAATAATGTCCTTTTCTTGTGCAGACCATTGAAAATGAAGAGCTGAGAAATGCTCACGAAAAGCGTCAAGACAGATTGCGGCTGATTCAGACCAATTACAGGGCCGTCAAAGAGCAACTTAAAGAGATGGAGGAGGGGAATTGCAAGTAAGTTTTGTGTAACGGATAACTGCTTCAGCTGAAAGAAATATTACAACCTCAAAAAGGTAGAAGTGGGCCTTGCGGTAGACAGCGTTTTAAAAGATTTGTGAAAAGTGAAGTCAGCAAAACTGCACCAGCTAAGATTGTGGATAAATTACTGGAGAAATCACAGATCTATTATAATCTTGTGAGAAGCATGTTTGCCCTAGATCCAAGGCTTATGTCCTCTGCTAGAGATAAGTGCTGCGAAAATTGGAGAAACGTTTTGAAGATCTTGGTGGATGCCAAAAGAGTAAGTGCAATGATACACTTTGCCAGTTCAGAGTGTTTATGGAAGTGAGAGTCACTGAGTTACCTGCATGATTCAAAGCTTATGAAATGAATGACAGAGTTGATGTCCTTCTGTATAAACACAGCCAATAATCCGTCTTTAACAGATTTGTGGAAAGTTATTCAAAACTTGCTGCTTCTTTCACGTGGCCAGGCAAGTGTTGAGCAAGTGTTTTTGATGATTAAGGAGCTTGAAGTTGAAAACCTGCACAAGGAATCATTAGTATCGTAACATATTTTCTTAAATCACATTCATTCAGTTTTTGCACTTTGCGTCTGGTGCTGGACAAAAATATATGGCACATCCCGAAGAAGAAAAAAAGGAGCAGGCTTGTCAAATGAAAATCTGTGATGTATGAAGTAGAGGATCTCAGAAAAAAGCAAAGGAGAATGGAAATGGACATTGGCAGTCTAATAAAACCGGCTGATGAATTTTCTGAGAAAGCAGAATCAACAGGACATTAATGTGGATTAGTAAATCCAACAGCATGAGGAGAACTGCTAAAGAAAAAGAGCGAGACCTTTCTTCCCTTCAAGATAAAATTGATGAGCTTCTGCAAACCATTAAAACATGTCAATTAAACAGCCATTCGTAAATCATGTCTGCCTTAGATGCCTGTAAGATAGTGCTAACCAAAATAAAATATAATTTTATAATGAAGAGGCCTTCAGTATTAGATCTGCCCCCGTTTAAGAATTTTAGTTTTATTAGTTAACCATGGTTTATCAACAACTGATATTGTTTTTGTCACCGCCATTATAGTTTTAGTTCTTGTGATACAGCTAGGGTAACTGCAGGTGCAGTTTTGACTGTAAATGCTTATATATTGTAGCATGACATTATTATAGCATACTTCTGAACTGAACAGAATACAGTTCTAGCAAAGGCCATATGGAACAGCACCGGCTACAGCAATTTAGGATGTCTATCTAAGTCAGCACAAAAACACAAGCATTCCCAGTGTCACTTGCGAACCACTATAACACTCAAAACTTTTGGACAAACCTGGATTGATGTTCAACTGGATGAGCAGAAGCGTAAGGATACAATATATCACAATGAGCAAGTAAGAAAAAATTGATTTTCAGGCTTTCACAGGGTACGATGAAGGCACTAATTCCTCAGAGGTAATTATGTGGAATTATTTTCCCCTGATTTCTGACTACGACAGCATGTTAAGCAATCACTTGTCAATAGCCACAGCATTCTTGGGAACCTCTAACAAGATTCAGAACGACTTTAACTTTTCGTTCCTCAGGTTCTGCTTGATGCAGAAGTACAGGAACCAAGTACGAAGCTGTAATGGTAGATTAAACATCCAATGTTGGAAATGCACTCACCTGTCTTCTGTTTTCAGGTATTAGACTGACAGTGGCCTGAAAGAACGGTTGTTCTGTGAAAATGTGTTACATTTACTAAAATAAAAATGCTTTTAAAAAGACCAAATTCCCATTGGGCTTGTTTTTTAATTTTTTTTTTTTTTAGATTCTTTTAGATTCTTTTAGATTCTATTGATTATTTATTTGTTTAAGTATTACTGTGCAGGACAGTCACTATAAAACCGTTACCTTTATTAAATTATGTGGGAATTCATGATTAAACATGGCTATGAGTTGGCTGTAGCAGCTACTACTTTGGAGGTTCTGCTACCCTAGGTATGTTTTATTTTGTTAAATAAATAAATGATATATACTCTGAACATTTATGAAACATTATTACAATATTGTGTGTGTGTGCCTGTTTTTTTTTTTTTTTTTTTATGAATTAATGGTTCTTAAATAATACTGTATTTTACTGACAGTTTGTTGTGGCATTTTAACTGACATACTAAGCTCTGAGCCGGGTTGCTTAGTAACCAGTTTAGAGGTCCTTCAAAAACTGCTGCGCAAATGTTGTTTTGCTGTCATTATCAGTCGCACGTTTACTTGGTTGCTTTTTAGTAAAGCTGGGATTAAGTCAGGGGTGTCACAGATTTCGTCGTTTTAGTAGAGAACATTGAACTTTACTAACACAACTTGATATTCCACCTTAACCCTTTCAGGACCAAGCATTTTTCAGTGGGATGCTTCCCCAGGAGCAGGTGCTTTTTGGCTGTAGTTGATTCTCTTCCTATAAAAATTCACTAAAAATCATTTTTTTACAGTTGCATCTTGCAAATGGTGTCCTTTTTTCAGAACACACTGGCAAACATTATAAAGTACTTCCTGAACGTTTTGTTGAACAATATTGATATTTAGGCAGATTACAAGACCTTGTTCCTCCTGAGTGATTGCAGTGACTTAGTACACATTTATTCTCATAGTTTTTCTATGCAATAATGGACACTACTCTCGATTTTATTTTCTCAAAATAAATATTGATAAATAAAATAAGTTATCCATTTCATTATTATCAGTAATAAGGAAAAAAAAAGTACCTGCTACATTTAGTTCATGAAATAGTATATGCGTTTATCCACTTGTTTTGTTGATATTTATAATTGTTTTAGAATACATGAGACAGAATAAATGTTCTAATATAATTATAAGTCAAATACATCAGATTTACAGTGTTCCCCTTTTTTTTTAATTAGTTCTAAACAAGTTCCTGTTCCTGGCTGGTGTAAACTGTCTCCACCCTTTAGATACTCGATGCTCCTCTCAGTTTACACGATCGCGGTCCTGGAAGTCCACTATTTTCAGTTTATCTAATAATGTCGGTCTAGTTCGGTTGCCTTACTTTGCAATGTAGCTGTTCACACTTTAAATCAATTGACAGAGCTGAAAAAAATTGACTACCGCCTGATTTTGTCAACCTGCAGCTGCATTTTTCAATGTCTGTTGGGTGTTTGACCCAAATCAAGCGAAGTATCTCAGCTAAAGAAGTGTTTGAGGCCATTCTACTGTTTGAAGACAACTGTGTAGCACAGCGTGAATATTGTCAGTGAAATGAAATGTGACAGTGTTTACCAGTTTTTGAAAAACATGGAAACGAGATTCCCAACTCTTGCTGTAATCATTTTCTGCATATAAAAATGTACTTAGGGATGACAGGGACTGCAGAAAGGCATCAAGCATGTACAACATGTTGTATCGGAATAATGTACAAAAAACAAAAACGTAAAATAACTGCAAACTGTACCGCCACAGATGTACACAAAACATTTTTAATTTAAAATTGTTATTTTTTAAACATATGTAAAACCTACAGTTTCTGTTTGCAATCCTGTAGAAACCCCACCAAATGTTATGTAAAACGAACATTTTTGTTTGTAGTTGTAGATATGCTGTGAAGTTTACTGATTTACAGGAATAAAACTTGAACCTGATGTTGTGAAAACCATAATAAGTACATATTTAGATTTAGTGTTCCTTTTTTCTTACTTATATAGACATACTCATTTTATTTTTATGCAGGTACTGTATATTGTATTTAAAAAAAAATAAATAAAAAAGTTGCATTTTCATCCCTGTGACACACCATTTCCCCCTTCCTCCGTGATTTTGAAGAAATTTACATTACTGCTCTGTGTTTTTTTAATACAAATGTCTGTGACAAAATCCCAGGATTACTTCTCAGTTATTTAAAATAGGAATCGCAAACAAATAATGTCACTCTCCTCCATATAAAAGATTTGCCAGTGGGAGAGAGCTGTAAGATTTCCATTACACGAGAGTAGATATTAAAACTTCATGCTGATTTGAACTCTGCTGTCGACAAGATAAGCACAAACTAAGACGTAGCTTTACAGTAAACTAATGTGATCCATATGTGTCTCCATCCATTTGCATTTCCTTCCATAAAATGATGTAGATATCCTTCTGCCTGGTGTTAATGGCTGAAGTGTAACACAACGGCTGCGATGCTGGCTCCGGGGATCAACCACAGTGCAGCCTCCCCAGCGCATCAGCATGACAACCGTCTGGATTGAGCTAAGTAGGGTACATCTCTGGGGTCTTCAAGTGGGCACCTTCCATCCTCAGTGTTTCGTCAACTAGCCCACGACACCTCAAGAGGGCTCGACGGTGATTCTGGCGTCCCAGCATCACCCCCCCTCTGTCCCCCGCTCAACTCAGTTACCTGTACATCAGCGTTTCTTTCTTTCTATTGTGCTTGAGATCCCCAGCCAGAATCTTTCTGTCTCAACCACAGTCAGTTGCTGCTCCTCTCTGTTGCTTCAGAAAAGTTCTTCACTGTGCAACGCAACTCTTGGCCACTGAATCTGACGTCTCTGAGAAACCGGGTTGTAGAGTGTGTCACAAATCCTCGACAACCCACTTCCACTGGGTAAACCCGGACTCTCCATCCTCGCTGTTCCGCTTCAGTGGTTAGTTGAGCATACCGCAGTTTCTTCCTCTCGTACGCCTCATCTACAGCATCCTCCCATGGCACTGTTAACTCTACCAGGTGAACAAGGCGTGCTGATCCAGACCACAAGACAATATCTGGTCAAAGGTTAGTGGTGGCAATCTCAGGTGGAAAAATAAGCCGTTGACCAACATCTGCCAGCATTTTCCAGTCTCTAGCAGCTTCCAGTTGTCCTGGGCGAGGATTGGTTTTAACACCTTTTCTTGGTGGTTGCTCTCCTGGGCGGAGGAATGTTGTCTTTTGTGTGTAATGTTTTGATGGAACAGGTGGCAACAGGTTGCGCTTGTCTTCCATTGCTAAGGCCAAACATCGCAGCACCTGGTCATGGCACCAAGTAAACCGACCTTGGCTAAGAGCCACCTTACATCCTGTCAAAATGTGCCTTCATGTTGCAGGTGATGAACACAAAGGACATGAGGGATCCTCTCCTACCCAGAGGTTTAGGTTCTGTGGTGATGGGAGAACATCATATGTTGACCTGATGAGGAAACTGATCCTGCTCTGTTCCATTGACCATAGGTCTTGCCAGCCAATCTTGCGTTGTTCCAGACTCTCCCATCTCATCCATTCTCCCTGCTTGGGCTGGGAAATGACCTTTATACACCTCATCCTCTCCTCCTGCTTTTGCACCTTGTTGACTACCAGCTTCCTCCTTTGAGCTGGGGCTGCCTTTTGCCATGTAGGAGGAGCTGAACTGAGACCAAGACCCCCTGAACTTGCCCCATGATATCACCAATTCGAAGGGCAGCCTTTGCATCTTCCACGGCTTTCTTTGCCGCCCACTTTCTTCCAGTTTTCAACACAGGTGCTGCCTCCCTTACGCATTTGTAGCATGACTCTACTAATGTCATTTCCAGTCTGACCTTGGCGCATTTAAATTCCTCGGTTAGAGCGGAGACTGGTAGCTGCAGTATTCCTTTATCATAATGTCCCACTCTGCTGAGGCAGCGTGGAACTCCCAACCATTTCCTGATGTATGAACTGATTAGAGCTTCCAGCTTCTGTACTGTTGTCAAAGAAACCTCGTACACAGTCAGTGGCCACAGCAGTCTTGGCAGTAGACCAAACTGAAAGCACCAGAGTTTCAGTTTGCCTGGTAAAGCGCTGCTGTCTATGCTCTTCAACCCTTCCACTGCTTGTTGTTTAACTTCTCCCACACAAACTGTGTCCTTTAGATCCCCGTCGTACCATCTCCCAAGACTCTTCACTGGCTTCTCAGACACTGTTGGTATTGCCTCACCATTAATGAAGAATGTTTTATCTACTACTTTGCCTTTAATTATGGAGATGATCCTTGATTTAGTGGGCTTGAATTGCATTCGTGCCCATTCAATGTTTTTGGTTAATTTGCCCAATAACCGATTAGTGCAGGCTACTGTTGTAGTCATGGTTGTCATGTCATCCATGTATGCTCGAATTGGTGGTAGTCGCATTCCAGAAGCCAAGCGCTCTCCTCCTACTGCCCACTTTGATGCCCTAATGATTACTTCCATTGCCATGGTAAAAGCCAGTGGAGAAATGGAGCATCCTGCCATTATTCCAAACTCTAGGCATTGCTCTGAGGTTATGGCATTGCATCCCTGTGTTGCAAGGCATATATCTGGTGGTCATTTCCACAGATGTGTCGTGCCTTAACAGACAATGCAAGGTCACGGAGGCAATATTAAAAAAAGGCCTATATGGCAGAAGCTCTAGCTACCCGGCTGGGTAACTACACGAGCATCCTGGTTGCTTACCAGTCGACGCTTGTACAGAGCTTGTCAGTGAGTCACAGCCCCCCCCAGCGGACACTAGAAGAGCTGCACCTGGTCACTGTCCGTCTGCTGCAGCTGTCGAAGTACAATGGACAGTCTCTTGGCCGAGCCCTTGCAGCACCGATAGCTGCTCAACCGCAGCTTTGGCTCCCCAGGCACTTGTGCCTGATGGGGGGGACAAGGCCTCCCTTTTGGATGCCCCGGTCACACCAGGTTCTGTACAGCGGTAGACAAACTCTTGCTGAGCTTCCAGAAGCTGCGTGAATCCATCAAAGAGCTGGTTTGCTTGCTGCCCAGAAAGGCTTCTCAAGCCAGGAAGTAAACCGTGCCTTTATGCACAAAAAGCAACGGCGAAACCACCTAGGGGTTTGCTGCCACAGGTCCAGGCCTTTATTCAAGGAGCCAACTGGATTACTGACTATCAAGCACAACGTACATCTGGGTGCTCACCACAGTACAGCTCAGCTACTCCAGTTCAAACAGGGCCCTCCCCCCTTTTCGAGAGTGGTTACGACTTCTGTCACCAACCCTCAAGTTGCCCTGGTGGTGTTCCAAGAGGTAATGAGGGTCCGCTGGTAGTCGATGTCCTCGCACATGAGAGGCCGAGGACTTTCCTTTACAGGTAATAGACCCTCCGACCTGTAGTCTGGGTTTTATTTCAGGTACTTCCTGGTGCTGAAAAGGGATGGCGGCCACGGCCCATTCTTGACCTCAAACAGCTTAATCTGTTCTTGAGGCGCAGGAAGTTCGAGATACTGACAATGAAACAGCTCTTGCGGACTGTCAGACCAGATGACTGGTTTACTACGGTGGATCTGAAAGATACCTGCTTCCATGTCCTGCTAAGACCCAGCCACCGGAAAGGAAATAACTGCAGTTCTTCTTTCAAGGGACTGCTTATGAGTTCCGTGTTCTGCCGTTCTGCCTTTCTCTAACCCCATGCACCTTTTCAGACCTTGTCAAAAAACCAGCTGGTACTGTCCCAGACTACCCGCTACCTGGGCACCTGCTTGAACTCAAGCAGCATGATCGTCACTCTATCAGAGGACAGAATCCAGAGGCACCGCTTAAGCCTGAGGATGTTTCAGCCCAGCGTGTCATGGGAGGTCACCTTCCAGAGGCTTCTGGGCCTAATGGCAGCAGCATCCCAGACCCTTCCATTGGGTCTTCTCCGTATGTGCCCTGTCCAAGGGTGGTTCAATCGCAGGGTGAATCATCCCCTCTTGCAACCGCATCTCTGCCTGTCGGTGTCCCGACAGTGTATGGAGGCCCTCTAGTGGTAGAAACAGACAGCTCACCTGTGTCTAGGTATGGCATTGGGCAGTATCACCAGGCAAGGTGATCACCATGGACGCCTCTGGCTCAGGCTGGGGCACCGTATGGAACATCCTGGAGCTGCAGGCAGTTTTTCTGGCCTTGCAGAGTTTCATCCAGGAGGTGTAGGGGAGACACGTGTTGATCAGGATGGACAACACAACCGTGGTGGCTTACATCAACCACCAGGGCAGCCTGTTCTTGCCCTGTCTCCATCGGGTAGCCCACAACATCTTATTGTGGGCTCACGAGCACCTGCTTTCCCTGACAGCAATACATCTGCCAGGAGCAGAAAACCACGCCGCAGACCTCCTATTAATGGGAGTCCCGTGGGGCTCTGAGTGGAGGCTCCACCCAGAGGGTGATAAGCCTGATTTTGGGACAGGTTCGGGAGAGCAGAGGTCGACCTCTTTGTCTCACAGGAATCTGCTCATTGTCCCCTCTGGTTCTCTTAGTGCTTTTAGTGGCCCAGTACTGGCCCTGGAGAACATGGTTACGTTACTCGACAGCTCTTGTACAGCACAGTGCCTTAAGCATCATCAACAAGCTACTACCTGCAAGAACAGTTACACTTTAATATTGTAGAGGCTTAAAATATACCAAACCAACCTTAAGCTGGGAAGCAAACTTTCAGAAAAAAATGCCTTATAGTGCAACATTAGGAAAATCTGAATGCCACAAGAAATCTGAAAACAACGTGCAATTATTGAACTAGACTAGTATCTGCACATTGATAAGCTGACACTATATCATGAATTCGAGTAACATCATATCTAGTCAGCCCAGGAACCATTTTGATGACCTTGAGATCTGAGAGCCTATCTTGATTCATTCGTGGAGATGCTGCCCATGCTATAAAGACCAAGTGAAAACATTTTATTTTCTTCACGCATAGAAAGCACATATATAAATACCCAAGGTATTATGTTTGTAAACAAGAACAGTTGTTAAAAAAATCCCAAACTTATTTTCTGTTTTAAGTACGTGACCCCAACCTCGAAAAATCATCTATAAATTATAGGGGTCAATGGAAACCAATGTTGGGTAAAAAAAAGGAGGGTTCACATTTATATTATGCAGTCAGCACTCCGTTACCCAGATGCATGTCAGCTGCATTTTACCACCCTTATATTGAGAATAAAATCAATCCCTATATACAGTGCCCTGCAAAAGTATTCAGACCCCTGACCAATTCTCTCATATTACTGAATGGTACAAATGGTACATTGAAATTTCGTTCTGTTTGATATTTTATTTTTAAACACTGAAACTCGGAATCAATTATTGTTAAGGTGACATTGGTTTTATGTTGGGAAATATCTTTAAGAAAAATAAAAAACTGAAATATCTTTTACTCAACCCCCACACATTAATATTTGGTAGAGCCACCTTTCGCTGCAATAACAGCTTTAAGTCTTTTGGGGTAAGTATGTACCAGCTTTGCACACAGTGTCGGAGTGATTTTGGCCCATTCTTCTTGGCAGATTTTCTCCAGGTTGTTCAGGTTGGTTGGACGATGCTTGTGGACCGCAATTTTAAAATAGTGCCACAGATTCTCAATAGGATTTAAGTGTTTAAGTGTTTTTAAAATAAAATATCAAACAGAACAAAATTTCAATGTACCATTTGTAATTCAGTATTTATGAGAGAATTGGTCAGGGGTCAAAAGTTTGAGTACACCTGCTTGAAACCTTGATTATCTATGCTTTTAACTGTATAAACTGTATAAATATGTTATTTCATTGTATGATAAGTGTATTTATATAAGCTGATAATCAAAGTCTGAAACGTGTATAACACGGTGTTAGAACACTGGCCTAAGTATAAAAGTGTCTTTGTTAGATGCTCTCTGAGTTAACTAACATGTTACCTAATTAACCTTTTGTCACCAATTATTGTTAACAGGTCAGGGTCCATGATTACTATAAATATAGGTGGCATAGGCACAAGTTTGTCATTCCTGAATGTAAGGGAGCAGAAAATGGCAAAAGTTAAGCAAAGTTAAGCTCAGTTAAGCAAAGAAAAAAGGCTGTAATTACTTTATGAAATGAAGGTCAACCTTTAGACAAATTTCAAGAACTTTGCAAGTGTCTGTAACTGCTGTGGCCAAAACCATCAAATGATTTGTAGAAACTGGCACTCATGTGGACCGAACAAGGTCAGGCAGGCCAAGGGTGACCTCAGAAGTCACAAGTCTGCGAAACCGGTGATTAACTGCCCCTGAAATACAAGCTCATCAACTGTAGCTGGCCTAACTGGAAGAATTGCTGCAAAGAAACCATTGTTAAGAGTGCAGAATAAGAGGAAGAGACTTGCCTAGGCCAAAACACAAAGAAACTGGACGTTTGAGGAGTGGAAGTCGGTCTTATGGACCGATGAGTTAAAATTTGAAATATTTGGGTCCAACCGCTGAGTATTTGTAAGACGCAGAGAGGGTGAGCGCATGAGTTCTGCATGTCTGGTTCCCACTGTCAAGCATGGAGGAGGCAGTGTCATGGTCTGGGGTTGCTTTGCTGGTGACAGAGTTGGTGATCTTTACCAAGTCCGTGGCAAGCTCAACCAGCATGGCTATCATAGCATACTTCAGAGGCATGCCATTCAATCAGGATTATGGCTAGTTGGGCAGTCCTTCATTCTTCAGCAAGACAATGACCCGAAAGTTGTGCAAAGTTGTGCAAGAACTATCTGGCGAAGAAGGAAAGTGAAGGATAACTCAATCTAATGACCTGGCCTGCCCAGTCTCCAGACCTCAATCCCATAGAACTTGTATGGGACTAAGTGGACAGAAGAGACAAAGCAAAGCTACCCACAAGTACCCTACATCTCTGGGAATTGCTGCAGAAGAGCTGGGAAGACATGTCGGGTGATTTCCTGCTGAAACTTGTTAACCGAATGCCTCGTGTTTGTGAGACTGTTAGTAAGGCAAAGGGTGGCTATTTTGAGGAATCCAAGATTTAGAGACAATTTTCAATTTTTTTTAACATTGCTTTGATACTCCTTATGTTTTGTTTTGTATATTGTAACGTGTTTTCATTTTCAAGTATTTACAGAAACGTATACGACGTTAAACATTGTAAATTATAAAAAAATAAAAAACTAGTTTTTAGCAAGTGTACTCAAACTTTTGACTGGTACTGTGTGTGTGTGTGTGTGTGTGTGTGTGTGTGTGTGTGTGTGTGTACACAGTGGCTCTCAAAAGTGCAGTGGCTTGCGAAAGTATTGACCCCCCTTGGCATTTTTCCTATTTTGTTGCCTTACAACCTGGAATTAAAATCGATTTTTGGGGGGTTTGTATCATTTGATTTACACAACATGCCTACCACTTTGAAGATGCAAAATATTTTTTATTGTGAAACAAACAAGAAGACAAAAAAAACAGAAAACTTGAGCGTGCATAAGTATTCACCCCCACAAAGTCAATACTTTGTAGAGCCACCTTTTGCAGCAATTACACATGCAAGTCTCTTGGGGTATGTATCTGTAAGCTTGGCACATCTAGCCAGTGGGATTTTTGCCCATTTTTCAAGGCAAAACTGCTCCAGCTCCTTCAAGTTGGATGGGTTCCGCTGGTGTACAGCAATCTTTAAGTCATACCACAGATTCTCAATTGGATTGAGGTCTGGGATTTGACTAGGCCATTCCAAAACATTTAAATGTTTCCCCTTAAACCACTCGAGTGTTGCTTTGGCAGTATGCTTAGGGTCATTGTCCTGCTGGAAGGTGAACCTCCGTCCCAGTCTCAAATCTCTGGAAGACTGAAACAGGTTTCACTCAAGAATTTCCCTGTATTTAGCGCCATCCATCATTCCTTCAATTCTGACCAGTTTCCCAGTCCCTGCCGATGAAAAATGGTTTTTATGAAAAAATGGTGTTCTCGGGTGATGAGAGGTGTTGGGTTTGCGCCAGACATAGCGTTTTCCTTGATGGCCAAAAAGCTCAATTTCAGAGTACCTTCTTCCATGTGTTTGGGGAGTCTCCCACATGCCTTTTGGCGAACACCAAATGTGTTTGCTTATTTTTTTCTTTAAGCAATGGCTTTTTTCTGGCCACTCTTCCGTAAAGCCCAGCTCTGTGGAGTGTACGGCTTAAAGTGGTCCTATGGACAGATACTCCAATCTCCGCTGTGGAGCTTTGCAGCTCCTTCAGGGTTATCTTTGGTCTCTTTGTTGCCTCTCTGATTAATGTCCTCCTTGCCTGGTCCGTGAGTTTTGGTGGGCGGCCCTCTCTTGCCAGGTTTGTAGTGGTGCCATATTCTTTCTATTTTTTAATAATGGCTTTAGTGATGCTCCGTGGGATGTTCAAAGTTTCGGATATTTTTTTTATAACCCAACCCTGATCTGTACTTCTCCACAACTTTGTCCCTGACCTGTTTGGAGAGCTCCTTGGTCTTCATGGTGCCCCTTGCTTAGTGGTGTTGCAGACTCTGGGGCCTTTCAGAACAGGTGTATATATATGCTGAGATCATGTGACACTTAGATTGCACACAGGTGGACTTTATTTAACTAATTATGTGACTTCTGAAGGTAATTTGTTGCACCAGATCTTATTTAGAGGCTTAATAGCAAAGGGGGTGAATACATATGCACACACCACTTTTCCGTTATTTATTTTTTAGAATTTTTTTAAACAAGTTTATTTTTTTCATTTCACTTCACCAATTTGGACTATTTTGTGTATGTCCATTACATGAAATCCAAATAAAAATCAATTTTAATTCCAGGTTGTAAGGCAACAAAATAGGAAAAATGCCAAGGGGGGTCAATACTTTCGCAAGCCACTGTATTCACCCCCCTTGGACTTTTCCACATTTAATTGTGTTACAACTTGGAATCAAAATGGTTTTAATTAGTCACTGATCAACACAGAGTCCATAATGTCAAAGTGAAAAAATAAAATCTACAAATTGTTCTAAATGAATTACAAATATAAAACAGAAAATAACTGACTGCATAAGTATTCACCCTCTTTACTATGACACACCTAATTAAGCTGTGGTGCAACCAGTTGTCTTTAGAAGTCACATAATTAGTTGAATGGAGTCCATCTGTGTGCAATTACGGTGTTTCACATGATTTCAGGTTAAATACACCTGTTTCTGGGTGGTCCCACAGTTGGTTAGTACATTTCCTAACAGAAACTACATCATGAAAACGAAGGAACATTCAAAGCAAATCCAGAATAAGGTTCTTCAAAAGCACCAATCAGGGATAGGATATAAGAATATATATACATTGATACATTGATACATTGAATATCCCCCGGAGCACAGTCTAGTCCATTATTAAGAAATGGAGAGAATATGGCACAACTGTGAATCTGTCTAGAACAGGCTGTCCTCAAAAACTGAGTATCCGGGCAAGAAGAGGCCTATGCAACTCTAAAGTAGTTACAGTCTTCCACGGCTGAGCTGGGAGACACTGTGCATATGTCAACAATTGCCTGAATGCTTCTCAAAAATGTCCTTTATAGGAGAGTGGCAAAAAGAAAGCCATTGTTTGAAAAAAACTTGCATCAAATCACTGTTAGAGTTTGCCAGAAGGCATGGGAGATTCTAATACCAAGTGGAAGAAGATTCTATGGTCTGGTGAGACCAAAATAGAGCTCTTTGGCCTCAACACTAAACGCTATGTTTGGCGCAAGCCTAACACCGCACATCATCCTGAGAACACCATCCCTACCTTCTCTGCATCAGGGCCTGGAAAGCTTGTGAAGATTGAGGGCAAAATGGATGCAGCAAAGTACAGAGAAATCCTGGAGGAAAACCTGCTGAAGTCTGCAAGAGACCTGGGACTTGGGAGAAGATTCATCTTCCAGCAGGACAATGACCCCAAACTTATAGCCAAAACCACACTGGATTGGCTTAAAAACAAAAAGGTCAATGTCCTGGAGTGGCCCAGTCAAAGCCCGGACCTCAATCCAATTAAGAATATGATGAAAGAGTTGAAAATTGCTGTTCACCAAAGGTCCCCATCCAACTTGACGGAGCTTGAGCAATTTTGCAAATTTTAATGTCCAGATGTGCAAAGCTGGTAGAGACTTATCCAAATAGACTTATGGCTGTAATTGCTGTCAAAGGTGCCTCAACCAAATATTGACTCAAAGGGGTGAATGCTTATATAATCAATTATTTTCTGATTTGTATTTGTAATTAATTTAGAACATTTGGTAGATTTTATTTTACACTTTGACATTATGAACTTTTTTGTGTTGATCAGTGGCAATAAATAAAATTTGTGGTTGAATACTTTTGAGAACCTGTGTGTGTGTGTGTGTGTGTGTGTATACACACATACACACAGTATACGTGACAAAATAATGCACCTGCCCATCACACATGAATTCTGACGTCACCAATTTTCTGATACAAAGCCCATCTCTTCAATCTTACAATTTATTTGAATATCTGTCCTGCATTTTTTCTCTCTGCATGCCAAATCAGTCTGTTTTTATTGTGCAGTCACACAGCGCTTCTTCCAGTTTCACCTGATTAAAATGCAGCCAAAACAAAACAGAGAGACAAGATTTGGTATTGTAACAGTTAGTCATTAAACAGTTTTAATATTTTTTATTTAAATCTGTGATCTTTAGTTGAATTTTTGTGCATTTTCATTTGCAAGTGAACAGTGACATTAGGGCCTTATCTAGCACTATGCTCTACAATTTTGAATACTGACTTTAGATACTGTTTTAATTCTGGAAACCTATTTTTTTTTTAATTTTATCTTTTGCAAAATTGCATTACCTTTTACGTTGTACATGGATAACACTGTAATTTAATTTTGCTGTCGTTAACGGGGAATTTTACATACTGCTACAATACGTATCTGATTTAAAACTACGTACTGTATTACAGTCAACATGTCTTCTCTTGGTAAGTGATATTTTCAGAATCATATTGTTCTGAATTAATATTCTTCTTTTGAAAATATAGTACTGTACCATCAAAACCAATACAGTACATCTAAATGGAAGCCTACTTATTTTAAAACAGTCCTTTCTGACATGTATTTTTGATATTATATCTTTTTGTGTTCCCTGAAAAATGGACAAAGGTTGGAACTGGCCACAATGAAATAATCAGATATGCATCACACTTATAGCCATCACCGAAGACAACATTTTATAGGGTTGCATATATGTGTGCTGACTGTATTTATAATATATTTTCTGGATTGTGAAGTGCTCTGGGAGGACTTGAAGAGCGCTATACTGTATGTGAATTGTTGTTGTTGTTTTGTTTTGTTTTTTAGAACCTTACACCTTGAGTGTATTAGTACTAAAATTCCAATATTAATAGCACTTAATTAATATTAATTTTAGCACTTTATAACTCTTGACACAAAATGTAGCTTTTTATCCTGGGGTAAGTGCTGAAAAAAACTGGGTGTTATATTAACACAGTGACCCGTTTCTGTAACTACCCAGGACTAAAAGCAAAGGCCGAAGCCAGCGTGCAGAGCCCTGGCAGCTTCGACAGGAGAACAGCGATGCCGTCTGGAATGAGCTGGCATATTTCAAACGGGAACACAAGAAGCTGTTAACAGAAAAGTAAGTGCTCTCTGTTTCAGCTTTATTCATGCATGTAGAGCAATGTAATTTCCTTCAGATCCCTCCTGTTACACATCACTGCCACCATTAAGAACTTCACAGAGTTGCTTCCTCTTTGCAGTTGTTAGCAGCCAGCAGGTACTAATGGAAGATAATTAGGCTAATCTAATTTAAAAAATGTTGGAGTTTAACATAAGCTTATTTTAATGTAATGTCTTTTTTTATGTTTATATGATCAAGCAGTTCTTTTTCCCCAAAGTGACACATTGCAGCCACAATAGAGAACCTCACAACATCACTGCTTCCTCTCCTGTAAGCATCCAGAAAAGTGCAAACAGAAGATCATTAATATGGTCTTGTTTTTAAATTAAAATGAATACATTCAAATAAAAAAAGTAAAGATCACGCAGTTGTGGTTTTAAAAAAGTGTGTTAAAAAAGTGGCATGCAAAAAAAAATCCAAGACAAGCTTCTTTCATCAGCACCGAGTGGTCTGTTCCTATCGGTGGCATTGACAAGTTTAATGGTAACGGTAACTGCATAATGTGATCGAGGGATTGTGTTAATTAATGTGGCTCTCATCTGTTGGAGGTGTCGCTCTTCATTAGCCTGTATTTTGCACACTGCCATGCTTCATTTTCGGAACGAGGCAGTGAGGGGATAACCTCGCCAGCCATCCTTGTTTGATCTCCTTACTATGTACGTGATGCAGGAGGCCTCCGCTCTCTTGATTCTCTGCCCTGTCCTACTAATCCCAGCTGAGCTCATTACGATGTAGCCTTGCTGCCTTTCTTGGAGCCAGAGCTGTCCAAGCTAATTACCGATAGCAGCCGAGCTGCCTGTTAAGGGTCTGGTGCGGATCTGCTAACATGGTCCTTGGAACTGACCTGCAAAAAGCACGAGGGAGTCGCTCTCTTTCTTGCTGTGCACCACCTATCCTCTGGGGTTAGCGCTGATCCCTTCACAGCTTTTTTAGCTGGAGTAAGTGCAATATAAACTTGGCAAGTCGAACTCATGATTTGGAAAAACTGAAGTGTACCCCTTTGATCTCATAACACAGACTATTATACTCAAGTAAGCAGAGCTTCTCATATACCTTTATTGTTTGACTGAAGGAAGGTAACATGCACTGCGTAATTAAGCTCTGGTCTTTATCAGGCTGTTTTATAGCCAGCAAACACAATTATTGTTGTAGCCAACAATTAAGAGTGTGCTTGTACACTAACAAGTTAATAGACTGATTTTAGAAACCTGATAAGTGGCATTGCGCTGCTTTGCTGACAGGACTTGGATGCTTAAATTTAAAAAAGGAAGACAAATAAAACATTTAAAGATTTCACTGCTGTTAATTACTGTATGTAGTATTTGTTTAACTGTGTTTGGATTACACCCCTAGTCTCTAAGTCGCTTTAGATAAGTGTCTGACCAATTAACAATAATAAAAATTATAATTATTATTGCTCACTAATATATATAATTACAGTTGCGTGGTAGCTATAGTTAACGTTAAAATGACCTTCCCATTAAACCTGTTTTTTGCACATCTCAAAAAGAGGATTAAGATTAATCGAACTGGCTGAAATTTCGCCTCACAATTTTTCCCCCAATGGAGTGTAGTTCTGTTTGATATTTTTTGTTTTATTGACATGTCAGAAAATAGTATTTTCCCAGAGGGTAGCTTTACAAAGAAATTCACCCTTATCGCTACATGTAGGGCTACCAAACAACTTATTTTGGGGTGTGTGTTGATTTTTTAAAATATTGCTTGTGCTATAAAATATGTTGATTTTGAATTGTATATGTCTGTGTTGTAATTTATATCAGTTGTAACCTTGCCACTTCAAATCCATTTCACTGCAGGACTTAAGTTTCAATCAGGTCTGGTTAAACAAAGTTGTGCAATGCATAAAATGTTCTGCAAAATTATTACATTCTTTATTTTTTATTTTTTATTCAAGTTATTTCTTCAAAATATGTTGCTAGAAATGTGTTAATTATTTGTTAACCATAACTTGGTCCCAAAGCATCTGGTAGTTGATCAGTGTAATACAGATGAAGACAGCAGTCCTTCTACATCATTGGTTGTGATTTAAGATCACCGGTGTCCATAGCCACTTATCACATTATTATGGATGAAAGGAGAGAAAAAATAAGCATAAACTGTGAAGTATGATTTTAAAATAGACATTACAAAGTTATTAAATCCATAAAAAAAACATTAAATGGTGTGAACTAAACCAATGTATTTGTCTAATTAGCACTGGAAATGCTATTCTTTAGCCATACAAACTTATACTGCACTTGGCTAAAGAAATCAAGAATATATAACAGATATTAGCTATAACAGAGTTTTTAAGGTAACATTTGTCAATAAATATGGAATATGTGATGTCATAAATACGCATAATGGTGCAGTTAAGGTTGCAAGATTAACTCACAATTTCCTCACTTTTGATGGTTTTGCTTGAGCAACCTTACATAGTTTTTGATATATATATAACAAGTATAACTTATGCTTTCAAAAAACTATACACACAGTGGCAGGGTAGGGGGAGGAGAAAAGATGTAGTCCAGGAGGACTACATTTCCCAAAGTACCACAGGGTTATCAGGAGCCAGAGTGGAATTATCTTGCTCCATTTTAAGGTGAATCCCCTGAGGCAGATTAAGCCCTGGATAAAGGCAGGGGAAACCCTGTATACAGGACTAAAGGAGGAAAGCCATTTGTGGAACAGACTTGTGTAGTCTAAAAGAAAAGGTACTGTGTGAACCTTGTGAATTCTTAAACTTGTTAACTGCGGGTGAAACGAGTTTTTTTGACTGGTAAACGGCTTAGCCAGCCAGTGGGTTACTTAAGAGTAAAGGAAAGTTTAGTTATCACTCCAATGGGAGTTAGGTTTGTTTTGTTTGTTTTTGATTATTTGTGTTAATAAAAGCGTGCAAACAAGCTAATCTTGCAGTTCTGTGTCTAGGTCACTTATTTTAAATGGCTCAAACGAGCCTTGACCGAAGGCTTTGTTACAATATATAGAGAAAATAATAGATGGGTTTAAGTATGTTATAGGAAAATAATTCCATCTAGGGTTTGTGCGATGTCATAAACTACAAGACCATTCGGTCGAATAGTTCATAAACTGTCACAGAAACCTGAAATGTAATTATTTTCCTTTAACTCACTGAAGTACATCTGTTATTTTTTTATAATACATGGATATTAGTATCTGTAATAAAAAAGGCAATAAATGGGTATTACGGTTCAAATTGTGTGGATTTAATTTATAATAATAACGTAAATTAAGTCAATATTAAAATTTTAAATATATATGCTTTTCGATAGTTCGAAAAGCATATATGGTGAGTTAAACTGGGTAGATAGTGAACTTCAAAAATAACGTTTTTTTAAGGTGTTTCAATGGTGTATGCTTTATAGGAGTGGGAATTTTAAATGTATAAACTCCAAAGAAGTGGTTAAATGTTGAATAATATGCTAAATGTATAATTGGTCACGTGACAAATGTCACCAAATGCATATTTTTTAATGTATTCATTTTAGTAATTTATCGTCCTATACAACAGTCTGTCGCATTGGAAACTTGTACTGTACCACTAAATTTAAATACAAATGTTGCTTAGTAAAACCTCAAGAAGATTTGCAAAACATTCCTCCTGCTTCAAATGACCATTTGAGACATGACTTACTTTAAGTTTTAATAAAGTTTACAATTTTGCTTAGTAATTACTTTTCATCTCTATTGCAAAAAGGTATTGGAGGTAATGAGTATCTTTTGCCCTGGGTCCAGCACACTGAAGTGCACAAAAACACAGAATATGTTAGGCATATTTGAACAGTGCCCTTGCATTAGTTACTTGCTAAATTAATTATTCCTAAACTCGTACTTTAAGTAGAGTTTAATGTTTTTTTTTTTTTTTTTTTTTTTTGTGATTTTATAGTTTTATTCTATTGTTTATAGAATATGGTTTGCAGATATGGTTTGCCATCTAATTAATGAACAAGTAATCTAAATAAGTACAGAAATTTGTAAATTGCATCTTTTTATCAGTTTTGTTTCTCATCTTTTCCTAACTACAGATAAACCCTTTCACTGAGTAAAATGGTGACAATAAGCAGACTTTTAGGAGTTCATAAATAGCCTAAACATTACAACACAAAATAAGCGTGTTTGGCACTCGTAATATAGTAGGACTATCTGATATTGCATTTGATTACAATACTGTTTATTAATAAAATATTAATAGTCTACTGTGCTGTACATGTACAACACATTGAAAAAATGTATGCTCTTAAGTGTTCCGTATGCTATATTGTTGTACTTTATGTGGTATCTCCTAACATTCCAGTACTATAAACAAACTAATTTGCATGTAAACTTTCTAATCCTACGCTTTTATTTAATTAAGCAGAATGGAAATAACTTCTATCGCTCATATATGTGATAACCGAAGTGATATCACTAGTAGCTTGTCCCCATGGACTGGCATTGTGTTGAGGTGACATTACCAGAAGTGTTGTGTTTTTTTTTTTTTTTTTTTTTTTGCTTAAAGGGTTAAGCAAAAAAAAAAGAAAAAAACTCCGATATTTTCACTTTAACTAATGTTGATCTAGCATGGTTGCCTTACTTAGCAATGTAGCCATTCACACTTTAAATCAATTGACAGTGCTGAAAAAAAATTGACACATACATGCAGTTCAACTCTACTGCCTGATTTTTGTCAACCTGCAGCTGCATTTTTCAATGCCTGTCTTTTACCCAAATCAAGCAAAGTATTTCAGTGAGTGCTTACTTCGAAGTTGTCAGTCAAATGAAATGTGACAGTGTTTTACCGGTTCCAGAAAAACATGGAAACGAGATTCCCAACTCTTGCTGTAATCATTTTCTACATACAAAAACATACTTTGGGATGACTGGCGCGCCAGAAAAGCATCAAACATGTACAACATGTTGTATCAGAATAATATGTAAACAAACAAACCCTCACTGTTCCATCTCCAGAGGGGTTTCCTGGTTAAATATTTTGAATAATAAATGAATAAATAAATGTCTAATGCCAGGTGATTATTTATCTCAAAGAAGCAATATTAGTCACCCAGAGAAAAGCTGCTACCACTAAGAATGCAGAGTTTGGTAGCTGGTCGCTCCAGTACATGTAACTGGGATTGCAATTAACCAAAGCAATACAAGATTAACAACCTAGATGTTAAAGTACTTAAGTATTGACCTATCCATTTTCTCACATCTTTCAGCATTGATAGCATTATCACATATATAATTTTCAATTGTCTCTTCCTGGTATCTAATATTTTCTTGCATAATACATCATATGATCCGACTGCATCTATATCTCTGTAGTGAAAGTTAGCTACAGTACAAGAAGTGGTTTAGACATGTGTATATGTTTGTTAAATGTGCACGTGTTGATGGTCAGGCAGGGTAAATGTGAGAAGAATGTGTCAAGAGAAATTCTCTTAAGTTTCTGACAATAGCTTCTTTTCATGGCTGACCTGACTTTCTGTAATACGGGTGCTGCTGGATCAGTAATCCTTTGCCAAAACCTGCTTCGTTTACATCTAGACGTTTACACAAGGGAGGAACTTTTTACACAAAGGATCTGAAAAATCCTCAAAGCACTTTAAAACCTGAAAAATGAGATTCTTTGGAAGTTAATTTTGGACTTATGTAGCCATGTTGGGATTACCATGGGAGAAAGTAGAAATT
This sequence comes from Polyodon spathula, assembly GCF_017654505.1. Classification (NCBI taxonomy): domain Eukaryota; kingdom Metazoa; phylum Chordata; class Actinopteri; order Acipenseriformes; family Polyodontidae; genus Polyodon; species Polyodon spathula. The sequence goes on along the minus strand of NC_054534.1, from coordinate 81,490,831 downwards.
AAAGAATGTGTCATGTTAATAGGATTGATGAAATTAGATCACCTTTCATTTTGAATGCTTTTATCACTAAAACTTCCAGTCACATGGGCCATTGCTTTGAATTTCCCAAGGCCCATCAAATGCTTTTGTTGAAGTATGTGTGAAATGCATGCTGTCTACTGATCCTATCAGTTCATCTGTTTTATGCTTCGTAGTTGCTGGTTGCTTCAATAGCATTATGGCAGATCACAGCAGTCCAGGATAGCTTTAAATCCCAGGAGCTACTGGGGTAAAATGACACTGCTGGTTTATTTGGATTGTTGATGCCTTTTGATTTGCCCATAGGGGAAAATATACTGTAGGCTCATGTATCTGAAATAAAGGACCTGCACACAGGAGTGAATATAAAGTAACAGTTTTATTAAAAAAAAAAAAAAAAAAAAAAAAAATCTTTCTGTAAAGTAATACAGAAAGAAAGAATTAACTAAGCTAAACAGTACAGAAAAGAAAGTTTAAACAACACCCCACTCCCGCTGGTTGATCAGCGATCCAACGCAATCTATGGGAGATTCCCTTAAAGGTTACAACTGCATTCCTGGCAGTTATTTAAGATGAAGGTTAGTCTTAACAGGGGTATCATTAGTAACACATATTTACTTGTGTTAATATTTGATAATCAAAGCATTATTAAATCAGTCTCATATATATATGGTTTTGGTTCAGAAGGCAATTCTCACTCCTGTGAGATAGACATTCTTGTTATATTTAATTTAATGAAGTACCTGATGCTCCTGGGATAGCCTGTCTGCTCTGTGTGATTGCCAGCTGGGGATAATCAACAAGTAGGTGTTTTCTAGCACAGCATCAGGTATAAAGAGGTCCTGTTTGTTCACCCCGGGGCTGCTGCAAAGCCGCGGAGTATGGGCTAAAGATCGTCCACGCTACCCGGACATGGAGACCTGGCTGCGTAATCCTGATCGCCGTGAGAGTGACCCAGGATAAGAAGCGAAACCGCTGATGATCCTGCTAGTAGTCAGAATCGGGGTTTGGTTGTAATTGAACAGAGAAGATTAGTTCAGGGAGTAAATTCCACTAATGTACAGTGAGCGAGGTGTATAAAGCGGGACATCCATGCCTTAGGGAATGGCACATGCCGTTGTTACGGCACCTTTATTTTGATAGTTTTTGTACTGTGTTTTATTTTGCACTTTTTGTCCAGCTTGCTGTAGTAGTCCTTTGTGCATTACCATCGTTGGTAACGTCACATGGCCATTTTTATTTACTTTTGCTTTGTGTTTGTTAATAAATCCTGTGTGCCTGTGCCAGCGTTTCAACTTCAACCCCTGTCTTGATCTCCTGCCTGTCACTCAGCATTGAATGCACACACACAGAAGCAAGACCCTGTTAAGAATGCTTTTAAAAAGCATTATTTGTCAGTGGGAGAGTTTGTGACCAGAAACTGAGTAGACACAGAGAATGGCTTAAAATCCCCCTCTGTATATTTTTATGCGGTTACTTTCATACACAGAATGATATTATGACCCACTCTGACGCTACACACTCCATTAGCAGATGCCACATTTTTGCATCTGTCTATGCAAGCCACAATACAAAGAGGCTTTAGTATATGCAGGACAAAGACAACAGAATATAGGATGGCTGCTCATCAAGTTATTTGAGGTTTTCAATACAAAAAAAACCTCAATACACATGTTTCAGGTGAAAAAACCTCTGTGGAGTTTCCCTAAATTCTCTACAGATTTCTTTGGGCCCTAATAATAACTTGAAAGTGTATTTTTGAGCACAGCTTTCATTCCTCTTAATTATCCATTAACATGGATACAAACTAATTGCAGTCAGATAATTAGCCTTAGTTTCTAATCTATTTTTATTACAAAAGTCAATTTTAGGATCATTGTTACAGCATTTTTTTAATTGTTTGTGTAACCTGGCAAACCTACTTCAAATTAATTTAAATATATAAAAGCTTTATTGATAGTCAAGAACTTTTGTGGGCCAATTATGTATACCTGAGTACTGTTTCGCCCTCATATATAAAATATATATATATATATATATATATATATATATATATATATATATATATATATGTGTGTATGTATATATATATATATGGTTTAGGGTTGGACGATAATGACATTTTCAGCTTTCGATTATTGTCTGTAAATTCTCATGATAATCGTGATTTATCGGCCAAATAAATAAAACATAAAAAATTATTGTAATTTATGAAATTTATACTTGAGCAGCATAACAACTGCCAGTCTAAGTCATTAGGTTTAGAAGAAAAAAAAAATAGATGTTATATGCGCCGATGTTTTAAATTTTCTGGTGGGTGCCCAGAACATAAGTATAGAAATTGATAACCTATAAACATATAGGTATTTAACACAAATTGTGTAGTTTTCCTTTTATTATATATATATATATATATATATATATATATATATATATATATATATATATATATATATATATATATATATAGTTTTCTTACTTACATTTATGTTAATTCGAGAACGTTTACTTTAGTAAAAGAAGTGCCACCAAATAAGAACATTAGAAAGTTTACAAACGAGAGGAGGCCATTCGGCCCATCTTGCTCGTTTGGTTGTTAGTAGCTTATTGATCCCAGAATCTCATCAAGCAACTTTTAATATAACAAAAGAAAAATTGCTAACGTTACCTGGAAGCATATGTTTCCTGTACTTGTGTGGCAAATCTGCCCTTGAATCAAACTAGGTTAAAAATAAATAAAATCTGTGTGTTTGTGTCTCTGTATATATATATATAGCTGTGCAGGAACATACTGAGTTTTCTACATGGCTGCTTGTATGCAGATAGTTTAATCAAATAAACCGCCTATCCTTCCATTAAAGGTTAACTCTCTTTTCTGTGTATGCAACTACCCTTCTATATGATATATATATTATATATATATATAATATATATATATATGTGTGTGTATGTGTATGTATATATATGTGTATATGTGTGTGTATATATATATATATATATATATATATATATATTTTTATAATATATATCCCGTATATACTTATTTTTCCCTGTGTGTAGTGCAAAGCTTTACTGTAGTTTACAGTAAAGAAGAAACAAAGTTGAAAAAGGTATGTTAAGCATTTGCCATATGGTTGTGTTTTTTTTTTTGTAATTTTCTTGTTGCAATTGCATTCAGTTTGAGTAAAAAAAAAAAAAAAAATCCTATGTCAAAATGTTTAACAGTCAAAGTTCCACTTTTCTGCAGTAATTTTACAGTGAGCTAGAGTTTTTTCAATTTTTCAAACAATATTTGTGTTTTTATGTAGGCGGCGGGAGGACGATGACAATCCCTGAAGGCCTTCTCAGCTGAGGGTTAGGGTTAGGGCCTTCTCAACTGTATAACTCTTCAACACTACATATGTGCATCGTTTTGACAAATGTAGTTTGACATTTTGTAGTAGTTTTTTTTTTTTTTTTTTTTTATGTCAAGTTGCTGACACTGTTTAAAACCGGGGCCCACACCCCTGCTTTTTCTTGCAGGGTAAACCTTGAAGAGGTGCTTGATCAGCTGAGGGTGCAGACTGCAACTGACAAGGCTGCAATTCAGGAGCTCAATGTGTGTCTGCAGCAGGAGAAAGAAGGTAAAGAGAAAGTGCTCACTGGAAACAGACAAACATCAGTTACACATTTCGCAGTGTTCAGTGAACAATTTATATTGTCTTGTCAAAGTGGATTGGCAGATGCTGAAATTATGCAAATGAATGGGCTTTTTCTTACATTTCAAACAAAATTGTTGTGCAAATTAAGGTGTCTCTGCTTTTTGTTTCGGCTTGGTCTCTAAGATCAAGACCTACTTCTAATCCAGAAATTCTTGAAGCAGTTTATCAACCATTTTGATTTTTGAAATACTGTAAATATAGTTTCAAATATTATGAGTGACCAGTTGCTTTTTCTGCTCTCTTAAAACATATTGCAAATTAATTAATTAATGTTTTTGAATACAGCTGTGGTCAAGAGTTTTGCATCACCCTAGAATTTTAGGATTGAGACCATAAAAAAAAAATTATATGGACATAATTTAGATGATCATATCAAAGAAACTACAAAATGATATTGCGAATGTCTACTGATAGCCATAATAGTAGTACTTGGCAATTCCAGTGCATTCTGTTGTGTTGTAAGACTTCCTTAATCCTCTCAGACATGGACTAATTTAATATGTTAGCATAATATTATTCAACAGGTTTCCTTCGACTTTATGAAGCAACACTTGATAATTCTAGGATGAAGCAAAACTTTCGGCCATAGCTGTACTGTACATTGTGGTTGTTTGGTTGTGGACGGATAACCTATGCCAAAAATGGTTGTTGGTTTGGGGGGCTGAAAATGAGCTTCGGTGCTGATAGAATTAAAATACTCAGCTTAAGATATAAATCAGTTCTTAACTGGGGTTCGGGTTAGGACAACAGCTCAAAGACAGAGTTTCATGTGTTCTAAAGAATGTAGTACAGTTTTACATTGGCCCATCTTTCTGGACCAGGTAAATAGCTTGGTCCATCTTTCTGTACCTATGCCTGTAAATTGTGCAAAAAAACCAAGAAAATAATTTGACTGATGTAACTGGTAGTGATTGTTCATAAATTCCTTGTGTTATTGGAAGTTCACTGAAGTGTATTACAGATTTTGGGTTCCTGACCACGGCACTACAATTAATAACCATGACTTTTCTTTTTAATCTCAATGTTATTGACCTTTTGCAATTTATAAAACTAAATCCAGTTAAACCATAGACACCATCGAAAATGGTCTTTTAAACAGGTTGGACTATACAAAATAAAAACATTCCAGTTTTATTGATCATTGAGAAAAAAGAAAAAAAAAACACCTATTGGAAACAGTTTTTAAAATATCTATTCATTTTACAAAACTTTATCTTTTTATGTTCTGATTTTGTTCCGACAATGGAAGCCCAATTTAAAAAGTACAGTAATCATCTTAAAATAAATTGATGTGTTTTGTTATTTTTTTTGCAATGTTTATTTATACATCTTTTTTTTTTTTTTGTCTGCATTATAAATTAAGACCTACAGTTTTCTGTGCTTTGTGCCTTTTCTGATTCAATTAAGTATAAAAGTTGAATTCCATTAAATTTAAAAGCAGGAGTGACAATAAAAATAATACATGAAACATTCTTCACATAGGCTTGTATATATTCTGTAAAACATGTTGACTGGATGGAAATCAAAATGAATAATAGTAGAAGATGAAACGCATTTCCATATTGTTCTTTGTTTCCAGCACAAGTCTTAAACAGTTTTATTATTAATGTATGCAGTACCACTGACCACTGAGGGAATGTGTACAAGAAATGACTAGGGAGTGTCAGGTTAGCTGACCTGGGATGCTGTATATAAATATTTTACATTGTAACTGCATTCAACAAATTGGCTACTGGATGCTATATAAAAGTTTAATAAAGTGTGAATTGCCAAAAAGTTTTTGTTAAACAAAAAAAAGTTGGCTCATTGTCTCTACTTGACTGCTACAGATAAAATAAAATTTCATCTGTTAAACGTTCTGTTATAGAAGTCACTTGTTGCTTTAAGAGTGATCTGTTTGATCCATTTTGGGTAGCAGACTTTACAAATAAGTTAAATGGTTACAAAAAGTAAAGGTCAGTATCACAACATCATTTAGTTTTGAGTCAGATTTGGGATTTATAATTGGCCAGTAGAAGACTTTGCTTCTGTTGAGGAATATATCAAAGACAGTCCTCCTGAGGAAACATTCACTAGCAGCCAGCAGAATTCTGGTGATTAACCCTTTCACCATCTGACTCTTCACACTCATAAAACTAGCCACCACAAAGATCCCTCTACTTTTTCACAATAAGAAACAGCTGTGAATGGTAGCTGTCTTTTTGTTGCAGAATGTATTCTGGGGTAAAAGGGTCATGCTAATTATTTGTTTAGCCATTCTTGTTAAAGGCTGAAAACAAACATGACCTGTACAGTAGTTACTGTTTTTTTTGTTTAAAAGATTTCATGTTAACTCCAAACTAAAAAAAAAAAAAAAAAAAGTACAATAAATATTTTTTTTTATCCGTATGATGATGATGGTGATGATTTATTTTTTTTACAAAAATATTCAGTATTCTTATTCTGAATTTGACATTGACAGTGTGACACAATAGTGTTTAATTGTTATCTGTTTCTCTTTCGTCCTATTCATTATGATAATCCTTAGGAAGATTCAATTTTTGCCAATCTGATTGTGTTCCTTTATTTAAACTGCAAGAGACCTCTTTGATCGAATGATAAATCAGCAGCAAATCAGGAAAACAAATCAGTTGTACATTGTCAGCTAGTATTTTCAGCTTAACTGGTGTTCGTTCTAGATAAAAACAGAAGAATGCTCCATACGCCTTTTCCCCCGACAATGCCCCTTTTTTCCCTGTTCCTTGCACTTTAGTAGCTGCCTCTTGTAGTCAATGTACATTGAAAATTTGTGATTGTCCATGGTTATAACAAATATATACACTGAGTGTACAAAACATTAGGAACACCTGCTCTTTCCATGAAATAGACTGACGAGGTGAATCCAGGTGAAAGCTATGATCCCTTATTGATGTAACCTGTTAAATCCACTTCAATCAGTGTAGATGAAGGGGAGACAGGTTAAAGAAGGATTTTTAAGCCTTGACACAATTCAGACATGGACAGTGTATGTGTGCCATT